>NC_137437.1:3901100-4183600 GCF_964374335.1 Astatotilapia calliptera | reverse complement strand
ACAGATGTGGGACAGTAAGAAGATCGGCCTACGGCAGGTACTGAGCGCACGCCCGTTAGCCGAGCACCTTGTTTTATTTCCACTCTTCTTTAAAAATACAAGTTATTATATATCAAATATATCATAACTCAGCTTCTCTGCTGCAGCAGATTCAGTGATGTGCAGCTCAGCCGCACTCAAAACGTATTCCAAACAGCTTTCTAACAAACAAGTCTCTATAACTCTTCACTTCTGCCACGCTAATGGCAAGCAAACATCCTGTGGCTGTTTTATTGCCTCAATTTCAGAAACTGCTTTATGTTGTGGTTACTCATTCCAAGTGTGTGTGTGTGCGAATCACAGTTCAAAGATACAGTAATAGGCGTTTTTTTGACTGCACAGCAGTCTGTTGAAACATTGTGTAGCGAGAACCAAACACAAAGCGCTGTAATGTTGGTGTTTCTATTTCACTGCACTGGAGGGGGGAAAAACACAAAGATTTTTGACTGTACACAGAAATGTTTCAGCATCACTGAGGAATGTGTATAGAGTGCTTCAAGCTGTATGCAGCTGATGAAATAAAACTTCAGTGTCAAAACAAGAAAATCTACCAGGTTGGTGGTCTCGCATTTTTAATGCTGAATGCAGATACAGATGTTATAATAAAAAGAGAAGTCGAGAACATTTTACCTGAAGTTTCAACGCGTGTGGACTCTTGGAAATGAATTGAAGTGGTCTGATTTAAGCCGGTTTCAGACGTTGGATGGTTAACATTGCTAGTTTGATTCTGTTATTTGGACACGGGTCAGTGTTATGTTAACGTTCCTCAAAGTCTCATTCAGACTTACAGCTGTGATGAAGTGTGTGTGCTGCAGCTGTCTGCAGACCTCACACAGTCTCCTAGAGAGAGAGAGAGATTGTCTGCTGGATAGCAATTATCAAAATGCATCACAACCAGTATCTTCTTGTAGCTTTCGAAAGACAAAGTTCAAAACTTGGCCTTGACTTGGCGTATACATTTGCTAAACATTTCATTGTAAGACAAAACAAAACAAAAAGCAAAACACCACCTCCATTTCTTTGATGAGAAATAAGATGTTAAATGAAAGCTGATGTGTTCATATCCTCCTGTGTGCTCAGCACCACTGCAGGAAGTGCGGCCAGGCAGTGTGCGGCAAATGTTCGTCCAAACGCTCCACCATCCCCCTCATGGGATTCGAGTTCGAGGTGCGCGTGTGTGACAGCTGCCACGAGTCCATCAGTGACGAGGAGTGAGTAACAATCAGCTTCTGTTGTTGTCATATACTGAGCCTTTGTAGCTTTCCCAGTGATTCGCACACTATAACCGCTGGCGCTGCCTTTGTGTCTTGCAGTCGAGCACCCACAGCCACCTTCCACGACAGCAAGCACAGCATTGTTTACATGCACTACGAGCCCACCACTGGAAATCTGCTCACCTCTGGCACTGACAAGATTGTCAAGGTCTGGAAAAGTACAAGGAGTGTCTGTTGTGTTTGAGAGTCTTGGATAAGGCGTGCGGCACAGACAGTAACCCTTAGCTAGGGGTTCGGATCATTCAGACATGAGGGTTATGTTTTCAGCCCGTTTAGACGTGCTTGTTTATGCTATAATCCCTGCTCTTAAAATAACTGCTCTTTTAGGGGGGACTGCCCCAGTGTCCGAGGTGGTAGTCAAGTCTTTTTTCAAGTATTTATTTATTTTAAGGAAATCCAGAGCATGTGAAAGCCTATAAAACACTGCAGGTAGCTGGAAACTGTGTGCTACACTGTGACTGTCAGTCTAACACCCATTAATAAACCTTACATCAGGATGTGTTGCGTATTTAGATTAAATGCTTGGAGAATCCGAAGTCACTCAGAGGGAACACATTTGTTTTGGGCCTCTCGGGCAGCTCTCACAGACAAAGTTGGAGACTGGCTGGTGAAGAGTGAGCTGGAGAATATTTGCTACTTAAGAGTCAGACGCCTCTTACAGGGAGCTACTAAAGTGGTGACTACTGAGCTTTCACACTGTGTTTGGCTGGTATGTGAACAGGTAGTTCTTTGCACTATGCACTAATGTAATTTTCCCTTTAGTAAAATAATACACAGTGCAGGCTTTTTCAATGTACTTGAAAAAGATTTAATTAAAAGAATTAAATTGTCTATTTTATATATATGACTAGCAGAGTAACTGTGATCACAACTGAGTTATTCTGCAGTACTCGAAACATTGCACGAATATAATCTAAAATAGCTAAAATCAGGTTTTCTCCGTTCTGGTCTCGGTTTTAATAACATGTCAGTTCAGTTAACTAATTTGCTTTCTGCCCTTTTGTCATTTATTTGTTGAGCTCCACCATAGAGAGCCATTAAGTAGCCACTCTGGAAAGTCAAATATGTGGAGGAGTCGATTTAGAGCCCGCATGTTCCTTCATAAAAACATTTATATTGGGCCCCAGTGTGTCAGTAATCATATTCTAAAACAAAGTGATAATGTACGTCACAGTATTTCTTCTTTGACCCACCCTGTTGACTGTATAACTGCCTCTCTGCTGATTACCAGTTCTAGCTACTGGGTCAAATATTGTTCTCCTATTTTTAAAAAATTCACGTCTTAATTTAGTCAAAAACGCGCTTAAATTACTGTCTTTTAAAAATTGCATTAGTTAAAGTCGACAAATTACATAGAGTATCTGATTCAAATCCAACAAACGGATGATGATAGTGTTGCACATGTCTGAGCTATGAGGGGGTCACAGAAACACAGCTTTAACTGTTTCTGCTTAAATGGACTGACGGTTACTTGTGTTTTGTCTGCAGCTATGGGACATGACTCCTGTGGTGTCCTGAGATCTGTGGATAACAAGCAGTCAGCAGAAATCTCTGTTTGACAAACTGTCGAGGTGCCAGTACCACTGGGAAGAGAAACAGGGTGAGAGCTCCAGCAGGATCGATGTCATCTGGATAATATTTAGCAGTTTTTTAACGTGTAGCGGTGGCTGTTGAACATTTACAGCGAGGGCACTGCAGGCCAGTGAAGCCTGAGAACCATACAGGCTTTGTTTGACACAAGGTTACAGAGAGTTGCTGGTGGACTGTGGGTCTCTCTGTGTATGTGTGTCTGTACAGTGTGCGAAAGGTTGAGGCATTTCCCTTTGTAAGTTATCGACACACCTCATGTACTTAATTTCCATGCATTCCTTTCCAGTTTCAAACTGGAAATTCATGAAACAGTCTTATGAAACCTGCTTGCACTGCGGGAACTTGTCAAACCCAGACTTTACTTTCTGTAGATGTGAAGCACCTTGTTAAACAGACTGGCAAAATCAAACGTGCATTCCTACTGAACTGGCTGCAGATCCTTAACAAAACAGGAGCTTATGATTTTCATTTGCACCAGCAGCTGTTCAGACCTGCACGTGTTGTTTTTTACCTTCTGCAGACAGAGAATTTAAAAGTGACGCTCCTTTTATTATATTCCATTTAACATTAGGTACCTGCCACCTGTTATAGTGACAACCTAAACTGTCACACTGACCTGTTTAACACCAAATGTCATCTTTTTGGCATAACATACTGACATAACCCTCAGACCCTAGGCTTTGTTGTCTGTATATACAGGCTGATATTACAAAAAATGTTTGTAGTTGAAATAGCAGCAAAGCGTGAGCCTCCAAACTGCCCAATTCTCTCACAAACTTACTTTCTTTTATCTTTTTTTTAGGTTTTCCCAACTATTTCATTTATTTTATTGTTTTAGTATAATCATCAATGCAGCATGGCACTCACATGTGTCCTAAGAGCAGAAAATACAATATGTTCATAGTAAGCACTGAACATTTGGGTGTTTTACAGGTGTAAATGTCAAAAATAGAACCTAAAATAAAAACAGCCTCGAGCAGTAAAAATAAATAAAACAGGTGTCACTTGTGTAGAAGATGTTCTAGTTCTTGCCTGTAAATGCTGCTCGTGAGCATGTCATTAATGCCTGCAAGTGTGCTGTTTCTCAGGTGCTTCACATCACTCACACTGTGTGCGCTTATTATACAAATCATGTTTTGTTTTTTTTGTTTTTCGTCTGGTCTGACCTGACAGTATCATCCGAGGGAGACTTTTTCTTAGTCTGCAACACCTGATATCAAGCACTAGAGGGAAGAAATAGCATAAAACGCAGCTTTAGTTCAGATTTATGCTGAAACGCTTGTGGATGGAAACAACTTAAAAAACCTGCATAAACTACATTACCTACATTAGGAGCTTTATGTCTTCTGTACGCACTGTAATGCTGGTGTGCAAACACATGGAGGCCTCAGATGTAGATGCACCCAGTCCACTGAGTGTTAAAAGACTGGATATCATGCAGACCTCGTGGCGTTTTCATACTGGTCTGGTAAAAAAAACTCCAGGCAAATGGATGCTCTTTGGTTTGCAACCTCACCACGCTTCTGTATCATGTCAGAACAAGCAAATTTGGAACAAATTGACAGTATGAGCAAGAAATCCAAAGTTTACAAGGTTGGGAAGTTTTCAAGGATACTGATGATACTGCAGACTCTTGTTGTTGTAGTGTAAGCACACACAGTGTTTATCTAAACCCACTGATGTGCAGAGCGCACCTTTCAGATTGTGTAATCTAGCATGAAGCCAGCTGACATTTTGTACTTCCTGTCCTTTACAGCTGTGGAACTGTTTTCTGAGATTATTTATTATTGTAAGTGTGGTTTAAACGTTTTTGACATTCAAAAGCACATATCATCAAGCTCGTCAGTGGCAGCATGCACAGAATAGAAAGTAAGCTAACGAACACGGCATTGATTTGTCCCCACTGTTACTGTTTTTAAACGTCTCGATACTGACTGACTTTACTGTCGATGCACTGGAATCAACAAGCAAAAATATCTCAAGTTCATGCTGTGAAGACTAAGTATGTCTTTAGTTATCATTACACTTGTGCTTTAATGATCTGCTCAGCCGATAACTATTCTTAGTGTTCGTACAGTTCAAGCCCAAAGATGAGATTTTCTACAACTATAGAACGATGGAAAACTGTACGTCACTTTACAGCCACGAATAAAAGTATAGCAGCTGTTTACTTGTGAATGTGAAACTTTGGGTACTAAGACTTTAAAGGTCCTTACCAGTGTTTCAGCTCCGTTATAGTAATTGTGTCATTTCGAATGCACGGCAAGCTCATTTATTGTCACTCTGCATTGAATCTAATGTAATGTGGTGCCTGCGTGGAACAGGAGTACAAAAAAAATCCAAAGAACTGCAACAAAGCAGCTTTTTTCTTTGCTGGCATCATGTGAAGTGCACGTGGAAGTGATAATTGGTGCAGTCTGGGTTTTCACAATGATGTGAAAACCCAGACTGCACAGGAGATGCACATCTTTCTAGATACTAATATAGGATTTCTGCATTCAAAATGAATGGATGCAATAAATCCGTCTTTGGCCAGTGGTCTGTGTTTCTGTCCCAGGAAAGAAAACAATTGTTGTTGTGTCCTTCAATGTAATTATGTGTATAAATTACATATTAAAAGAGGAGGTATTCACCTGCTCAACTGTATTTGAGTCCAGTGTTTGTTTATTGGATCGCAGCTGTGATTTTGGGGCTCTTGCTGCAGTGTTGAGTTCTTTGACTGCAAACTGAAACCGGCAGATATTCGACGACTTTAACTGGAGTCTTCGTTTCAGCAGCTTCATCGGACTTTGCTCGGCACCACAGACTTTCTCCTTTTTCCCAGGTATTGCAACACATGACACATGCAAAAGGAGATGATCCACCCAGGGAGAAACGTCTTTAAAAATTACATTTGAAAGTAGCCAAAATACACCAGAAACACAGGTGCACACAACCCCTTATGAAGAAACTGCAAGTAAACAGGTAAAATTCTTATTTAATGAAATCAGATAAGAAATTCAACATAAATTAAAATGCATAATTGTTAGTGTGTACATATATGTTCATAAGCTTTACAAATAGGAAGTATATATATTTATTTATTTATTTTTGATTAACCAAGGAGCAAAAATAAAGTACAAGTCATCTTTCCGTAAACAACCACATTTACTTCACTAGATTTTGTTTTTCTGTATATTTTAAGTAAAGGTTGTTCTTGGAGGTTGAAGCTTTTCTGTATATTAAAAAAGATTGTGTAAACATTAGTAATCTGTGACGAGTGCTTGTTCTTTTTCCTTTTACAGAAACTGTTTTTTGAGGTATTAAGGTTTGAACTTTTGGGCGAACTCGTCCAGCGCTGCCAGAAGCTTCTCCTCCTCTTGCGGTGTTGACCGGGAGGAGGCGAGGGGCAAGTGTGTCGCCACTCCTTTACGATCTGAAAGACATTTTATGCGAATACATGAGACCTAACACAAAACTGTGACATTTAAGTGATCGATTATAAAAAGTTTAAATATAGGAGTTTTGCAGCATCACAAAAACATGAATGTGATGGCATGCCACACATGGTAAGCTCCACACCTCACCACCAGTTGATTCACCTTAGTTTAATTTACAGTCACTACTTTAAAATATTCTACTTATTGTTCAATATTGTTTCTTTATTAAATGTATTTATTTTTCCATCACACCTTCCAATGTTTATATGGCGTGCACACATTAACCTTGCAAGGTCAAAGTTCTGTTTTATGTTATATTAATACATCTTTCTTTGTTTGAGTTACCTGGGGTTGGCTTCTCCTCCTGTCTGGCAAAGGGCTGGGAGAGCTGAAGTACCACTGACAGCCTAATTGGATAGCACCACATGCTTCATTGCCTGGGGGGTGTTTCATGCGTGTTTAATTGTTTTGTATTAGTTGGTTATATGGCAGCCATCTTGTTTTCCCCGTGTGTGTCATTTGGTTTAGCTAAACCAGTATTTAAGTTCCCCGTGTGTCATTTCAGCAGGTCAGTTTATCTGATGTTTGTTTGAGGTTTTGTTAATTATTATCTTGAGTTGACCTCTTTTATTGGTCTGCCTGTTTAAGTTTTGGCTTTGTTAAATATATTTTCATATTTTTGGGTCAATAAAACCCCTTTTTGAATTTAAACACCTGTGTCCTTTATGCTTTACTGCTTGGTCCCTGACAATGAACATCTTTGATCAATACTATTAAGCTACAATTACGCTCATGAATCACTTTTGCAACAAACTAAATAACCTGTGATTACAAATTTCATTTATGACTGTAAAAATGACAGAGTTGATTTTGCTTCTGATTTATGCAAAAAGTGAAACTGCTACTGGTCCAGGTGTTCAAATCTATCGGTGGTTTTTCTGCATGTTACGATCTTGGCAACAGACAGTCTCTACCAGCTGATAGAGCGCAGACAGTTCTACTGCCTGCAGTAACGTCCGCTATCGTGGAGGAGCTAGAGAGGAAACGACTGAATTTCAATGCTGGAGCTTTTTCCAGCAGTCATCTTGATCATCACGGGGAATGAGAGGTGTTTGGACAATAGTATGGATGAGTCTGGTGAGCTGTAAGGCGCCAGTCTCGTTACAGCGAGATTATGACAGACTCATAATTCCCAGACTGCTGTGTGACTGTAGCTAGAATTTTTTGGGTGGACAGGGACCCAAAAAAGTCCATTAATCTGAGTGTTAAGAAGAAATATGGAGGGATTTCCTTATTTGTGATTGAAAGCGTAGTTTAATTCTAGACATGTTACTGCGAAACAACGTTTCTGTGGCCTCATTATTGAAGTCCCAGCTGTGGGAACAGTCATTGCTGCTGCTGGTTGAATCCAGTTGAAACTGACACAGATGTCATTCAAATGAAGCATTAGTAAAGTATTAGCAAGTGCTTAATACATAATTTATATCTTTTGCTACCCTTCAAGTTCCTTAGTTTCTCTCTGTGATTACAGAGAAAACCATGTTAGATATTTGCAAGTCTGTTTCTGACCTTGAAAGAAGAGCCCGCTCGGTTGCTTGGCGGCTGCTGCGGATATGGCGAGCCACACCACGGTGTCAGCTCCCATGGCCTCTGTCCTCAGCTTGGACTTCATCCTAGCGTGGAATGAAGGCATGGAGGTCTGGACCGCTACAGAGAGAAAATTCAAAACTTAAGTCACAGAGACAACATTCTCTTGTCAAAGGTTGTTATTCCATGAAAAACCTTTGTCTTCCAGTTAAATTCTTAAGTTTTAAAGTATCTTTCTTTTCTTCACCTGGTGTGTCTGCCCAGCCGGGGTGCATGCTGGAGAAGTGGATCTCTTTGTGCTGAGCAGCCCATCTTTCTGTCAGGATCACCTGCTGCCTCTGCCAGACAAAGAAAAAAAATGCATATCAATATAAATACCACAACAATTCCTCTGTAGACCGCTACGTCTTTCAGTCACTCTACTTTATTCTGAGCGTAGGCCATGGTCCCGTCAAATGTCCCCTTCTCAAATTGGAGGTCGTCCACGTCCAATTTCTGTGTGAGCATGCCACCTGAAGACACAGTAATCTGGAGCGGAAACAGAAGAAATCGTTCATTTTCAGTCGTGCATTTGTACATCCTGGTTATTTTTTTGTGCGGTTGTAATTCAACCCACCACTCTCGGGTCTTCGACCTTCTTCAGTGCAGGTATCAGTGCAGTGGTGAGGATGTATGTACCTGAAAAACAAAGTTACGTACAAAAGAGTTTTTATTTATAGCCAATATTAGTCTTTCACATACTTTTTTTGTTACAAATTTGCAGAAATGACATTAAATAACAACATAATTTGTCAAATAAGGCCAAAACCAGTGATCATTACAATCACCTCCCCTAAATTTAAATACAAAATGCTTATTTTAATGTTAATATTTTACATTTTGCCTATTTTGGAAGTTTTTTTAAGACCATCTTAATTACAGTCAGTCCTGAGAAGTCATTTTTGCAGGAAAGAAAATGTTGAACACTATCATTTTACACAAAGTTACGATTTAAAAACCCCGGCTTCCTTTTTGTTGTTAAAACTTCCATCTGAAATATGTGTTCTCGTCTTACCCAACGTATTTGTGGCAAAGTTCTTCTCCAAACCCTCCTCAGTTAGTTCTCTCTGGTTGACCATACAGCCCGCATTGTTGATCTGAGAACCACCATAAACAGATTGAGATTAACGTTAACGTTAAAATATGTTTACTGCAGATGAGCCACAACATATCTGCAGTTACCCACCAACACATGCAGTGTGTTGTTCTGTGAGAAGCTCTGCGCAAACTCCCACACTTGCCTGGCGCTCGACATGTCAACAATGTGGACGTGAACATTCTGGGAATAGACAGGAAAATTAAAGGTGTGGGTTAGTTTTAAGTCTAATCTAATTGGGTGGAAAAGCAGGTATGAATATTCTCATCTATTTTGTTTTGTTTGATTGCTTTATTTTCATTCACGTTTCTTGACAGAACATTTTAAAAATCTGATGGAAAAAAAAACAAGAATGTGAGCATATTTTTATTAAAGAAAAAGCAAAGCTTCACTTTATTTCTGGGAGAGAACTCCTGTATAAAAAAGAAAAAACTCAGACAGATGAACAGTTAAAATCTCACCTCATTTTTACTGCTTTCAACAATTTCACCTTTGGCTGCTTCTGCTCGCCCCTTGTTTCGACACACCATGTGAACCGTTCCCCCTACAGACACAAACGAAAACATGATCAACATTTGACACACACAAATACCAGCAGGAAGGAGGAAAAGTGCCTTCTGTCAGCTGTGAGACTCTCACCTCTCTTAGCGATTTCCTGCGCTGCAGCTTTCCCTATCCCGCTGTTGGCACCTGTCACCATGAAGGACCTTCCATTCAGGTTTACATCCAGGTCAGCTGGAACAAAATGCTTTGCTGCTGCTTCATAGCCACTCCTGGTACGAGCAAAGAGGAATGTGTGAGCACATTACACTGTCACCCATATTTCTACATGCACTGATGTAACAGTGTCATCACTATTGGGTGTGGTTACTAGGATACAATAAGCATACCATAAGCAAATCACAAAATATAACGGCCTAATAATTTGGGTAATTTATCAAGTAAAACAGTCTTCCTCCAAATGACACTCTCCTGCTTTATACATGTCTTTATCCACTGTGTTAATTTGGGTTACTGGTCACGTCAGAAAACATGTAAGAAGCACTTTCACTGTTTCAAACATCTTGAGGTTGTAGTCTTGATTATACGGTAAGCTTGCAGCATTGTGTAATCGTTTACCTGTAGCATGCTGTCGGACACAAACGCGCAGTAACCGAGTGCTATCACTAACAAAGCAAACATGTAGTTAAACTTTGGGCGGCGTGTCGGAAGGTTATGTAGCCTATATGTACCGCAAACAATTAAGACTACAAGTCATTTGACTACATAATAGAGTCCTATTAGAAAAGGAAACTGTCTACTTACTTTGTATACTCCTGGAGTCCTTTGACAAGCCACACAGTATTCCTGTAAAAGGACATTTTAATACGCGCAGCTTCTCTACACAATTGGCTCTTTAGTCGCCCTAACAGTGGACACAATCCAGTATTTGCGTTTCATAAGGATGACTGCAGCTTGTTATGTAGTAAGCGAAGGTCTGTAGTGAGAGATGGGCGGAGAATCACGTGTATAAGCACCGGAAGTGTATTTCATAACGTATGTATACTGCCCCTGGCGGAAATGTTTGCTTACTGCTGTTCCGTAAACAGCTGCGAAACAAACCATCCTTTCATTTAAACAAACAAATTTAAGCTCAGTTTGAACTGATGTCAAAGAACCTAAAGGAGAAATGGCTGTTCGATGCATCTCTGGCAGTCACAATCGTGACACAGTGAGTTATAATTATATGAGTGTTTGTTTCGGCTCGTTCGACAGAGTTGTCAGGATGGCCGAGTGGTCTAAGGCGCCAGACTCAAGGTTAAACCTTCCTGTAAAACGGGACTTCTGGTCTCCGAATGGAGGCGTGGGTTCGAATCCCACTTCTGACAATACTTTTTTTCTTTCTGTGGGCTACGCTGATTTCTTTCGTCGTTCTTCGCTAACTACGTTTATATAACATGTTATCTTACAGGATACATTATCGTCCCTTCTCCGCAAATGAAAAAACATGACAGTCTTAAAACACTGACATGTTTTAAGACTACTATGCATTTTAATACTACTAATAAACCGTGTTTACGTTTAAAAATAAAATACGGAAACAGAATCGTAGTTTATAATCCGCACATTTCTCCTTCAGGGTAATTCATTCATAATCACATGTCAGTTCAACTACATGTAAAGTGCTGCCAGAGACAATAAATAAATAAATAAAAAGTCGAGTCTGTGCTTAAAAAACTGTTATGTATTTTACTTAGATCTCCGTCTCGGTCTTGAACTGATAATTTATAATATATGCTTAAAAACTTGAGTTTACCGTGTTCTGGCCTCAGATATCCAGGAGTACATATTACCAGTTCATTTAAAGCTTTCCAAACTGCAAATTTTAATCATTGCTAACCTATGTAAGGTTGGCTTTTCAAAGGTCAGCAAACCTTCCTGTATAACTTCTTGGTAGGATTAATATTATAAAAATGTTTTTCCCACTGATTTCATCATTTATATGGGCAAACAAGATTACTCAACCAAAATGATTGTTTCCACTTGGGAGCAGGTACTTCTTAGGTTTGGCGAAGATTACTGGGACAAAGTAGGCTAATTAACAGAATTCATACCTCATTTTCATCTGCACATTCAGTTTAAGACAGTATACAGATTACACATCTAAAATATACACCGGCATTCCTGACCTGTGCAACAGATGCAAAACCTCCTACCTGTTAATTAACTCATATGTTTGTTTGTTTTTTACCTGCCCAACACTTCAGTTATATTGGACTTTTTATTTTGAAGTGCTCTCTCATGTTTTGAGTGTTACACAATCCTTGTCCACTAGTTTCTCCTTTTTTGTGTTTCTGAAGATTCCACCCTAAACCTTAGCCGTAAGCAGCTGGACGTTATAGCTTTCACTTCAATGCTGGCACAACGTAGAATTTTGCGGTCTTGAAAAACTTCTCACCCTGAAAGATTCTATGTTCTTTTTAAAAATGGAGAAAATAAAATTCAGACTCAGAGGAAATGCTAATAGGTTTTCACAGGTGTGGCAGCAATTTATCATTTATATCACTTTGAGTACCTTGTTTTTTTTTTGTTGTTGTTGTTGTTTTAATTGAGGGTGGTCTCTCTGTGTGTGTTTTATTTACTTATTTATTCATTTATTTCTGTTATTGGATTGGACCTTGGGATGGGTATTAGTTATATGCTGTTCAGTAGTTCTCAAAAATCATTCAAATTGTAACGGCCTGAACTGTATTGAGGTATGTCTTTGTATCATTGGTACTTGTTTTATTAGGCCTGATATATCAAACTACATGTAAAAATTCTATAAATAAACAGGATCCCCCCCCCCCAAGAAAAACTTCACTTTACCAATTTTCATCTATTAATCAATATATTGATTTTGCACGGGTCACTTATTAATTCTTGGAACCCATTTTATACGAAATTTGTCTCGTTCAAAACTTTATTCGTCAATCGAGATTTTCTTTATTTTTTCTACTATTTATTTAAGGATGAATAAATGAATTTCCTTCTTTCAGACTTCTTGCCAAATGTTTTGTCAAAGTCGTCTACAATGGTGTAGCAGCAGCTCCCCCTGGTGTACAAAAGGAAGTGCTCTCGTGATATCCTGTGACAGAAAAAAAAGGATTAAAAACGAACATTGTCAAGTACTCGTTATTGTTTTGAAAGCTTTGTTGTAACGAAGCAACAGCGCCGCCTGGTGTATAAATGAAAAAAAGCTTACAGCACCTGGTATTCCCAGGCGGTCTCCCATCCAAGTACTGACCAGGCCCGACCCTGCTTAGCTTCCGAGATCAGACGAGATCGGGCGTGTTCAGGGTGGTATGGCCGTAAGCGACTGTCATAGTAACAGGAAACATATTTATATGCAACAACAAAGGCTGGACGCTAAAACAAATGTAATGCAACGTGTTCAGGGTGGTATGGCCGTAAGCGAGTGTGGCGCTAACAAGAAGCATATTTATAGCTATTTAGTCCAATTCTCAACACAGGTCGGCTAGTTGAGTAGTGTTTTTTGTCTTTTCTCTTCCTGGCAGTGCCTCTATGTTTTTCTTATTAACGGAAAGACGAAATAAAAACAGAAAATAAAAGTGAGCCGTAACCCAAACAAACTTAAGGTTTTTAATAAACTCTACGCTAAACTCTTTAAAAAATGACGCTTGTCTTTACAAAGTGATACAAAGTCTCAGCTGCAAACTTTGGTTAGCAGCAGTGAAACAGCTTTCTGACGGCCGGGGATCGCAGTTGTCAGGATGGCCGAGCGGTCTAAGGCGCCAGACTCAAGGTGACAAACCTTCCTCAACACGGGACTTCTGGTCTCCGAATGGAGGCGTGGGTTCGAATCCCACTTCTGACAATTCTTTTTGTTCGTTTTAAAAATTATTAATAAAAACTATTATTCAGTTTAGCTTTAGTTAAGTACCTTGATAACGACCACTTTACAAATCCTGCTTTGTATACGAATCAAAACCTTTTTAAAGCTGAAAAATAGGATAGGACAAATAGGATAGGATAGGACGATAGGACAAAAAATGTGTAAATGTGACATGAAAAATTCTTTCAACAGGAGTTCCTCAAATAGGCACACATTAACATTTTTACAATTCAGTGCTCTTGTAGCAGAAATACTGATTATTTTACTTATCTGTCTCCTCCCATCTCCACACCACTTTACCCTTACCTCACTTCTCATTCCTTAGGCCTACCCCCTCAATAAAACCATCTTCCCACTCTTCTAATCACTCTTTTTTCACCTCCACATTGCTGATAGTTGAGTTTTTCATCCACTCTTCTGTCATCATCTATGACAGGGGTGTGGAACTCCAGGCCTCAAGGGCCAGTGTCCTGCAGGTTTTAGATCTCACCCTGGGCCAACACACCTGAGTCAAATGATTAGTTCATCACCAGGCCTCTAGCGAACTTCAAGACATGCCGAGGAGGTTTTTTAGCCATATAAATCATCTGTGTTGGATCAAGGACACATCTAAAACCTGCAGGACACTGGCCCTTGATGTAATTTGTAATTTGATTGCTGTATATCTTTCAGCAATGATACCAGATCATTACTTGTGAACATGATAACTTACACTGAGGCAGGTTCTAGCTATGGGCAGCCCAACACATCCACCCAAAAAAGAAAAACTCTCCCACCTCTCATGATCTTATTGTGATCAGAGGTACAATGAAATGTTGAACTTAGTGCAAGTAAAACCCACACAAACAGCCATTTTTGATAAATATATAAAATTTCACCTCTCAGTCTTTTCCCCCATAGCTGTGTCCCCCGATGAGGAGTAGCAGCGCCCCCTGGTGTATAAATAAAAAAAAAGCTTACAGCACCTGGTATTCCCAGGCGGTCTCCCATCCAAGTACTGACCAAATCAGGTCTTAATAACTTAGGATTCGTACTGAAGATAAAACAAACTTGCTCTTTGTTTTTCTATTTATATGTTTTCAGTTTGCAAAACTTGGAAAGTGTATTGACTCCTACATGTCACTGTTGTACCGTTTTTGTTGTTTTTGTTGTTTTTTTTTTATCATGTATTGCATACTTTCTGCGCATTTGTTTGATAAACATGAACGACCTTTAATTATATTATTTACACATATTTTACAGTTGAAAAGCTCAGAATATTTACGCTCACGGCCACTCAGAACACCCCTGATCTTGGAAGCTAAACAGGAGCAGCTCGGTACTTGGATTAGAGACTGCCGTGGAAATGGCAAGTACTGTATGATTGTCTTTATACACCAGGGGCGCTGCTGCTTCATCTTTGTTTTTGACTTTTGAGCTCATATTTGCTTCATATGAGCTGCTCTGGTAAATAATACCGTGACATAACAAAAAAATACACTGAAGCAGCAGTCTGCACTGTAATAAGGGAATATTCACCCATTAAAAGACAACACTATTGATGAACTTCGCATTGCAGAAGTGACATAAACTGAAATGACATATGTCACCATATAAATTGTCATCTACACAGATTCTAGAGATGGACCTATCCGATATTACGTATCGGTCCGATACTGACGTAAATTACTGGATCTAATATCGGAGAGAAACCCTATTAGTTAGGTTGCTTAATATTTCTGCTAAGTACTCTTTAAAATACCAGAATAGGAATGATGGAGTATAGGTTTAAGTTCATTAGATTGATCAGTTTTGCTGAACTATGAAATATTTTGGGTGCAGTGTATTTTTTTACACGTAGGTATAACAGAATAGCTTTAGTGTTGTTGTTTATTTAAACTTGAGTATGAACTTATACAAAATGCAGCAAGATATTAAAAAAACAGTTTTATTGATTAAAAAACACACTATATCGGATTCACATCGGTATCGGCAGATATCCAAATCTATGATATCGGTATCGAACATAAAAAAGTGGTATGTGCCATCTCTAACAGAGTCAGTGTTATGTTTTGTTTTTTCCCATCCAGAGGTGGTCTCTCAACCAAGTACTAACCACAACTACCCGAGTTCAGAAGGAGATCAGAAGAGACTGGGTTCTTTGAGGTTTGTATGACTGTAAGGAACGTCATAACTGATGAGAAGGCTGTTTATGTATCAAATCATGATGCTTGCTGTCTCTTGTCTTTAGATTAAGACTTTTAAAACTTGTTTAAAGACCATATGATGGCAGCAATGATGAAACAGTGTTATAATGCTATAAATTTAATGTGTGGAAATTCGATGAAGTGGCTGGAAATATTACTACTTGCAGTTGAGAAAAAAAAAGTGTATTTTGTTTGAAAATGTAAAAGCCGTGGCCCGTGACACAGATATCCTGCAAGTTATAAGATCTTATTGTTTTGAAAGCTTTGTTGTAACGAAGCAACAGCGCCGCCTGGTGTATGAAAGCAAAAGCTTACAGTACCTGTAAGGCGGTCTCCCATCCAAGTAAGTATTGCTTAGCTTCCGAGATCAGACGAGATCGGGCGTGTTCAGGGTGGTATGGCCGTAAGTGACTATGAAGCCAACAGGAAACATATTTATATGTAACAACAAAGGCTATGAACTGGAAGCTAAAACAAATGTAATGTACATTTGTAGTTTACTATTTTGTTCTTTCCGCCATATTCTTATTTTGGGAAACCCGAGAAGTATACTGACTGCTACATTTCATTGTTAAAAGGGCTTCAACCTGTATATCTTTTTTTCCAATCAGTTTTGCACGGGATTTTCACGTTTTTAATTCACAATTCGATTACTGTGACAATCTAAAACTAAACGCAACGAACACTGAGATGCATAAATAGACTTCACGTGGGTGAAACTGTTGCTTACGGCCATACCACCCTGAACACGCCCGATCTCGTCTGATCTCGGAAGCTAAGCAGGGTCGGGCCTGGTCAGTACTTGGATGGGAGACCGCCTGGGAATACCAGGTGCTGTAAGCTTTTGCACCAGGGGGCGCTGCTGTAATCTAGTGGTACTTTCCGAATTTTTGTGCTTCATATTTGCTGCTTTACTAAATAATATGGTGAAATAACAACAAGAAATAAAGTTAACGTGTGATAATGGAGACATTCAGGAAGGAGGTTCTGCAGCATCCGGTCCCGTACCAGCAGACTGAGAGACAGCTTTTTCCATCAGGCCATCAGACTGCTGAACACGTCATAGACACCTCAGCTTCACTACTGGAACTTTAACATTATGCACTCCATACTGTACAGTAATACCACTGTTTTGCACATGTATTTTTTTACACGTAGGTATAACAGAATAGCTTTAGTGTTGTTGTATATTTTATTTTTTTTATATATTTTATTTATTGTTTACTCTATTTAATTTGTAAAATATGTGCACACACATACACACACACACACACACACACACACACACACACACACACACACACGTAGAAAAATATTTAGTATACACATCCAGAAATGCATATACTATTATATGTTGTACATATATTTATTAGTTTCAGATGTAGCCATTCTTGTATTTTGCTTGTTTACATTATTGTATTTTGCACAACTCTGTTGCTTGTGAAGCTCGCACACAAGAATTTCACTCACATGTGCTGTACCAATGTACCTGCACATGTGATGTGACAATAAAAGTGATTTGATTTGATTTGATTTGACATTTAATTCAGTTCAATTCAAATCAACTGTAAATCACAATAGCTGACTCAAGGTGCTTATCCATCTATTAAAAGACAACAATATTGACAACGATAATTTTTGTCAAAGATGTTTTTTTTTAAATCATTGCTGTTTAAAAAAAAAAAAAAAAAACTATTCATAACTGAAATTAAGTGAATAAGTGAATTTCGATCCTTGGTGATTTTTGACATCCCTGCTTTTCAAAATTGTCTCCAGTAAAAGATGCAGCAACACCCACTGGAGCTTGTCACGCAAGTACTACCCAGGGCCTGATTCCAATTACCTTCTAAGACCAGAAGGGACTGGGTCCTTCGATGGTTGTCTTACTGTATAACAGAACTCACGAAAAGGCTGTTTATGTATCAAAGTATAATGCTTGCTAACTTCTGTCTTTAGATTAAGACTTTGTTTATTCAATGAAATTAATTCAATTCAATTAAAGACAGTGATGACAGGATTAACGAAACAGTGTTATAATGCTATAAATTAAAAGTGTTCAAATCCAACAGAAGACTATAGAGTGTCATGAGTTTCAAAACATAGAAGACCTTTAGGTTGGATCCATTTTTTTAATCAACAACAACAACAACAAAAATACAAATCAGCATGACATAAAAATATCCTGGGGTTATGGCCATACCCCCATATTAATATTAGTAACAGTAATGCATGTGCAGGGGGCATGAGCACCTGCCCCTTTCTTCTTAGGTATCCAAAGTGTCCTTTTCTTCAGGCATTTTTTGTTAATTTTTTAAAAATGTTTGTGTATGGTCTTGCCGTGCCCCTTAACAAAACTATTAATCACAATTTTGCTAAGTAAAAGAAGCTGGCATGCATTGGTCACATGATGAACATTAACCAATGCTCACTCTTGATGGCAGAGAGATGACAACGAGCTCATTAAGAGCACACACGTTTTTTGCAGCCTGGGCGATGTGGAGCTGCAGAACAAACACACAAATTAATTGGGTGGCAGACTGATGTAACCAAAAAACCAGTAAGTAGGGTGTATAGTCTTTAGCACACAGGAAGGTTAAGAGTATTATTATGCACGCGTTAAGTTGACTTGTGGCAGCTGATGAATTGAAACAACTGAGCATGCTGTGTGTGCACAGTATGTGTCTATGTGAAGAGGGTGAAGAGGTTGGAGGCAGTATTACTTGCCGGTGAGACATGTATTTTGTTTGAAAATATAAAACCCCCAGAACTGATATAGTAATAATAAATATTACCTGCTAAATTAAAAAACAATAGAGAAAAGATGAAAATTTATCAAAGTCTCACTTTAAGAAAACGCTCTGTACTGTTATGAAGAGCAACAGCGCCGCCTGGTGTATGAAAGCAAAAGCTTACAGCACCTGGTATTCCCAGGCGGTCTCCCATCCAAGTACTGACCAGGCCCGACCCTGCTTAGCTTCCGAGATCAGACGAGATCGGGTGTGTTCAGGGTGGTATGGCCGTAAGCGACTGTCATAGTAACAGGAAACATATTTATATGCAACAACAAAGGCTGGACGCTAAAACAAATGTAATGCAACGTGTTCAGGGTGGTATGGCCGTAAGCGACTGTCATAGTAACAGGAAACATATTTATATGCAAAAACAAAGGCTGGACGCTAAAACAAATGTAATGCAACGTGTTCAGGGTGGTATGGCCGTAAGCGGACGCTGACATCACAAGATGGCTTTTTATATGGTAGAAAACACGAACTATGTTGGCGTATTTTGATTTATTTCTTCGATATGAATCAGATTTTAACAACTTGGGATTCGTAGAGGAGCTTAAACACATATTCAGTGCTATATGTTTTTAGTTTTTTGAAACCTGGATGAGTATTGTCCTTTGTTTTAATTTTGTTTTCTGGTCCAAAAGTTTAGGTTATTTAAGATAAATATATTTTAGCTGGGCTCAAACTGATATTATATTTATTATTAGAAGTTTTCTACTGGATTGACACGTTTTTAATTTACAGGACTGAGAGTTCTAACCAAACATGATAAGAATATATGAAGAATTAGTACTGCCACGCCATTACCATCTTTGTGTGGGCAAAGATAAATCCAAATCCAAGTGGGAAGCTAGCACCCCTTGACATTTGCACGCATAAATATGGTTCAAGTTACTAAATAATATGGTGACATAAAAAAAAGGCACAGCTTTTGTTTTCAAGGAGTCAGAGTGTAACCGGTGTGGTTCTGCGTTGTGTCTGACGATAAAAGGTAAAAGAAAGAAAGACCTCCAAATAAATTCCTTCCCCCCATGCTGCTGCCATCCTTGTCCATAGTCTTATTACATCCCGTATTGATTACTGTAATTCCCTCCTATTTGGACTCCCTAAAAGGTCCCTTCATAAACTCCAACTTCTTCAAAATTCTGCAGCTCGGGTCATAACTTACACTCCGTTAAGTGCTCATATTACCCCAGTTCTTCAGCAGCTTCACTGGTTGCCCATAGAAGCCAGGATAAACTTTAAAATCTTACTTCTCACGTTCAAATGTATCCATAAATCTGCTCCTTCATATTTGTGTGAGCTGCTCCATATCACCACTGTTTCCCGCCCTCTCAGATCATCATCTGCTATTCATCTTACCGTTCCGTCCTCACACCTTATTACTATGAGGAACAGAGCTTTCAGTCGCTCTGCTCCTCGGCTCTGGAACTCTCCTCCTCCTGCACTAAGAAATATTGACTCCCTCTCCGTATTTAAGACACAGCTCAAAACACATCTGTTAAACTGGCTTATTCGCTTTAATGCTGGTTTTATCTGTTGTCACGCTCTGTTTTGTAATTTTAACTTATTCTATGTATTTTATGACTACTTTTCCTTTTATTAATTGTGTTTTTTGTAAGGTGACCTTGGGTTTCTGAAAGGCGCCCTCAAATAAAATGTATTATTATTATTATTATTATAACAAGATGTGATTTATGACCTTGTTACATGGGCATGCTTTTCTTGTCTTTTAAAATATGTCAATGAGAGCTTGAATCTATCCTGTGTGTATAAATGCACACACATTTGCACACATTCTCCCATCCAAGTGCTAATGAGACCTGACCCTGCTTAGCTCCTGAAAATTGAGCATGTTTGGTATGGTAAGCAGCAGCATTTACGGTACTAGGTGCACAATGACTCTGACTTGGCTTGTCTGGCTTCTTCTGTTTTTTTCCAACCTTACACTCTTGGGTAGGTGACATAGTTTTAACATGACAATTAAAAGTGATTTACTCTGATTCTTAAAAAAAAAAAAAAAAGATAAGCTCACTTATATTATACAGAAATAAACATTGGATAACTTATAACCCTACAGTGTGCACTAGATGGCAGTCTTCCATAAGCCTTCCAACCACACAAAGCAGTGTAACTGTAAGGTCACAGTGATGGTTTCTCCAATACACAGCTTCATCTCACACTATCCACAGGAGTATGATGACTGTGCTGCACTTGTTAAATAAAAGATGAAAAGTTTGAAAAACCACTCGAAGTGCTTCACGATACTGCACCTCCACTGCTGAAAGGTTTTGCCATCAAAGAACAGATGGCCAAAAAATATCTGCCTTTGCACAATCTGCCTTTTCATTAAAGCTTCTAAATAGTCTGAAAACAGCTGCAGTCTTCATATTGTTTCCTCATGATTCTAAAAAATGTCCATATATTTTGTAGGATTTTTATATATGTTTATATTGAAATGGAGTAATCTGCAGATTGAACGGTGCGGATCAAAATATGCATGTCAAATATGCGTGCTTGATAACACCCTACTTGTATCTATTACTCTGAAAATGTATTTTAACGCTACAAAGACAGCTGTGTTTACTTGGCTTGGGATTGCATTTTAAAGCTGGCTAATAGCTACATCAGATATCTTTCCATTTCTGTAAAATTATCATTTTTGTATATGAAAAACCCCCAAAACACTAAGCGCTTGAGCTTCAAATAACAGCTTGGGATAGGCACAATCTGCGGTCATTATTATAATATCAAATTATTCTTGAATTAACATAATTGTAATAATTGAACTTGCTCTTTTATAGATTCTGAAACATTTAAAACCCATTTGTTTTACCCATGATTCCATGAACACAATTACAAGCAGTATAGACCAGATCCCACAAACTTCTTTTTGTACCACTTGGAGCCCAATAACGGGTTACTCCAACTGTGTGCTAACACTGCTGAGATAACAACAAGCTGAGAGCCTGTAAAATGTTGCATTAAATTTCTTTCAGCCGCCTGAAAGATTTCTGATATTGGGATGGTACTATAGACTGCATATAAGTGTTTAAGGCACAACCTAATCATCGTATCCCTGGTGGTTAGTTTCTTGATTTTACCATAGAAAGAATTAAAGACTGTTGCCAAGCTCGGTCTGAACATCTTATTTGTTCTGTTCCCATGAGCCAAGCCTGCTGGAGGGGTATCCCCCACTGTCCTCAAGTCCTCTCCAGCAGACCAGCGGAGCTACACAAACAAGACCTGGGGTCCAGTCAATTTGTCCGGACAAATGTGGGGATTTGGAACCACTGCAAGCTATGCAGGGATGAGTGCTTTTTGTTTGTGTGCCAAGTAACTCCCCTCAATCCCTTGGTCTCTTAAGTCACTCTATTCACCCAAGTCTTTGTCTGGTTTATCTTGAACCTGACACACTGAACTAAGGAAAAGTTCTTTCTTGCCCTTGTTTATGTTTTAATTCTGTCTTTGGAAAGATCTGTGTGCAGTGTCCAGGTACCAAATTAGCATTTTCTAAACATTTGGTTGGACAACTTTTTCTCTTTCACCCAGCTCTCACCTCTGTGGAAGAAGAGATCACAGAAGGGTGATAGATGTTGAGCAGATGGGGTGGGGTGTGTGCCCCCCCCCCTTACACCTCCACCCCTGGTCAACAATGAGCGAAGTTCACACTGCATCAGCACAAGTGGCTGAAACAATCTGAGAAAGTGGCTGGAGCAACGCAGCACCTCAGTCCCCTGTTCTCCACTGGCCCAGTCAGCCCGTCTGTGCTCTTCTCAGCATGCTGATCAGAGGATTAGGTTGCAGTGGCAGCATCGAGTCAAGAGCATGTTGAAGAAAGGGAAAGGCATGCAGGGAACACGAGTTTCAAGACAGTTTCACACGCACCCACACAAGAAGGCAAGCAGACGGGTATAAGAAGGACCACACCACACTTCCTGTACTTCTGACAACTTGTCGGTAGAGGGTACCACAATTCTGTTGTGCAATGTTTGTACAGGCATATATGTATATATATAAAAAATCAAATAAAAACCAAATATGTAGACACTAAATAAATAGGAGGAGGATGGATAGAGGAAAAAAGGAAAGTGTATTAGGAAGTGCAGATGATTAGAAAGGAGGAAGTTAGGGTGTTATGAAGAGGATGAAGACTGGAAAGGTCCAGATGACATATTTGTTGAGGTATTTCCAGGAGAGAGGGCAGTGGACTTTAACACAATGTCTCAAGAATAGAGAAAATGTGTACTGGTACCAGTTTTCAAGAATAAGGGTGACTGCAGAGCTGCAGTAACTACAGAGTGATAAAGTTGATGAGCCATATCATGACGATATGGATAAGAGCTATTAAGGCGAGGTTAAGAAGCGAGGTGACGATCAGTGAGCAGCAGTATGTCAAGAAAGAGCACCAAAGATGTGGTGTTTGCTTTGAGAGTGTTGATGGAGAAGGATGGAGAAGTATAAAGAAGGTCAGAAGGAGGTGCACTGTGTCTTTGTGGCTCTGGAGAAAGCAAATGATAGGGAGCCAAGAAAGGAACTGTGGTATTGCACGAGGAAGTCAGGAGTGGCAGAGAAGTATGTGAGAGTGGTGCAGGAGATCTATCAGGACAGCAAGGCAGGGCTGAGGTGTACGGTAGGAGTGAGAGATGGGTTTAGGTTGGGGTGGGACTACAAGTTTTGCAGACAACATGGGAGTATGGAGCAGGTGGACCCTGCAGAGGTGGAGGTATGCTCTGGAGAGAAGAGGAATGAAAGTTAGTACAAGCAAGGCAGAATACATGTGTGTGAATGAGAAGGAGATGTACAGGGTGGGCCATTTATATGGATACACCGTAATAACATGGGAATGGTTGGTGATATTAAAGTCCTGTTTGTGGCACATTAGTATATGTGAGGGGGCAAACTCCTCAAGATGGGCCGTGACCATGGTGGCCATATAGAAGTCGGCCATCTTGGATACAACTTTTGTTTCTTCAATAGGAAGAGGGCCATGTGACACATCAAACTTATTGGTAATGTCACAAGAAAAACAATGGTGTGCTTGGTTTCAACGTAACTTTATTCTGTCATGAGTTATTTACAAGTTTCTCTTTGTTCACAGCCATTGGCATGTCGAAGAGGTTAACACGTGAGGAGCGGATCGAAATCGTGTTGATATCTGGTGAACGCAGTAACCGGGTCATTGCAGCAGATTTCAATGCAAGACACCCTACGAGACCACCCATCTCCCATGCTACAGTTAGCAAACTGCTTGCTAAGTTTCGTGAAACTGGTTCAGTGTTGGATTTGCCAAAATGTGGACGCAAGAAAACTGTCACTAATGAAGAAACATCAGTGGCTGTCCCAGCTTCATTCAGCAAGAGCCCACAGCGTAGCACTCGCCGCATGTCACTGGAGAGTGGCATTAGTCGAACATCCCTTCGGCAGATATTAACTACTCAGAAATGGCTCCCTTACAAACTCCAGCTACTGCAGCATCTCAACGAGGATGACCCAGATCGGTGGACAGAATTTGCAGAATGGGCAAAACAAAAATTGGAACAGGACCCTCAGTTCACGCAGAAGATTTTGTTCAGTGATGAGACAAACTTTTATGTGAATGGTGAAGTTAACAAACAAAACCACCGCTATTGGTCTGACACTAACCCACATTGGATGGATCCCTCCAAGACTGCTGGAACAACAAAAGTGATGGTTTGGTGTGGTATATGGGGTACAACGATAGTGGGTCCATTCTTCATCAATGGAAACCTCAAGGCCACTGGATATTTGAAATTGCTACAAGATGATGTGTTTCCCTCTTTATGCACTGAAGCTGGCACATTCCCTGAGTTTTTCCAGCAAGATGGTGCACCACCACATTATGGGTGCCAGGTCTGAGCATTCCGAGATGAACAGTTTCCTGGAAAGTGGATTGGTCGTCGTGGGCTAGTTGAATGGCCCCCAAGGTCTCCTAATCTGACCCCCTTAGACTTATCTTTGGGCTCATCTGAAGGCAATAGTCTATGGTGTGAAGATACGAGATGTGCAGCACCTGAAACTACAGATACTGGATGGCTGTGCTGGCATTTCTCCTGCGGTGTTGCTATCAGTGTGTGAAGAGTGGGAGAAGAGGGTTGCATTGACAATCCAACCCAATGGGCAGCACATTGAACACATTTTATAAGTGGTCAGAAACTTGTAAATAACTCATGACAGAATAAAGTTACGTTGAAACCAAGCTCACCATTGTTTTTCTTGTGACGTTACCAATAAGTTTGATGTGTCACATGTCTCTCTTCCTATTGAAAAAACAAAAGCTGTATCCAAGATGGCCGACTTCTAAATGGTCACCATGGTCACCACCCATCTTGAGGAGTTTTCCCCCTCACAATGTGCCGCAAACAGGAATTTAATATCACCAACCATTCCCATTTTATTACGGTGTATCCATATAAATGGCCCACCCTGTAGATGTAACAGCGACGCTGCGAGAGGCAGATGTAGTAAAGGTCGAAAGGTTTTTGGCTCAGCAACATTGTGGTTGTTAAAGGTAAAATTTCTACTGGGAAAAACCTGGAAAGTTCGACTCTTTCCACTTTGTAATAATTTTGAAACAATGTAAAGTAAACAAAATATTTGTTGCACTGAGGTACCTATAATGACTGGTTACAGATTGACAAGGAAAAATCCACAGTGTCTTTAAACTCCTATGGAAGATATGTTCATATTAGAGGCTGAGCGACATAACAGTTAGTCATCGCAACTGATATCTATATTTGGTGATTTAAAAATCTGATATATCAGCCGATATTTTGGGTTTTTTTTCAGACACACGAGACAGAAACAAATTTCCCTAACATTTGTGATGCTTAGGTATTTACTCATTTATATATTTATATTGCTGGACTCTGCTCAGATCCGCTGGTCGTTGTGTTTGTGGCAATCAAAACGTGTGTTGCCAGTAGGGAAGTTGCAGAGTGCCCTCTTGTGGACAAACTATGCAACATCAACACTAATAACATGGTTGAAAGGTGTTTCTTCTGTCTCTTATTTTTCTTCTAAATTTTCTCCTAAATGCAGCACGGTGGCACGGTGGTTAGCACTGTTGCCGCACAGCAAGAAGGTCCTGAGTTCAATTCCACCATCAGGCCGGGGTCTTTCTGTGTGGAGTTTGCATGTTCTCCCTGTGTTTGCGTGGGTTCTCTCTGGGTACTCCGGCTTGTGGGGATAGGTTAATTGGATAATCCAAATTGCCACTAGGTGTGAATGTGCGAATGAATGTGAGTGCGAATGGTTGTCTGTCCCTGTGTGTTGGCCCTGTGACAAACTGGCGACCTGTTCAGGGTTTACCCCCCTCGCCCTATGATAGCTGGGATAGGCTCCAGCGCCCCCCGCGACCCTGAAAAGGATAAGCGGAAGTGAATGGATGGATGTCATAAATGCAAATACAACAAACTGGCAAATAGTTAGTGTTGGTCGATAATATCAGGATGCCGATAACGCAGTTGGGCTCTAAATCATGTAAAGCCTCAAAATTGGAAGACAAACTCCTTTCAGCTGCTTTCTCAATCACAAATGGTTTCGTATGGAAGAGGATTAGGGCCAACGGAAAAAAAAAACTGGGCAGGTCTTTTTTTTTATTTTCCAAAATTCTGAGAAAAAAGTCAGAATTCCGACTTTAATCTCAGAATTCCGAGATAAAAGTCAGAATTCTAAAAAAAAAAGTTGGAATTCTGAGAGTAATGTCAGAATTCTGACTATTTTCTAGTCAAAAACGGCCAATTATACCCTGGACCCCAGAGGATTAATGTCAGAATTCTTTTTTCTCAGAATTCTAAGAAAAAAGAATTCTGACATTAATCCTCTGAATTTTGACATTAACCGTAGAATTCTAACTTTAATTTCAGAATTCTAAAAAAACGTTGGAATTCTGAGAGTAATGTCAGAATTCTGACATTACTCTCAGAATTCTGACTTTAATCTCAGAATTATGAAAAAAAAAAAGAATTCTGAGACAAAAGTCAGAATTTTGAGAAAAAAAAATCAGAATTCTGACATTGAGCTCAGAATTCTAAGAAAAAAGTAAGAATTTTGACTTTAACTCTCTGGGGTTGAAGGACGCGCTGGCGCGTCAAAATCACATGACCAATTTAAGACAAGATGTAGCGAATCTCCATTTCAACTTTGATCGAAAGTGCGGACTTCAAACTATATACCAGTTTTTAAATTGTTTCGATAGGCAACGTTAAAGCAGAGTTATGATAAAAATACATGCGATGCTTTTTTCTGAACAAAACAGCGGTGTTTACAGCGGGAAGAACGGTTAAAAACATTTTCTCAGGACAGCGCTAGCAAAAACTCTCCGGTTGCGAGTGAAAAAAGAAAAAGACAAAACATCCCTTCCCTATTGGTGTTCAGAGATGGGCAGTAACGCGTTACTTGTAACGCGTTACTGTAATCTGATTACTTTTTTCAAGTAACGAGTAAAGTAAGGGATTACTATTGCAAAATCAGTAATTAGATTACCGTTACTTTCCCGTAGGAACGCTGCGTTACTAAAACCTTTATTTTTTTGCGAGAATGTCTCATGACAGTGACGTAAGCAAGTGCGACGTTGGTGACAGCAGCTGTGTGCAGATCAACAATGGATCATATATCGAGTGCGGGAGAGAGTATGAGTGTGCAGCGTTTAAAGTGTGGAAGTACTGACCTTATTTTGAGTTTGATTCCATAAAAAGTGACAAAAACATTAGTGTCCATCGTGCGCGGGAAGAAAACTTCTTTTTACAGCGAAAAAAAACCCTAAACTTCCGAGCAAGCACCGAGTAGCTACGACGTGATGGGAAACTCACAGAGACACTCGCGCGGATTCTTCAACTGACCGCAGCACACCTACACCAGGGTAACCCTCCGCCTACCCTGCTCCTGCTTTACAGGTGAAAATAGAGCAAAAGGACCGCTGAGTCTTTGACTTTATTTATTTTCTGCTGTGTTTTACTTGCATCTGTTTGAAAGAGTGAGTGAAAACACAAAAAATATTTTATTTTATGTGCTGGAATGTGTAGAAAATAGGTTTAAATGTTAAACTAATTTATTCAAGTCAGAGAATGTTGCATATAATTAAATGTTTTGCTTGATGCATAAAGTTAAAAGATTAAAACTAATAAAACAAGTTTTAAAAAGAGACTTTTCCATTTGATTACATTTTGTATGATGGATTATGTAGAAAAAGTAGAATTGGGCTGAAAGATCTATCACTTTATCACCTCTTCAGGTTGTAAATCGTGTTTTTAAAAAGTAACTAAGTAACTAAGTAACTAAGTAATTAATTACTTTTGAAAATAAGTAATCAGTAAAGTAACGGGATTACTTTTTTTGGGGAGTAATCAGTAATTAGTTACTGATTACTTTTTTCAAGTAACTTGACCAACACTGTTGGTGTTAAAGTGTATGTCAGCCAATCAAATTTTTTTTGCATGTTTGGGGGGCTATAGTTAGTGTGTACTGTAGTCCTTGTTTTGTTTTGTGTGTCAGTTATACTAGTGAATGTCACAGTTGCTCCAAAAAAGCCACCAAAAGCAGATTGCGGTCTAAACGCTGTCTCCACATGGAAAACTGGACTGATACACCTCCTGGACTCAGACCTGCAGGGTTTAGGCCTGTGGTATTCTCCTCTGTCTTATAGTGGAAAGAAACTATAGTTTTTGAGTGGCACAAATAATTTGTGTGCCTTCTTATTTGATGCAGCACACCTGATTGTTCTGTAAAAAGTTTTAAATGGTTCTATAAAAAACGCCTGAGCCCTTGGCTGCATTTTTAGGTAAATAGTACCATACAACTTTGTTGTTTGCAAAATTTGTGCATAATTTTTAGAAATGTACAATTTCTATTTGCATTTCAAGTTATGAAAATGATTCGTTAAACATGTTTGTGGTTTTTGCAGTAAAAAATACAACTTTGTTCTACTCGGATTTTAAATTTTTTCTCTGAATTTAGATCAATTGTGCTAATATAGTATGTCAAAATGAAAAAAATCCCATTTCAGATATTTGAGGTTGGTCCGGAAATAATGATACCAAACAGGGCAGGATAAGCAGTTTTTAAAGGTGAAATATAGAGGTAAAATCAAAAGTAGTCCAAAATGGCCAATTATACCCTGCACCCCAGAGGATTAATGTCAGAATTCTTTTTTCTCAGAATTCTAAGAAAAAAGAATTCTGACATTAATCCTCTGAATTTTGACATTAATCGTAGAATTCTGACTTTTTTCTCAGAATTCCTTTTTCTCAGAATTTTGACATTAATCTCAGAATTCTGAGAAAAAAGACAGAATTCTGACATTAACCTCAGAATTCTGGGAAAGGAAAAAAAAGACGTGCCTACCTTTTTTTTATTTCGGTGGCCCTAATCCTCTTCTGTACTAATCCTCTTCTGTAGTTTCAACAATTTTTTGCTTCTTAGCTAAATGTTAAAATCATTATACTATGACATCGCTATACTTGAAGATGAAGATAATTATAACAGTTTATACATTTAACAACGTACCCCAGTGTACCCACTATGTTAAATGTGGGTACACTGGGGTACGTTGTCATGAGTTTAAGACATCTGAACATGCTGACATGAGAAGTTACAAAAAAATTAACAGATGAAAGAAATTAGCCAAAAAATAGTTGCTGCAGATTCTACAATCTACCTCTCCCTACAGGGCGGAAAAATGTTCTTATTTCTGGCGCATATCGATAACTTCAACATTCACAAATTTTGCATCTTGTTTAAGCCTAAGAAATCAAATCTAGTCACAAACTCAGCTAAGATTTTTTTTTAAACCTCCACACACTGCTTTGTTTCGTTCCAACCATTTGTCCCTGGCTTTTCTACTTGAAATGAAAAGTGTTGGCACAGTGCACTGAGTGGCTAGGTTCCAAAATGTTTTCCTCTCTGTACATCCACCCACCATTTGGACCCCATTATGACATTAACACTATTTGTTAGAGTGGAAGAAACACAGATCAGGAGGTGGATGCAACAGATGGAAGCCAAAGCTTGCCTCTGTGCACATGCACATAAACGCATGCACATTCATGGAAACAACTTACTTTTTCACTATGAAGCTCTGAAACTGCTGTACACAAAAAGAAGTAAACGACACAAAAATGCACTGTGTTTATATAACCCCTGAAATCTGTTTAGTCATGTATTTTCTTTTTACTTTCTTTCTTGTGCATAAAGAATGAACAAAATAACACAAACTAACTAATTAAAAACTATACTAATGACTCCCCTGTGAGTTAAACAAAAATGAACAAATCTGACCTAATTACACCCAGTAAACTATCATAATAAAATACAAATCCATATATATAAAAAGAAAACCTTAAAATAACATTTTTAAATGCCTACATTTATTTTATTTTTCAAATTAATCAATTAAATTATTATAATTTGCATATTTATATTTTTACATTTAGATAAAATGAATACTATTTTATAGAATATTTTGTATTTATTTTTATTTAAGTGCTTTGGGGGAAGCTCATTAATACAATATTGCAATCTAAAAGCAATTTACCTCACCTTGAAGTTCCAAGTTTTTCAAAATGTTGTCTTTTCCTAACATCTTGAGTTAAAGATGTTAGGAAAATCAAAGCTGAATTTCAGTTTTGATTTCATTTTGAAACTGTGAATTATTTTGTTTTGTCTTACAAAGAAATATCACTCTACACACTGGGGCTCAGTTTTCAGGTAAACATTAAAACAGTCCATCAGCACATATAGTGATAAAATAACACACTACATTTTTTCTCACATTACACACTCAGTGTTCCGGAGTACAGAAGTACAGGAACACGCACACACTAACACACACTAACACAAGTTTCTACAGAGTCATAGAAGAAATGCTCCCGACATTCTGACTCTCATTGAAGCTTCTCGTGTTTTGTGTTTTTGGTTCAGCCCATCAATCAGGAAGCAGGTGGTCAGAAGGGCTCAAAATGTTCTGTTAATGCGAAGCAAAGAAAGTGTGGCCTCTTTCTTTCTAACCCCACATCTGACCATCTAGAGCCCTGAAACACACACAGTCTTTGGACAGTTTATTAGACTCTCGAACAACACTGGTTTTAATACGCTATGTTAGGGTAGGATTGTAGAAAAATAGTGTGGCAACTGGTTGATTATTATGCTGATATGCTTTCTTCTGACCAAACTCTCCTTAGGGGAGACTGTGAAGTCTAACTAATTTACCTTTTTGCATTTTCTGAACTTTTTCTCAGAGACAGCTCTAAATTAATTGACACATGGTCATTTTGTTCAAATGGATGACCAGAAAAGCCCAAGTGTTAACTTTGTAGCAGTCTGCATATCACAGCTCTACAAACAACAACACATATCTAAAAACTGTAAGCGAATTGTAAGCTAAGTTAGCTTGTTTTCTGTGCACTGAATACTAACACACCAGAATGTCGTTTAATGTGTTTTGTGTAACAATCTTTTTACACTCTACAAGCACCTCCACTGAGGGCTTTACCAGCTCACCTTTAAGCAGATAAGCAGCTTTCATGTCTAAGCTGAAAAATTATACCACGACTGTTTATGTCATGAAGCCTGTTTCACTGATATTGGACCTTGAATATTTATAAGTTTGATATAAAATAATGAGCTGAAATGTCTACTTATTTCAATTAGGCTCCTAAAGCTCGCAGGTAGAGCGACGATAACTTGCATGCACACAAATTCACCCACCCCCACCACACAACCCCCACAACTAAATGATTTGTTGAAGAGGCCCGATTTCAGTAGAAATTTCTTTAGTCAACGACGGTCCTAGTAGGCGCTTTCAAAGCAGGACGTTGGCTGCCCCCCCTAGTCAGAGGTTAAAGCTGGCGCTGATGTTTTCTATGCAATTTTTCTGTTGGCTGAACAGAAAAAAGTTCTTAACTTGATTGGCTGGGCAGGATGCACTTTTGGGTGGGCTGAGCACACCCCGGCCCATAGCTACCACCGACCTTGCTCGGGAAGGGGTCGCTGGCTCTTCTTGTGTTGGCCATGGGGGGCCCTCTGTGTGAATAAAGGGAAAGCAGCAGGACAGTAACACATAAAGCAGAGTCTGTATACTGCATACTCCTGGTGCTCAAAGCAAGTTTGTGTCCACAGTAATGTGGACACTTATAAAAAGTATAACAATAATTTACATTTGGTGATAAGATAATGTTCTGAACAGCACACACTCACTCATCTGACCGTTACCAGTAAACTAAATGGACTGGTTCTTATATTGTGCTTTTCTACTCTACCCGATACCTTACAGGGCTTTATACAACTAAGCACCCATTCTTTTTTTCTATGCAAGTGCTTTTAGTATCTTAGATATGATAAGGATACCTGGTATGCAGACTGGAGGAGCCAGGGATCAAACCATCAACCTTCTGATTAGCAGATGACCTGGTCTACCTCCTGAGCTACAGCCACCCAAAAAGAAGTAAATACCACCCTTAATGTTAGATTTTATAAAACTGGCAAATTCACTCTGTGATGTTTAAATGATTAAACAGATGCATAATTTCATCTGTGGTATTTCTTGTGTTTAGTGTGGTCAGCCTTTAAGGTTAAAGCTCATACATAAGTGTCAAATATGACTTTGTGGTTGTACTCAAAAGGGGGTTTTTAGGTTATAAAGCCTTAGAAATATGACATCTTACCAGATATGCGCTCTAGATAACATTACTTTGGCCTCCCATAACACTATGAGGATTCTTGGGTTCATATTTGTTAAGATATGTACTTCAACACAGAACTTAAACAAACATGTTGGACTGCCTTCTTTCACTTGCAGTTAAAATTGGAAACATTTGATCTCAGAATGATGCTGAAAAACGACTTCATGCATTTATAGACTGAACTATTTTAATTCACTGTTAACAGGATCTTCATTCCCATCGTTTCCAGTTAATCCAGCGAGTGTACTGAAAGGGACTAGAAAGAGATATCATATTTCTCCTATATTAGCATCTCTTCATTGAGTACATGTCAAGTTAAACATTTTATTTAAAATCCTTCTCCTCACATACAAGGTATCATATCTTACAGACCCCATAGTACCATATTATCCAAACTGAGCTCATCACTCTCCGACTGCTGGCTTAATTGTGTTTCCTAGGATATTTAACAGTATAATGGGAGGCATAACCTTCAGCTTTCAGGCCCCTCTTCTGTGGAACCAGCTCCCAGTTTGGAGACATACACTCTCTCTACTTCTTCTGCAGAGGTTTCTTCCTTTTAAAAGGGAGTTTCTCCTTCCCTTTATCCCCAGATACTTTCTGATTGAGCTGATTTGTCATTTTTCTTCTGATTTCTTGTTTAATATCGCAGGGTCTGCAACCTACACTCAAAAAAAAAAAAGAAAAAAAAAAGAAATTGGGTGGTTGTTGCATGTACAGCATTCAAACTTGTAATGTGAACTAAATAATTTCATGTTTCTATGGTGAATGTAATTAAATCATGTAGCATCTGTATGAAATTCAGCAACTTAATTTGTTCTTGTTGAGATGACATGATGCAATCTAGTAAGAGTGGTTAGTTGTCTGGACCCATGAAATTCACAAGATCACATTAGATGTCAAACTGCAGGAAAATCGCTGGAGTCTGCATCAACCCCTGTAATCATAGCTTTCCTAGTTTTGTGAAGCCTAGATTGACAGTTTGGTGGCGTGATTGTTAGTGCTGTTGCCTCACAGCAAGAAGGGCCTGGGTTCAAATCCACAATCTGGCTGATTTGCAGTGTGTACTTAGAGTTGGCGATTGTTGTTTGTCACCATGAAACCATCAACCCCCATATTGGTACATTAAGCAAGACTAGCAGTAATGTCCTTGATTAATAAAGTAGTTGTTCAAACAACAAGATTTCTGTCTTCCTAAAGTCTTGTGTGGAATCAATTAAAACAAATTTCACTCTACATACTTAAATAACTCACTTCAAGTCAATTCAAGTATACTACGTTGATCCAACGTAATCTGATTACATTAAACCACCAAATGCCAAATGTGTTGGTTTGACATGGTCAAAAATGGGTTATTGTACTTGGTTAAATCACGTGGAAATAGGTGCCACGATTAAATTGTGTTCATCCAACAACAGATTTTTTTGAGTGTACAATATAAAGCGACTCAAGGCGACAGCTGTTGTGAATTGGTGCTATATAAAAAAAACTGAAATGAACTCATAAATGTGCTGCCATGTCATAATAAAAGAGGACAAACTTACAGCAGTACCTCTTATTTTTCACCAGAACGGATACTTATGGTACCAAAATTGCCAAATATCTTGATGCCGAAGGCAGGATATGTACATAGGGTTATAAAAAAAATTGTTACTTGGACAATAATAACTACTACTGGATTAGATACTTATTTGCAACAGCATTGATACCAGCAGTGCTGTGTTTGCCTACCTCAGCTAGCACATAACTTGAATCAGCACAGCCCCTCCCCTCACTAGCAGCTAAACAGGTGGACAGCAAGACAACAAACTTGGTGAAGCATCTTAAAGAGATTTCTGTTTTTATGGGGAATTTTGTGAGTTCAGTAAAGCTATTGTTTCAACAATATTGAAGTGTTAAACAGTTATTCTAAATATAAATCTTTCCAGCATACATATTAACTTTAGCCATTTAACAATTAGCAATTACCCATATTAGACATTATAAGTTATCACTAAGGTACTGGCTACTGCCTATGGCTACTAATAAAACTGAAATGATAATGTTGGAGCTAGGTAGCAAACACAGTCCTTCCGTAATGTTAATAACAGTGTTAATTTAACAAGCTAATGCAGTTATCCTTATCCTTTTCTTAAATTCCCTGAAGTTGAGAAAACAGGACAAATATTTGATCAGACATGAAAATCTTGCTATCAAGTAGTCATCAGAAGGAAAGAGAAATAACCACGGCTGTAGCAGAATACATTTACACAAACCAGGGTTATTCTAATCTTTATTTAACAGAAAATTAGGCTCCTTAATTTTTGTATTTTTCCATCTTTGATGTAAAAAAGGCAACTGAGTATTTTCCCAATTCCTGACCCTGTTTTTTGCATTTTATACTTCATCCTTTATAAATGATGCAAGCTTTCTCTCATACCAACCTAAGCAGTAAAAACTTAAAGCATTGTTTTTTATTTTATTTTAGAGATTTCAGCAGTAATTTCAGCTTGTCCAATATGCTTTCTGGTGATCTGAAAAATCTTTGTCTATTAATGCGCACATGGCTGAAGACATGTGAAAGGTGGACCAGTTGATTGTCCAGCACTGTGTGTGTCTGTTTGCATGTGCTCCTGCTTTTAGAGTTGCAGGTTGGGCACGCACGGCACAATATGGGCTTTAATTCAGACCAACAGCCTCTCTGTCAAAAAGGAGGGGATGGAGCAATTAGCCCCACGGAGGAGAGAGAAGGAGGGAAAAAAACGAAGGGAGTTGTGAATTTGACACATTAAATAGTGGCCATCATTAGCATGTGGCTCTGTAGAGTTGGGGTGCATTCACTGGCTCCTTGAATGCATATTACTTCAGTACTACGGCCATACCCCCACCTCTCTTCCCCTCAGCCTGTCCATCATTCCCATGGCCACCTTTCACTTGTAATCACCCTGTTTGGTCTCCTTTTTCATTCAGTTTCTACAGCTTTTCTGTCGCTTTTGTGGTTTTTATGCCATCATTCTGCCTGGAATAGGCTCCCTGGAATCCTAAATCAAAACAAATTAAGCTGGTTAATTAGATGTAGGAACAAATGAAATGTCACATACTAGTTGGTAGGCTCAACACTGCTAACACTGTAAGCTTATCTTTCCAGTGTCACAATATAAATTTGATACTGTATCGAGAATAACTGACCAGAAACTGCGGCTGTTACTCAGCAGTTCCTACACGGTCTGTAAGGCCATATTTGAAACTTGTTTTAACTTGAATTATTCTTTCATTTTGTTGAAGACTACCATGGCTTCTGTTCGGGCTGACTTTCACTCAGCTTGTTGTCTCTGCTATATGAGCCTGGAAAAGAGCAAAGTAGCAGGCCCAGTGTGGTGCCTTTTCCGCCATTGTGCCGAGATCGCCTCATGCCAGCTTTCCCCTGTCACATTAGCGCTCATCAACACAGTGAGCAGCACACAACCTGCACGGTTCTTTGGGTTTGTCCTTATTTGCCGCAGTCTTTGAAGTTTTATATTTTGTGCTGTAGAAAGTATGTTTTGCATGTAAATCCCATTTAACATTGGTCATTGATTACATTTAAGTGACTGAAGTCACGAGCACTGAATTAGTGAGCATTTCAAGTTCCAACAGTCTGCAGTGAATTTTTTTTTACTGATGTAGCTCATTTTGTGTTTTATATTAGGTAACCCTGGATCTAACTCAATACCTTATTTTTTTATGAAGCGGAAACTTACAGAGTAACCTTTTGCAGGTAAGAAACGATCTAACTTTACTTGCATTAAAAAATCTTTTTATATCCTCCAGGGACACTCTGGGTTTGAAATGTTGAATTTCTAAGTATTTCACTGAATGTCCTGGAAGGCTTATTAGCAAAGGTTGTATTTTGATATTTACGAAAGTTACTCACAGAATTACCATGGGGGTTGTGGTGGGTGGGGAGAATCTTCACCAATAAGAAAAGCTGTAAAACTTTAAACGTTCAAAATCTATGCACTCCTTCATATTTTCTGAAATTGTCCACTGGGCCCAGACTGAAGTCTCTGCCAGGCGGACTCTGGTCCCTGGACCTTATGGTTGACACCCCTGATCTAAGTGATAACATTAGCAATATTAGACCACAGAATGTATGCAAATGATATGGAATGCTTATATGGCAGTAGTGTGTCAACTGCAACATGTGCTTGCCCCAGAACATACCCTGATCTCATCTTCTTCTTGACTGTAACTTAAAATCTGAACCTTGTTTTCCATTCAATAAATCTTGAAAGTCATGATCAATATCATGAATTCATTATAAAAGTGGTTGCCCCATGCCGGCCTTCTTTCATGCCTGTCTTTTATATGCACTCTGTGTATAGTTTTAGCACCCTGATGCCAGCTGTTTAGGGGATACCACAGACTACCACTGAGGCTATTTTTATGGGTAATTTTCTTTTTTATTTTGAACTAATGATGGTACAGTGAAGTTGCCGTGATATAAACAAAACCAGAAAAACTTCCATGTTAATCATACTTAATAGCTGGAATAACTGCTGATAAGTGCTGGGAAAAACTAGATTGAGCATTGAAACTTTTTCTTGTTATATTGATTAAAACAAACCTGGGCTTAGCGTTTAGTGTGACTCGGCGGTGGGTTTAAAAGTTTTTAGCTATAACTATGAGGAAACATTTATCAGGATTAAACCAAATTTATTACACAGGCAATATTTGCTTGAAAGAACAATTAATTAATGTTTTTTTTTATATTTTTTCCTTTATAGTGTTCAAAACCAGTTTAGGTTCCCCTCTTTTTTAAATCTCATGCTCTGGTAATCCCTCTCTTCCAGTGTGGCCCTCAGTCCCCCTTTTCCTACTGGGCCTCCCTCTCTCTGTCCCCTCCCTCTCCTCAGCTTCTGTTAGGGCCATGCAGCCCGAGCTGTCAGAGCAGCAACAATCCCAGTCCATTAGTATGGTAATGAGGCTGCGGGCCGACAGGTGGCCTGGTAGACAGCTTAATTAAACTGCTCATTAAAGAGGGAAGTTAACGAAGCTGCAGCCCGGTGCCAGTACGGCTTTAACACACAATGTGATGTCACAGGCAACAAATTGCTGGTGAGTAGGGAAGTGTGTCAGTCTGCCCGCGTACAGGGGCATGCGTGTGCGTATGCATTTCTTCGTACGTGTCTGTGTGTATGCGCATGTATTTGAGTGCAGCCTGACATGAGTGTGTCTGTGTGTGGCCAGAGCTTGAAATAGCGAGTCAGAGAAAGTTAGATGGACGTTACTAATAAGGCAGCGATGCAGCTTAGAGATCAGATAAGATGAGAGGTGGGGAGAAAATGTGATGGAGGAAAAATAAGTCACTCAAACTTGGCCTTTTACTGCCACATCAGGCTGCCAGCAGCCAAGTTCTCTACATCATTAACTGGCCCAGAACACAGTGATGCTCCAATTATTGTGGGAAAAACAATCAAAATTCCAAAAAGGCACAATTGAAAGCTCTGTATTCAGATATTCTGAGTTATTTGGATGTATTTTGTGTGTACAAAGAAAAAAAACACACAAAGAAACAGCCAACTCAAGCATATTACCAACATTTTGTAGTTTATAAGAAAAAAACTGAAATAAATTAAGTTAAATTAAATAACAATAAGCATCTCATTCCCCATGATGGGACACAGTGACCTCGATCACTACCATGTAACCCTACGTTGTTATGGCAACAGGTGACTACTGTCCCATAAAAATAACCTTTTGTGTTTGCGAGCAGGTTTTGGAGGCACTTTTACATTTCACTGTTGAGCACCACAAATTCTCCAAAACCTGCTATGTGACAAAGTGACAGTGACTGCAGGGGTTGCATTTATTGTAGCAAAGGGAAAGGAGATTTTGTAACGTTGTTACAACATCCGAGACGTGTAAAGAGCGGCTGAGTTAGACGGCAAATAAGGGCTGTAGCTATGGTCATGTTTGTTCCTGTAACCATGATTTGATCTAAAACCCAGATTTCTGTATAACTAAATTATGTACCACAGAATTGTCACACCATATAAAGCAATCATAAGACCCGGGGACCAGAATTGGCTCCAAAGATTCCAATCCAGCTTTGGAAAATTCAATTCAATTCAATTTTATTTATATAGCGCCAAATCACAACAAAAGTGCCTCAAGGCGCTTCATACCTTGAAGGAGGGCACAAATTTTAGGACTTTTAACCATATTTTCATGTTTTACAGTTTGCGTTTCTTTATATTATTTTAAAATATCTCAGAGATTAAATGTGTTGTTAAACATCTTTACACTGACAGAAGGTAGAGCTTCACTCATCAAGTAAGGTCAAAGTGGGCTGTGTGTGTCCCTGGATGTAAAATTAGTTTATATAATAAAATATTATATAAGGTTTATATATTTATAAATCTGTGGTCACTGCAACACCTTTGCGGACCATATACAGGGACATCGTATGTGGTAGTTTATGGTGGAGGACTTGGCTAGCCATCATGATTTAATTATAAATAATAGCACTATTATTTGTAAAGAAATTGGATTGTGAAAAAAATTTGTATTGTGAAAATTATGTAGTTTTTTTCTCCCATTCATTTCCAAAACTTTGACTGTTGGTATATTTTTCTTGTGCACTTGCATTAATAGGATTTCATTAACTCAATTTTGAGTGCCCATTTCAGAACGTGCATACTGGGAATATTATATGAAGTGTTAGATGCAATTAGACATCCTAAATTAATAAATAGATACATAAATAAATAAGTATACCATCCATAAAAAAGACAAAGTAATATATTAAATACAAAGATGATACTGACACAAATAGAGGGCAATTCTGTGACTACAAAGATTTTATTGATATAAAACGTCAGTTTAAGGAAAAAGTAAAACGTTAGACCTATCGCTGTATTTGGCAACTAGGATTTTCGATTACGTGGTTACAGTAGGTAATTAATTTTTTTAATCGGTTTTTCCTTTGATTTCATTAGTCTAGTGGGGATGGAGGTAAGAGGGCATTGAGTGCAACATGTTTTAATAGTCTCTCATTGTTTATTATGTATGAGAATAAAGATGTAACACGACATGGTAATCAGTTTGTAACCCGGTCCAATTTAGTCTGTAATCCTGGGAGCGTGCTCTCTCAAGTGTGAAAATGGGGCCGTGTGTCTTGCTTTTTTCTCTCTGGTGCATTTGGATCGCTGTGTCTATGACATCGAGGATCATGGGAGTTAATGGGGTAGGACCGCGGTCAACAAACGGGGTTATGTATGGGCGCAAACAAGAACACAGTGAGAAAACAGACCTGCCAGATTCGCTCAAAGCTGTCTGAAAGATGTCTACCCTTATGAATATGCTAATCCCAGTTTAGCATGAACAAAAAAATGCTCATTAATTAATCGACAACAATGGCCTCCTTTTAATGACACGCTAGCTGCCGTTAGCGGCGGCGAATAGTGTACGTGTATGATACGGTCTAATGTAAAACAATTATTAATCATAAGGTTTAACAGATTACTGAATATTACGTTGAGTGTTACAAACACTGGTTCGGTTTTAATGAGAAAAAACAAAGTTTAGACACACGAATCCCAACAAACTAATTCAAAAGGCCTGCAGCCAGACGCACCGTTTGGACTGTTTTGTCTGAAAAAGCTGTTTTGTAGCGTTGGTTATTAACCTACATTAAACAGATCTCAGCTCAAGGATGATGGGAGCCAACCTAGATGCATATGGGACATTTTGACAACAAAAACAGTTAAGAGTAACACGCTCCTACCTACATGAGTCAGCACACAGATCCATATGTTATAGGCTGTTGAGTGCTTAATCTATGTAAACATATACGTATGTGCTTATCTGCAAGCAAAGAGCTGGATTTCTGGTTTCTGCATGAAGGTAAACAGAGTAACAGAGGAGCACACTAGCTAAAATGTAATCTCCAAAACTAAAATATTCACTTGGGCTTTTGCAATAATAGTTGGGCTTGAAACAACAGCCAGTGTATGGAAGAGGAAGTCTTAGAGACTGTTGCTCAAAAAAGAAATGTGTTACTCATTACTTGATGCTTTGTTACATTTCCTAAAAAACGTAACAAAATACTACTTCACAGAGTGAATGCAGAGAGGAATTTCCCCATGGGGATCATTAAAGTATACATAAAGTAAACATTACTTATTCAAATGCTTTTGTAATTTACAGTGCTTTTGTTTTGTAATAAAGACCTTAATAAAAGCTTCATGCTGACACTTCAATCTGACACAGATATCTACCCTAACGACACAAAACCAAAAACAATTGCAAAGACCATTTTTGTGGCCATAAAGTTAGAAATAGAAATTGGTAGAAATAAAGGCTACAGTAGAAATAAAGCCTGGCAGCTGGTCACTGATATTGCTACCTGCTGAAATTCAACTCGAACATTTTTCTGGGTTCTTCACTACTGTCTTTGGAAACTCTTTCAAAGAGCTGATGTTGTGTTAGCAGCAGATAGTTGGCTATGTGCATTTAGAACTTTACCGTCATGTCTCTTTGCACAATAAAAATGAAAGTAATGTTCATATCTTCCCACGATCTACAACAAAGGTTTTAGGCTGAGTTATCCATCCATTCATTCTCTTCCACTTATCCTTATCAGGGTGGTGGAGGGGCTATCCCAGCTACCATAGGATTAGAGGCAGGGTACACCCTGGACAGGTCTTCAATCTGGGAATGTAAAATGTTTTTGAGCAATGGTTCTCTAAAAGTCTCTCAAAATGTTGCTTTCACTCATTTTAGTCCAGTCCTTGTACCTGACCTGAATGTATAAAACAGTACTTTTGCACCAACAAGATGATTCAGGGGGCCATTAGCAAAAAACTTCGAATATCTTGTCACTGTATGCATTGTGTTCTTAAAATATAATTAAGGAAGCTGGACAAGCAGCAGGCCTACAATAACTTTCTACAGTAGATGAAACGTATCTGAAATTCATGCCCTTAAGAAGTAGAGTCAAATCAGCAAAGACCTGACACATAACCTGGTCCTTCAGTTGATCCATCGACTCTTCACTGAAGAATCATCAGAAATGGTCTCAGTGGAAGGGTTGCTGTAAAGAAGCCATTCTTAATGAAGGGAAACAGGGAGGAAGGGCTCAAGTGTGCCAAATTTCAAACGAACTGCACAGAAAATATTTGCTAACAGGTCTTATGAAGGGATAAATCCAATCATCGGAGTAACTTTGTGCTGAACATTGGGGGGTCAAGATCTCTGTCTAAATAAATAAGTAGGTCTGGGTAAATTCCCAGATGATTAAACATGCAACTATTTTGCTGGTAATAACTGAAATGAGTACAGAAAATCAACAACCTATTTATGTAAGATAATTCATAATTTCATTGGGGGGGTGGGGGGTATATTATTGGTTGGGTCTGAAATACTATCAGATTTTGATCCAGCATGCAATTCAATTCAATTTTATTTATATCCTGTCAGTCACAGTTGCCAGCTGCGTCAGGGGACTTTATATTGTAAAGTAAAGATCGTACAATATTACAGAGACAACAGAGAAAACCCAACAATCAAACGACACTATGAGCAAGCACTCTGGTGAAAGTGGAAAGAAAAAACTCCCTTTGACCAGGAATAATAGTTCAGACTCTGTTTTGGCATATTTGTTTGCATGTTTCAATTCAATAAATTGTCATTTTTCCTAGAAAAGGATAAAGAAATTGTGGTAGCTTAAATTTTTGCGCAGTGCTAAATATTAATATTTAACTATGGCAGTTATGGCCATGTTAAAGATAAACAAGGTACTTATATTAAGATCACAATAAAGGAAAAATACCTCTATGTGGTGCTGTCCTGCATTACAAAGACCAACACTTTTCTGACACACAATTCTCTGCACCCCCTACATATAGAGCAATACAATAAAAATTAATAGCACTGCGTGTAATCACACAGTGTGTAGAGGCTCCAGGATCAGACACTAACGGGTATTTAAATGTACTACAAAGTACTGTGTAAACCTTCCACAGTTTAACATTCAGTTTGAATCCAATTAGAGGTCAGCACGGTGGCACAGTGGTTAGCACTGTTGCCGCACAGCAAGAAGGTCCTGAGTTCAATTCCACCATCAGGCCGGGGTCTTTCTGTGTGGAGTTTGCATGTTCTCCCCGTGTTTGCGTGGGTTCACTCCGGGTACTCCGGCTTCCTCCCACCGTCCAAAGACATGCAGCTTGTGGGGATAGGTTAATTGGATAATCCAAATAGTCACTAGGTGTGAATGTGTGAGTGAGCGCGAATGGTTGTCTGTCCCTGTGTGTTGGCCCTGCGACAGACTGGCGACCTGTCCAGGGTGTACCCCGCCTCTCGCCCTATGACAGCTGGAATAGGCTCCAGCGACCCTGAAAAGGATAAGCGGAAGTGAATGGATGGATGCGTGTAATCACATAGTAGTATGGCCCAGATGAATGTATACTGCACACAATATAAAACATTTTACACAAAGGGAGCTAGAACTTTAGAGCTAGAAAAGGTATAAAAATTGCAACACAGGACCAATCTTAATTTCCAAAATGGAACAAAAGAATAATATTTCCAAATTAGTTCTAGTCCTTATTTTTATTTACTGATTTTTTTCAAAGATGGCATTGACTTGTAGAGCAATCAGGGTAGACAGACAACAATAGCCAATGACTATCTGAGCAACACCGAAGCATGTCCCTGTAAAGGTTCTCCGTTAGCGTTATGATCATTTTTCTTTAGTTAGCTTGAATTTTCTATTATACCATAGCCTCCTACTACATTTTGGGGTTTTCCTAATTCATTTTGACGTAAAAATGAAGAAAAAAGAATGACTGTGAAGAAGTGAAGGGCATCATGGGGACTTTTTTGATTAAACCCATTCTTTTCCTCTGTTCCTGTCTGCCCTGCCAAATGTACAAAACCTCTCTCTTGACTTTACATCTGCCCTGTGGCCCTTCAGCAGCAGTGGATCACTGCGGTCCAAGCAGTCAGCAGCATGCTGGTCTATTATGCTGCTAATTGGTGGCATTAGTAAGATGGCTACAATATCAAAAGGCAGGAAGCAAAGGCTGGTGGGACCAGAGGGGTGAGGAGATGGAGAGAGTGAAGGAAGGAAAAGGAAGCTGAGCGACAGCGGAGAAAGGCAGAGATTTGTTCTCATTAGAGGAGGGCGTGTCTATTCTCCATGTTAGAGCCAAATTAAGCTGACAGAGGAGAGACAAGTTCTGTGCATTTGTGTGTATTTGAGAGTGTGTGTTTGTGTGTATGGGCATGTCACTCAAAATCGTTTTTGGTAAGAAGCTGTTGCGCATAAGGTGAACAATGGAATTACCGGGTTTGGGAATGTGGCTTCCTGATAAGCTACTCTTAATAGTGGCTCTGTTGGTGGGAATCAGACTCAGAACACTGAACTGTGGGAACTAAAAACTAAAGCAGAGAGAACAAGAGCAAGGTTCAAAGAGAAATAGAAACAACCAGGGTGTCGGAGCACTTATCAGAGTAACTCGGAGTCAGAGCCAGTCAATTGGCTTCAGTTGTGGATGTGAGCCTGTGGTTGTCAGGACCTGCCCAGAGTTAACCCTTCGACTGCTGGCTCCACCCCCCCCCCCCCCCCCCCCCAGATTATAGAAATCAAAATATATTTCTAGAACACAGACGAATAAAGTAATATTGTTCCGTAAACAGACCTTTAAAGAAACAAATGGACAACCTAGTGCCAGAGGATGTGAAATTATTCACACTTGCAATGTCGCAGTTAAAAATGTATCGAGCAAAACATTTCATAATAATCTACATATATATATATATATATATATATATATATATATATATATATATATATATATATATGCTTTTCGATAGCTAGATTGAATTGCTTCTTTGAACTGTAATTTAATTTGTTTTCAACAGCCAAGTGAAAACAACAGTGTTCCAGTGGCACATCGTGTTACCTAATGCAAGTTTATCATGTCAAAAGGCTAGTTAATTAGTTTAGCGCAGCTGAATGCTGCACTAAGAACATAGGTGACAAATTTGGTTAGTTGGAGGACCAGCCTCTGTGAGTTTGATGGACCTCAAATTAAGATTGGTTTGGCAGTTTTCACTTCAACTCTAAAAAGCAGTTCCCACTGCTCTCCGCGTTTCGTAATCTTTTATATGCACTTATTCCCTTGACAACACTGTTTGCTAACGTTTCAAAGCAACCAAGTGTAATTATATGATTTTCATTCTTTGTGCTGTGGGTAACATGAAACCAGCACCATCGTGTCCCATGCTCCCTCTGGCTTCATTCTCCTTTGCCCCGGGGGCATCTTCTGCAGGCTCATGCGCCCTAATCGTCTCCCTCTCCCCGTCACTTCCACTGACCCCCTGTTGTGCAGGGAGAGAGCAACATTACATCTTAATCTCACTTGCTTGATGGAGAATGCAAGTCCCTGAAAGGCAGCATTTTCTGGTTACATGAACACATTGGGGTTGGATCAACCATATGCCAATTGACATGGCTAGGGCTGAATGGCTAACGTGGATTGTAACAGTGGTCCTCGGACAAAAAGCCCCCCTGCGGGCTCCCACACCTCCACCAGAGCTGAACAGACGTTCAGCCTGCCGCTGACACAAGGCCAGATCCCCCCACCGACACTGAGACGTAGACACACACGCAAACGCATGCACACACACACACACAAAAGTTTTTGGTATGATATTGCAGTGATTTTAATGCAGATTTCGCAGATGATGCTGTTGAGCTTTAATTATGCATTAACAAAATGAGTAAACTCAATATTGTACACAACATATATTTACTGTCTTTAGACTTTTTATTTCTTTGCAGTTGTTACAACATCCAACTTTTCCCAGCATGCCATTAAAATTTGGGGAGAAATGCAGAATTGCAGAGGACTATATTTGTATAGTTTCAGGCCCTTTCCCCCAGTTTTGGCAAATTAATTAATAAATATTGATTAGAAATTGTTATTGAATTCATTTTTTTCATGCCAAGAAAAAAAAAGATGCACACAGACAATTTCATACATCTGTATTTATCTAAATATACCTCTACAAAAAACGTACTACTATTATTTGTCTTTTCACCCTTTTTCTTTTTTTTACCAGGTGTATATGTATGTGTATATGTGTGTGTGTGTGTGTTTTAGCTTCCCTCTGTTCTAGTTATATGTTATCCAATTATTAGCAAGATGGCTAGAAACCATATAAGTAGTAAACAGACGCGTACACGTGTAATTAAACTGTGATCAGACAGCATTAGACTCCCATCTCTGTGACAGACTAACAAAAAAAATCCTTGTCTTTTCAGTGATCCTGCATGAGAGCGTGAGATGGTGGGCCTTAGTGAAAATGTGCCCCGACTGGAGAGGCAAGCTGTCCCTGCCACTCCACTGACTGTACCACTGGAGAGGCCAGTGCGTTCACCATATGGGACAGGGATGGTCAATAGGATTATGTCCTGCACCTCTCCTTCTCCCTCTTCTCTTCACCACAAATAATCATCCAGGGGATGAAGTCCTGGCCCACCAAGCCTCTGCTGAAGTATCCCAGATTCCCTTTCCCCTACTTGGGAAGGGAGAGTGGGGTAGTGGGGGTCTCGTGGGCAGAGAGAAAGAGCAGGGGGACCACCAGATGGATTAACATATTCAACAGAGGCAGAGATCAAGCCTTTATAGAGTGAGGACAGAGGGAGGCTTTCTCTCACACATAGAGTCTGAGAGAAAACAGAAATGAGTGTAAGCTGGATTTGTTTTCATTGTCATGGAAAAACAGTGATGGGCCAAATGATAACGCAACTACTCAAATGTGGCCTATTTCTCTCTCAGTGGTGGAGGCGGGATGTGTACAAACCCTGATGGCGGAAAGTTACTAAAGAAGTGCAATCCTCAAATGAATGTAGTGTGAGAAAAAGAGTTTAATTTAATAATTCATAAAATATAATTCTGATATGATTATTGTTCTTAAAACCTTGAGATTTCCGTCAAATTTAAAATTACTTTGACTTTTATTTATATAACCTGAGTGTCTTACTTAGGGAATCTTGTGGGGAGATGCTGCCAGCTGTAGTTAAAAGTGATCCTACACCACCTTTGCCTTCTACTGCAGATACAGATTTACACTTAACAGCTGTTTCTCCACAAAAAGCCAGAATGTAAAATACTTATCCTCGTCTCCACTGCTAATTATATCCCTGACGCAACCCCAACGGGTCTCCTCCCGAGCTTGAACCAGCACAAATCCTAAGCGAATGTGCAAACCGAATCAGGCTAAATCAGGCTTTCCACAAAAATACAACTTTGTTTAGGGAACTGGCAGTATTTTGCTACGATTAGAGAGCTTTATTAGCATGAGACGAGTTACATTAAAAACATCTTTGATAAAGTTTAAAGCTTTGATGACCCACCCATCCTTACAATGTCTCCCAACTTCCTCCTTCACTGCGGATGTGAACAGATGTTGTTTTTGAACTGATGCTGCCGCTCTTCTCTAAATTATATTCAGTAAAGTTTTGGTAAATACAGTAAGTAAGTAGAACACTGGGCTTTGTACAAGCTGCCAATATAAATCAACTTATGTTAACGACAGTGTTGGGTCTAACTGCAATCACGTTACATTTCTCAGTGATGCAGTGACGTAATTGTGCTATTGTGCTAAATTCATTAATCCCATCACAGTTACAGCTTTTACCCTCCAAATTTACGCCTTTTTAACAGTCATCTGCTAAAATTTGGGTCTTACAATGCACTTTTTAATGTTACCTTTCATTATGGCAGGTTTTCTTTGGGTGTTTGGGTGCTTCTTGCACTATGAACACCACACACACACACGCACACACTGAAACAGACAGAGGGAGACAGAAAGAGCACAAACTGTGGCGTGAGCAAACTTGTGGTTCTGTCCCAGCATGGGCACCAGATTAGAAACCCAGTTATTTTACTGGTTTGCTGTTCTCATGACGTGTGAATGGCCACTGAGATAGTGGACCAACTTTATCCTACGCATTCATCTCCACATCAAAGATGGGCCCAACCGTCAGAGAAATACCACCCTGAAAGTGAGCGAAGGCCCTGCTGCTACTGTTGAACCAAAAGCAGAAAACAGCAAGTGTTTGTGTGTGTTTATGAGTGAATGTTGATATCTGATCAGGCTGCTGTTAAGCTGGCTGGCAGTTTTGTCTCTCTCTCTCACATAATGAAGTATTCAAGCTTATCTTTGTCAGACAAAAGCAGACTGATGTGTGAATATCACGTTAAATCCACCTCTTTGTACTCATTAAACCGCTGTGGTGCCTTTGAACTTTTTGTAATCACTTCAGTGTTTTATTTTTCGGTTTAGCTGAACACATAACACAGCCCATTGATAAAGACCATATGGATAAAAGTACGTCAACACCCAAACATTACACCCATAGAGCATGTCAGTTAAAACCGTGGGCTTTAATCAGCTTCTATAACGGCTATAGTGAGCTAGAGTTGTGGCGGTGAGGTGTTCAAGTTCATTCTCAAAGGACTGAGCACTGTGTACAGACCACATATACCGATGTATACTAATCATAGTAACATTTTCCCTGCTTCAAATATTTTAAAAGTATTGTTTTCACTGAAGGAACTATCAGAGCAAAAAATCCAGGCAAGTCATTCAGTGAGAAAAGGCTTCAAATCATATGCAACATAATGAGGAGAATCATTTGGTTGTGCAAGGATGCAAAATCTTCACATTTTACTAACGAAAGCTTTAATCTCTCTTCATCTGTAACCATACTTTAATGAGCAGGGGTTTAGAAAGGTTATTGTTGTCGGACATCAAACTGGATGAACCAGCCGAGCTGTGGAAACCTGCTATAACATCCCAGAGCCAGTTTATGCTCCTCTGCACTGAGACGCTGTGTTTGGTTAGTTTTATAACCGTGCTGTCGTAAAGCAGAATAGATGCAGCACTTAACAAATTTATTAGACCTCCTGTCACAAAACAAGAAAAGACAAATGTTTGAGAAATCTATCAAAAACTTGATTGTAACTTAAAAAAAAATTATTGTTAATTATTAGGCGAATTACAAACTGATTGAGCCGGCACACTGGACTTCTCTGAGAAGCATAAAACTGCTTCTTATGTTCAGGAATGAAAGCAAATAAATTGCTTCACTACATTTTTCTGATTTTGGTGTAAAAATAGTAACAAATATGTAACAACATAGCAACTATATTATTATATTTTAGTGTTTAAAAAATATCATGTTGATTAAAGAGCTGTTACTGTTAATTTTGGACAGCAGTGGGATAAACCTCACACTGGGTGGCGGTTTAATACATTTTTTCAGCACAGTATGTGTGTCTCAGTGAGAGCTCGACCTGCTAATCATCCTAACTCAATAGCTTCTGAAACAAGAACAAGCCTTTCCTCAGCTAACTTCCATCCTTTTAAAAATGAAGGGGGAAATGAAGGAGAGAACAAAATGTTGAGACAATGTGGAAGGAAGTTTTGGTAAACTGAGGGGTTGAGTGCATGACAGGCAGGAATGATATTAATTTGAACGTCTGACAGTTGAACCCTAATCAAAGTCACAGTGAGGTTTGAGGGTGTGATGAGAGAATAGGAAGAAAAGTAGAACAAGAGAAAGAGAGTGTTACATCAACGTAGAGAAGGAGACGGAAAGAAGACAATGCAGCAGCCGCTAGAGAAAGAGGGAGAACCTGGAGCCTGGCTGCTGATGTTGTGATTGATGAGGTCACTGAGAGGGCTTCCCCAAATCGCTGAGTGTCTCCACAGGGTCAGCCAGAGGTTGGGTAGAGGTCAAAGTGCAACCAAAGGGGAGACACAAACTATTAAAGTACTACATCAATTTTTAGATTGTAATACGCAGCATGAGAATGAAGTCTGAGTAAATCTGCTTCAGGTGCATTCATACACACTGGAATGCTAGTCACTGCTCTGTTTGAACGTGGATGCTTTGGTATTCCCTGTTAGATTCAGAAACTGAAAATCATGCACAAAAATATTACAGCGTTTCAACAAATGATACAAAAGAAAACATACATGCTAATTCCAACACACATGCAGTGCACAAAAAGCTTTGTGCAGCATTGTTCTGTTGTATTCCTGGGTGGGAGGGCCAGCAGTGAAGTAGCTACGAGTGAAGGTAACCATTTTCAACCAGGTTGGAGCCACTTGGTAAACACACACTATAATTACTGCTTATTAAAGGCTATAGGAGCCCATTAGTAGCATTGGCCCTGCCCCTCACTGCCTGCCTCCTCATTATAGAAGCCAGCACAGCTCGGTCTGCCTCATTACCACCTGCCTGTTAAATTCACACACGTGCATCCATGCAGGGACACACACTTGCACACACGCATGCAAAAACACTCAAGCGCACTGCAGGTGCAGCCAGAATGAAGTCACGCGTTGACTTGCTAACTGTCGTCAGGGTAAAGCAGCTTTATGTTCAATGTATCATGTAATATTAGTCCAGGTGGATTAACAAGCATCAACAACTAATAACTTGAGTTGCTTGCAACAAGACAAACATTTTGCTTTTATTTTTCACGCTTGCATTTCTATAACAGAAGTAATCTCTAGCCCTGTGGATGGGGGCACCATTATGCTAGAAAAGATCCCTCCTGCCAGGATAGAAAAGTTTTCTCTTGAATCGAGTTGCAGAGGCCCCTTCCTCTAAGATGAGCTCTGGATCCAAACCATGTTTTACTTTGCCTGTTAGTGTCTCCTTTTGTGCAACAACAAGATGAGTTCAATTCAAAATTGAGAAATTGACACTGACTTTACATTCAACATTAAAATAGCTTATTTTTGGCTTAAACTTAAAGTAGGAGCGTTTGATTTATGACTGAACTTGCTATAAATGGCACACATGTTTTATAACGACACACAAACAAAATCTGGTTCCCAATTGGTCCCTGAGTGTGCCCCATTTTGACCCCATCTCTATTAAAAAAACAGTAACGTCACATTCCAGACCATGCAACCCTATGTCGTTCACTGTGTCCCAAACAAAAGCCTCATCTCTGTCAGCAGGAACTGAACTGGGTGCAGCTGCCACTGTCGTTTCTTCACTTTATTGGCAAAGCCAATCTTCTCAACAACACTGATTTACTGGGGAATACATGCACTATTTTCTTCCTCAATAGACCCTCTTCCATCCCTCTCTGCCCTCCCTGTGCCCCCTGTTAGGGTAACAATTTCTTAGTTGTGCCTGTTTGACTCTGGCATGGCAGCAGAGGCAGGGAGAGGCTGCCAGCACACTCTCCTCCTCTTTGATTCTTTTTTCCCTCTTATTCTTTCACTCTGTCCTCTTTTGAGCTACAGTAGGTCAGTGAACGACTCCATGGCAGCCCTGGCAGTTTCATACTTGTATCTGTCTTTGTTGTCTTTGTTGTTCTTTCTTGTTTTTTTCTTTCCAGGTGGATGCCAGGCAGGCAAGGGCGCCAGGGAAGCAGATGGCTGCAAGAAAGAAATAGGAAGCAAAAGTGCTAAAGAAAAAGCAATTAAAACAATTTATTGGAGAAATCCTGTGGAAATTGCTAAAGACTATATGGGACAAAGCAACAGGTCCTCATGTTCAAAATATCAAAAGTGATCTAAAATTACATTTATGCCAAAATGATTAGCAAACATTAATCTGGGGCACATTCTTGTAGCTGTCAACACTGTTTGCCTTCATGTTCTCATCTTTAAAATTGCCAATATTTACTTCATCCTCTAGCATGGAATTCAAAGGACACATAACAATATCTTGGCTACCTTGATTTTGATTTTTCCTTTTGTTTTTTTTAGTTTATCAGTGGTGTCTTTTATTTCACGGTTATTGCTACAGTCACACTTGGCAAAACGGTGAACTTGCAGTCATGTTGCCTTCAAAATGATTGTTTCAAAGCTGGTGACTGGGACTGGGACCACTCTTATTCAGTTGCTACCTTCAAAGCAACTTTGGTGCATCACGACAGTGATAAAACAGCAATAAGACGGGGTCAGTCTGACCTCGGTTTGTGATTGAACGGGGTCAGGTTGGTAACTACACGCTGTGATCAGTTGTTAAAAATTGCAAATCTGTCGCAACAGACAACAACATAGATAGAAATTCACATTAGCTACTTTCGTTCAGAGTCACTTAGAGACTGAACGACAGAAATTTGAAACTGACGTGAAACTGAAATTTCACAAATAGTGACGTAGTTACTGCAGGATGACGATTCAACTGAAAAATGCTTGTCAACCCTGCTTTCATAAAGCAATAATACCAGAACACAACCAGTTGAGTCGAATCAATCAAAAGTTGACACTCAGAGATTGAGGGTGTTGCACACTCAGCCTCTGGGCCATCAGTAGTTCAGTAGATTGTAAGTAGTTGGCTGCTGCAACTACTTACAATCCTTCACCAAAGGTAAAAAAAAAAATCAAATGCAATCAATGGACAAACCACCAATTTTCCCAGTCGCAAGGAGGGTGTCATCCTGTACTTACTACATTATGGTTGAACCACAAAGTGCACGCAGAAGGGGGAAGTGGTAAAGGCGGGTAAAAATGAAAAAAACTGACCTGAAGATATGCTGAACGTTCAACTCTAGTGTTTTTCCTGTGTTAATGATAGTGAGATTTCTTTTTCTTTAACTTTGATGCTCCGTAGTTTCCACAAATCAGAAATTTCAAATTAGCAAGACAGTGCTGCTAGGAAAAAGCCACTCAAATGTGCATTCACATGAATGTGTATTGCTGAAACCAGGCTTCAAGTAACTGCAACCAATGCAAAGTTCATTTTAAAAACTGCACTTAACAGTGACCGACTAAGTAGCCTGATCAGGCTTGGTACTCTAGTGCGGTTTAACATCTCCTGAATTACTGACTTTTTTTCTTTCTCATGCTTGTTTCTGGGGCTTTTAGGGCATATTTGTAGAAATGTACCAATAGGTGTACACACTGTCCATGTTAAACCTGCATAAAACACCTGCAAGCATCTATAAGCATGCATGTATAACATACACAATGGATTACATTTTTAGGTTAATAAGTTTTACTAACTTTAATAGTGAAGTCTTTGTAAAGAAAGTGCAGACAGACAACGCAGGTGAATTAAGAGAGTGCAAATCTGCCTTTCACTCTGACACAGAGTTAAGAATCATCAACCTGAAGCACCTGTTAGCCTCACATTTAATTAGAAAAGAAAAGAGTTAGCTCTCTTCACCTGCATTGAACAAACCTTAAATTCTTGCCATGAGGGTAGCTGTTATAGAGGTGGCTGATAAAAGGAGCATGTGTGGCATTCAAGATATAAGCATATGTGTGTTTGTGTGTGTCCACTCCAGAGTGCTCCAAACTTTGAGGACAGCCCCTCCAGAAAACACAGGCCCGGCTCTCCAATCTCAAAGGACGAGCTTCATTCACCGCCTGGCAACGGAGCTGAGAAATGGAGAAGAGATGGGCAGAACGGGATGGGTGGGCAGTAAATTATCAGCTTTTAGTGGGGAAGACACGATATTTATTTATAGCATTCAGCCAGGGCACTTGGTGAGGGGTGAAATGGAATGGGGGGAGGGTGTGCGCCTTTTGCGAGGGGCATCTTAGGTGGTCAGCATTGACCTGCACTAACCTCTTGTATCCTGTCTTATTCTCCCACCCTTCACACTTGTCTTGTACCCAAAGATCCCGAGACCTCCCTGGCAATTAGGGAACGACTCGCACCTACTCCCTGCCCCCAAAGACAGTAAATTTTCCTCCTTCTCCTGGCCTTGTGACACACACACTCACACAACCTCAGAATTGAGGCTTTAAGACACAATTCAGCCCAAGCCCTACTTGCTTTATCCCCCACTTTACATTTTATCACCACCCCTTGTTTTGTTTTGCTGTCTCAATCCATCAATCTTCCCATTAGCCCTCCATCTTACGGAAACCGCGGGGAACGCCCCCTTTACACCAGCCCTTCAAATCTGTCATTCTCCCTGCACCTCCCTCAAGCTCCTCCACTTGCTGCTCACTCCGCCTCTCCCTCCATCCTCTTTAGTCCTACCTGTTGCATTCAAATGATCGTACTACACCATTATGTCTTGTTGCCTTCACCGCCAGCTTGAGGTTGACACAAGGCTGTGCTGGAGCAAGGGTGGAAAGGATGGAGCGAGATGGAGAGGGCAAAGGACTGGAGATGCTGTGGGTGGACGGTGGTGGTGGGGGGTAGCAGCACTTTGGGTGGCATGTTTCCTGCAAGGGTGGGACACAATGCCCCCAGTGTTCAGGCAGGCCCACAGGAGCTTGTTTTACAACAGGGGAGGGGCAGCCATCAATGGCCAGATGATGTGAACCACCCTGAGCCGATTCACAGTGACAAACAGCCCCCTCCGTGCAACCCCCCCTCCCCCCCCCCTCTTTCTGCTTTCTCCCATCGCCTCTCTCCTTCACTCCACACATTATGTTCTGTTGGACCAAAACCAGGACAGCAGAGAGCATGCACCAGCACCGCAGCAGCTCAATGGACTGGAAGTGAGAGGACACACGCCCACACATACACACTCACATGCACAAATGCTCAGAATTTCTCACATACATAATGGGCATCCATGCATAGACTCACGGGCACGGACAAACACACACAAACACACAGGAACAGACCCTTTCTGTCCTTCTCCTCCTAATGACACCTCAAGCATCTCGCTCAAACATGAATTGGTATTAGTTTAATTAAATCAGCGTGGCCCTTATTTGTGTTGCTCTCTTCATTCTCAAAAAAGGCAAAATGGCTTGATGACAGCATAATTGCTGAAGAATTGAAGGAGAGCTAGTATGGTAAGCTGCCAAGTGGGTCCAAATCACCCCCACCTCTCTGCGTTTCTACCCCATAGGCCCGGTGCCCCTCTCCTTGAAGACCTGTCCATTCTCTAGGCCCTCCAGGTTTGTTAACGTCGCCTCAGTACACAACACGACTCTTAATGAATAATGAGTGTGGAAAAACTCTTTTAACCTATAAGGGAGAAATTATGTTTTGGTATCTTCTACAGCAGCTCATATGTCTACACCAAAAAACTCGTCTTCCAGATATACAAACTAATTGGGATATTCTGTGATGATGAAGTGACTCCCATTCGGTCATTGAAATTTAGGTCACTTTGATGTTAATACCTAACAAAGAGTCACAGTTTACCATGCTTATTAAAGTTTACTTTAAAAAGTTCCTGTGGTGGAACCAAGGCTTATGTAGGCGTGCTCATCAAGCTTTACTACCTTCTTCAGGCTGTGTTCATAGCAAAATATCAGAGAAACAAATCATGTACCCATCATGAATATGTCTCCATCAATATTCATGTTGGTGAATACATCTTAACTTCATCATCTGTAAAAGTCCACAGCTCAACAATTGAGTGCCCTGTCAAATTTTCACCACACATATATATTTTTTGAGTCAGGTATGGCCAACACTGGTCGACTTCAACATAACCACTAGAGAAAGAAACAACAGTGTTGAGTGCATGTCTGTGTGTGTGCTGGGGGTGTGCCAGCTGGTTAGTAGTGAGGTAGCAATAAAGTACTCCACCCCCTTGTTAGGGATGATGAGCTTGTGTGTGTGTGATGGGATCAGGAGGCTGGTAGGGAGAATGAAGGAATGCAGCCCAGCCCTCTCAGTCTCTACATATGATGCTAATTGCAACAGAACGGGGATGGCCTGGTCTGCTTGTGTACACTATTGTTATTCCTCAGCCTATTGTCTCCTGCCTTCTGACAATCGCCATCTGAATGAGAGCCTGTTAAGCTTGGCAGATCCCCGTCATTAGACCCCTTTACACCCATTGTGATGCGGCACGGAGGATACTGTAGGGCTATCAGTGGCTTTCAGCAGGACTGAGGACAAATCCACAATAACCACAGATACATTCTTTGTTTCTTTTTGTTTCAGTTGTCCATTCACACCAAATCTTCAAATAACTTGATCTAAAACTTTTTGATCTTGCTTAAGGAAGATGTCGCTTTTATGGAATCTGAATTTCCTTCTCTTCTCCTAGCAAGCAACTGAAAGTCCATTGAGAGCATTCATGGGCTGTTTCTGTGGTTAAAAATGACATATTTCTGAAAAATGTGGAAATATTAATAAAATATGGATAAAACCACAGGATTTCCAGAAATGTGCGCATTCATATATTTACATATACGAGTTGTTTTCAGTTAGATACACTTATTCCAGCTGCACACTATGGTACTGTTCGCATTATTGCTTTGTACAATGACCTATTTTTGTTATTGAGCCTACCTGTAAAAAGTTATAAATATGATGGATAAAAGATTAATATTAATAACATGAGTTAGTATAAATGATGGTCCTTCATATGTTACTTTGTCTTCAGTATCTTTTATCTTGTGCTCTTCTTGCTCAGTTGCTTCAAGGGTCCTGAGATGATTTGCATCATTGAGATGCATTTATGTTTAGACTATTATATGGAACACTTGTGCAAATTTAAAATGCTCTAATCGCTTTAAAATATGCTTTAATCAGTCTTAGAATAATCTCACCGGCTTTTCCACCCATAAACAATTGACAGCTTCACTCCAGTGAACGTGACACTTTTTTTTGTCCTCTCAAGTTTGGCGATGGATGCACGATGGACACAAATAGCCAGCTGGCCTGCTTTGAGCATAGTGCGACACAGTCTAGTCTCTGGCTCCCTAAAACAAGCATCTGGAGGCTCGGGCAGTGAATACAAGTGTGAATATATTCATCCCCATGCTGCTTTGTTAAATCTCTGGGCGTAAAGCTGTTGTACCCCCGTGCCCTCCTGGGTGACCCCGGAGGATCAGAGACCAGGTTGTCGAAACATTTGTAACATTTGGCCAAAGCAAATCTCAGGCTGCCTGTTGAATTGAAGCTCACACCAAAGAGTAGAGAAAAAAATCCCCCTGGAACCCTCAAAACACTCCCTATGCTGGTCCAGGACCCCCTTCTTGTTACTTATCCCTCACGCACACACACTAACACGCCGAGCACGGAGGCTCAACCCCTCACAACCTCCAGCAAATCCCCTTTATCTTTTCCCAGCCAGATGGGGCCGCTGGAAGAATAGCTGAAGCCCAATGAGTTCCATTCAATTTGTCATGCCGTCTAAAGGAGCTTGTAAGCTTCCCATTTGCAGTTATGTTATAGTAACCATGGGAGGCTCTGCAGTGTTAGGACTTAATTACCTCCTAATAGCTGTTGTAGAGATAAAGCCCCCGGCCAGCAAAACCCAGCGCTGTCCAGCCCCTGAGACACACTGGCCTGAAGACTCCTTCGGCAGCCAAGGTACACACGATTTAGTATATGTTACTGATGTGACCTTTCGCCCTCATGTGTCTCTACACATCTGTACAGAGGTGCAGTAGCACTTTGGTGACTTGCTGATGACTTTCTCGTGTATTTGTTTGCATTTTCAGCACCTACACCACCTAGTGTGAGTCTGGGTTAGCATTTATTTATTTAAGACCAAGAAGACTAAAAACATCAGCACTTAAATAATAATATAATAAAGCCCCTCACAACATGCTAGCATGGCTGCAGACTCTTTTTTGTAAACAAAGTGATACAGTGAAAAGGATGATTGCAGAATTAATCAAAGGCTGTAGCTAGACGAACATTATGCACTGATAATCATCTGCAAATGTTGTTGCAAATCGTCTTAAACAGGCTAAAGAACATGCTACAGGTTTTCTTCTTTAAGATCATGGTCTTAAACAACTTGTTGATGAGTTTTTCTGTATCTCTTTTAAACACACTGCACTTATTTTTAGACAATGGGAAGCACACATACAATATTTTTCTTACAGTATTTGATTTAAGAATCGCAATACTCCTAAATGCATGAATATTATCTATGAGAAGGAAAAAATTAGAACTGAAACGAACCAAAAATAAAGCAGGAGCGTGCTGTCTTCTGGATCATTAGAAATATGCACGATAGTAAGAAAATAGAGTTAGTTTAGTATAGAGGCTTTGAACTGATCACTCCCTGCAGTGTGGCACACAAAGAAATTGGGGAGCGGTGAATGAGTTTTGCAGTGTGAGCCCACAGGTGGATGCTAGGCTAGTAGCGGGGTACAAGGGGGGCACAGGATTTGCTCCATGTTTTTCCAGAGTTTATGATTCAATTTTATGACATAATGAGATTACGTACTTATAATACATGTAAGCTGTTGGGGAAAAAAACCCTTTTCTAACAGCTGCCTCTGGTTTTCCTACAACATCAGATTTAAACTCTCTAGACCTTGCTTATAATCCCACCATTCCCTTTTCAATATATGATAACTCTTATGTTTTATAATTGCCTCCTGCCTCCTAGAATTATTACTGGCACTGCAAAAACAGCAGGGCTTGAACCTCCTCATTGTGAAGTCCTTCTTGTTCATTTCTAGTAACAACCTTCTGAATTAAAGTTGTCTGAAAAGGAGCAGAGCAGGTAGCCCTGTATAGCATTTTTAGGGTCAATATTTATGTTAATTTATGCAAATCTCACAAACGAACACCTGCTCGTGAACAGGTGCCATGCATCAGGCTGAAATAAGCATAATGACGAGTTCGTGGCTTTAAGAGAGTTTGCTGAATCTGACTTGGAACACTCAAACGGACAAGAGTAAGAGGTTCAACGTGATGACTGACATTTTTATAGCCAAACAGTCCTGCACTGGTTAACTCTACACTTCTTTAATCTAAATCACTGCCTGTTTGACGTGGTGAATAAAAGTTGACAAAACTGGGGATAACAGAAAAAGACCAGTGACTACCTGCAAACAATTTGTCACCACATACTAAAAGAGTTAAATACTTTTTGATGGTCCTCAGTAAGAGGAGCTGGAGTTTAGATGAAGCCAGACAGCTAGAAGAGGTAAGAGGTGGAGTTTGTATAACAGGCACAATCTCACTGGCACTCGTCTGGTGTGTGGAGACTTTATATCTTTTCCAGTTTTGACTTTTCCCGAGTATAACTAAAGTTAAAATTGGGGTGCAGGCACTTTCTCGTGTTTTTGCTTCACCCTAATTTATTGGCATTAACTAGGCCACTAGATGTACAGTAAAGCGCTAATGCACGAGACATGCATGCAAATCTGAGCGGGAGACAAAGTGCACTTGCAGAAACACGCTCACAGTAACGGCAGTGGCTGGCGGCATCTCACGTTCTTCACTACAGAATTTAACAAAAGCGAGAATTTTGCTTCATTTCGTTCCAGGATTTCAGAGAGAAAGGGATCGAGGGGGACAGCCAGGACATTATTCATGTCTTTCAGTTCATTTGGCTCTGCTGGTCAGCTCCCAAGACAGAAAGAGAAACCTTCTCTCATGTTTTTCCACCCTCCTCTATTTTCTGCCGTTTTTGTTCCCTTCCTTTTTTTTTATTTTGGAGGCAGATTAGCAGGATTAAGTATGGCTCACATATGCTCCTCCTCACTATTGGTATTCACCACTGCACTGGGCCTAACGCCACCCAGACTGATGGACAGAAACAGAGATAGAATTAAAAAGATGGGGACGATGCTGATGAAGACCAGAGATGGATAGGAGTCAAAGTTGCAAGATGTGTGAACATGTTACCAACACCACTGTTCACATACCTTGTTTTTAGGTTTCAGTTGCAGCTGTTTTCCCTCAATTTGGCTGTCAAATAATTTGAAAACTGAATAGAGCATCCAAGGAACTCTCTTTACTATTTGAACATGACTGTTTTGCCCCTGTTCAAAAACCTGAGATCATAAATGAAGGGTTTCCCCAGTTTTGGTAAGAAAAAGACTTAACTGCCACTCACAAAGCCCTTTGAGATGAACTGGAGTGCAGACTGCAAAACAGACCTTATCACAGCATCAGCGTTACCAAAGCACTTGTGGCTGAATGAGCGCAAATCCTCAGCCAGGTTTAGAAATCTGGTGCAAAGAATGAAACCAGAAGAGCGGAGGCTGCTAAAGAAACAGATTTATTCCCATGGTCTGGAAATCACATGGGTGCAATGCTGTTGTCTGTTTTTTTTTTTTTTAAATAAAATAATAATCTGCCAATAATCTGTCTGCTTGGTCATTATTAATCAGGTTTGGTATTTATTTATTCACAAATACTCTCTTTCCTGTTGAGTGCTGTTTTCTGGCAATATAGAAAATACTTGTAAATAATTTTGAGGTAAATTAACTGCAAACATGTGGATTGGGGGGCAGTTTCCAGCTGCTGCAATATAAAACACACACAGAGAGCTGTATAGGTTTTCTCTGAATCTTAGGAAACTTAGGAATTGGCCCGAAACTTATTTTTTTCCTGTTGAAATATCAGCCTTTCTCACTGACATACCAAAAATCAATTTCTGTTAATGCATTAAGAAAAATATGTTATGCACAAAAAGTTATTTAAAAACAAAAAATAACCTCTATATAAATAAGTAAAATAAATAAATACATAATTGAAATTATGACAACCTTCCAGAATGTTTCAAGCTGTCGTTACATTCTTGCTGGGAGGTCAAATTCGTGGTAGAGAGTGAAATGAGGATGCTAGAGGTAAAAAGAAAACCCTGCGGAAGAGGAGAGCATGTGTCTCATTGTGAATCCACTTGCAACACTGAGACTGTGGGAATGTTTAATGAAGCAGGGGGGTGGCAAGGATACAAACCTCCTTATTTAAAATGCCACTTCATTAGCATAATCTTATTTAACGGGAGCAGGCCTAAACACGCGAACGCAATGGAGGAGCCAAACTAGCAAATATAGGATCAGGAAGAGGGAGGAGAAAAACGGGGGCGGTGGGTGGGTTCGTGTGCGTGCGTGTGCGCGTGTGTATGGCACGCTAAAGCACACTCACCCGCTAATGACCTTGATTTTTTGACACCTGAAGGGCTCCTAACTGAAAGATGACGGTTGGAATGCCAAATTTTCCGACTGGCCGTCAAATCGAACATGACTCCGCACAAACTTAGTTCCGGTCAACTAGCTTCCTAAATCAGTGCGCAAGGCGCTAAAACGGAGGGTAACCATGGCAACAGTCTTCCGTTTACGAAAACTTAGCTGAAATAAGGAAGAGATCAATTAAAAAAAAATAAATAAATAAAACTTTTTTTTTTCATTTTCTCATTGCCCTATTCTGAAGTTGTTTGTGCTTTTTCTTTCTAGCTTTGCTAGTTTGCTTGTTTTTTTTTTTCCCTTGGTGCTATTTCTTTTCTAAATGAATAACACACACACACACACACACACACACATATATATATATATGATGAATGAGAAAGATTGAAAAATAATACTAGAAAAACTAATAATTATTTTATGTATGTTTCGCCTGGTGCAAAGTATCTATAGGCCTAGGTTACAAATGTTAACCCCATCAGAGGTGTTCCTCAGCCCGCCTTTTATTTAACCAATAACTCACCCTTATGAAAACAGATAAACTTGTAGAGGCAATTAGGGCTCTTTGCGTCCGACTGCACAACACTTGTCATATTGTGGCACAATGCATGCTGTCAGTTTCAGTTAGGTCCGAGTGCAGACCACCGGTTTAGGCCCTTATGTCACGGCTCAGATAACCGCCAGCGGCAGGCCACGCAGTTGTGGCTCACTGCAGTCTAATTGAAATATTGCGGATCATAACGGTTAAAGACAATTTTACACACTTCATTAATTAACGTTAAAGATGCACTTCAACGGCAGCTGCTGGCCGACAGCGGGTACAAACGGAAAACACCGCAAGCAGGAAACATATTGCACTGCTTATTAGGCTTCGATTGGTAATCTGTGTTCAGCCAAAGGGACGACACTGACTCTCCTTTTTTTTATTGTTTATTATTAATATATATATAAAAAAACGAATTCATCATCAAAACAAACTGAAATCTCATTTAGGCTACTTCATTAAAAAAAGATACATGGAATTCAAGCACATTTTAAATTAAATTTAATCGCAATAATAAAAAAAAGGTTTCATATACGTTAGGCCAATTATTATTATTATTTTTTTAAGTTTGATTTACTGTATTGCTTTTCCCTAATTATTTTTCACTTATAAAGGGAAAGAAATGCGTCTTATTCCATGGCTTATTGTAATAAAAATCTATCCATACACACGGGCCAATATTTTCACAAGAAGGGCCCATATGTAGGACGGAGTGTGTCTGATTTCACTTAATAGTGATGCTGGGTGTTGGTAATTACATCAGGCTTGAGGTCCCTCCGTCAGCCTCCTCTCCCTCTCTCCTCCCTCTGCGCGGAGCTGATTGGTCGCTGGGAGGCAGCTTGGACAGAAACTGCGTTGTCCTGGTGACCCGGCCTCTGTGCACCCCAGCCCACTATAAAACCCCGCGGATGCACGCAGGCGTGCCAAATGGGCTGTCAGATGCGACTTGGAGTAACAAGTGGATTTGACGTTTAGGTTTTTCTCTTCATCGCGCCTGCAAACACTCTCGGTAGGTGTTTTATTATTTATTTTCTGTTAGGTTATCCTGATAATTAGTGTCAGTATACACAGATTGTGTTTCTGCTTTAATTATTCTCAGAAAAAAAAATCCGGAAATAAAATAGGACGCTGATTACTGGCTGCTGCATATAAAAGATGGGGAACTCAACAAATAATTTTTTATATGGTTTTCTTTCTTTTTCCATTCTGTGATTGTGTTATATCAAAGTTAAATCACAAAGTTTCCTCTGTGTTAACATATTTTATGAGGCCTACATTGATTTAAAAATATTTTTTTAAAAATGAGCAGATTCTCATTATCAGAATCGAAATGGGTAAGATGAGCTTGGTTTGGTCGACATGTGGATTTGAACTTTCAGTAAAGTAACTCAGAAGTTTACTTTTTTGTTGTTTTTCTCAGATTAGCGTGTGAGACCCGGATCATGGACTCAGATACAAGCCGCGTGTCAAGCAGACCGTCCTCTCCCGAGGTGGACGACATCTTCATGTCTACTTTGAAGAAGTCTGTGCACGGCTTCTCCGGCGCTGTGTCCTCTACGCAGAGTGACTCTCCGTCAGAGATCCCCGGTCTGCGTGGCCTCTCCGCCCTCGACGAGGACTCTCTGTCGCTCCGGATGGCATCCAAGAAAGACCGTAAACTCCTCTCGGAGAACGAGCTGCAGGCGATCCGCCTCAAGATCAACAGCCGCGAGAGGAAAAGAATGCACGACCTCAACGTGGCCATGGACGGGCTGCGGGAGGTCATGCCCTACGCGCACGGACCGTCGGTGCGTAAACTCTCCAAAATCGCAACGTTGCTGCTGGCGAGAAACTACATCCTGATGCTGAGCAACTCTCTGGAAGAGATGAAGCGGCTTGTAAGTGAAATCTACGGCAGTAGCGGACATCACAGCGGCTTCCACCCGTCAGCATGTGGGACTATGACACACGCGGGGCCCGTGCCGGGACACCCGGCGGCTTCTCACGCATCGCACCCCGGGGTACATCACCCTCTCCTCCCGTCGGCGGCTGTCTCCACTGCCTCTCTTTCCGCGCCCGGTATCTCCGCCGTCACTTCAGTCAGACCCCACCACGGACTTCTCAAAGCGCCCACTGCCAGTGCGGGGCCCTTGGGCAGCAGTTTCCAGCACTGGGGCGTTGGCACCGGCATGCCCTGTCCGTGCAGCATGTGCCAAGTCCCGCCTCCGCATGTGTCCAGCATGAGCACCGTCACCATGCCGAGGCTCACCAGCGACTCTAAGTGACTCCAAGCAAAGCTGAACTTTTCTCCGGGGGGTGTTAAAGACTTATCTCCCAACTTTATCGTGGTTTTATTTATCTTTGTTGCCGAATCCGTTGCGTCAACGGAGGCATTTAATAAGACCAATGCATTGGTTTTCTTCACTGGGACTTCGGTGTTTTTGAAACTAACTCGGTGTTTCATAGTAATTAACCTCTGTTTTAACCGGTCTTTTCTTCACAGAGCTCCTGCAACACACACAAACGTTTTCTTGCGACTGGGAATCGGTCATGGCCCACATACGTGTTTCCATGCAGTTTGTTGAAGATCACATTTATTCCAAAAATACTTTCCCGTTCTGTGGTACCGCAGGAAAAAAAAAGTCCCCAAAAGTTGAATCAAACCACAAATATAGGATGTAAATATCTAGATGGGCTGTTCTGTTTAAATAGTCGGAGATATATATTAGAGTCTTGTAAATGTCCAGGAAGACTCCGCCACCCCACCTCCTCACATCTTGCACCTGCTATAATTATTCTGTCCGCCTCATTCAATGCTCCTCTCCCTATTTTCTCCTCGGTAGGCTGTTATTCACTGTCAGACGCACACAGCGACCACTTCTTTATTTTTTTAATTACAAAAAAAATAAAAATAAAAATTTGAAAATGATATTTATTTACTTATTTTGGAGGGGACGTTCAGACGAATCTCTGATTATGTTGGGGTTTGAAATGTAAAATAAAGATGAATATTGAAATGAGAAAAACATTTTGTGGTGGTTTTGTTTTTATTTGTTTTTCTTTTTTGTGGATAAATACATTTAAAGGAGACTAAAAGCAGCGTTTATAGCTTGTAGCAGGAGGGCAGTACTGAACAGGGTTATTCAGTATTATTACATAATAACCAGCGAAATTACACATCATAAGCACAACTTGTTTTGTTTTCGTTTTAAATTGTAGTGTTTAGATCTTCAAGGCCAATTAAACGTTTATCATGGGAACAAAAAGTTTTCCGCCTCAGCTAAAACACCTTAGCACTCTTTAAGAAAAGTTTTTATTTTGAATCAGTTTATTTTCATTATTACTCCATATAAAACCCAATCGGCTTAGATTCAGTTGTCAACCAAAAAAACAAAAATAAAAAATAAAAATATAAACATATCGCCCATTTAAATAATAAATCTCAGCCTAATTATTGGTGTTATATACAAGCAGTTATGAGCATCTTATGAAAAAGGGCTTCATTAAAAAGAACAAGTTTGACGATAAACGTTTTCTCGGATTTATAACAGAGTGCCCAAAGTAATTTTTCGTCATGTTATGAGCCAACAGCAATGTTGCCACATGAAAGAAACTTTTCAGAGCTGGTCTCTTCTGCTGGATGACACTCACTGTTTTTAATTATTCACAGTTGTGCACAATGTGGCTTCAGCTGGTGGAGAATGAGCTTCATTCAGCAAACAGTGATGACTTTTAGCCCACTGACACCTGTCTGTCTGTCCAACTGAATGTTTCTTCCTGAACAATTCATCTGCTCACATGAATACTAATTTCCAACCTGTGCAGCAAGAATGTGAGTAAAATACAGCATTTGAAATAGCCACCTTAAAGCACGAGTGTAAACAGCCGCTAAAGATGAGCACAAAAAGCTCTTTTGGCAATAAGAAGCCAGCGATGAGTAAACGCCGGTGGACTTTAGGAAAATGAAGCAGCTGCATAGCAGATTGTGCATGCTGTTGCAATATTTTCCAAAAGCTTTTGAAGCTGGAATGATATGACTAAATCTCTGAATATTCATGCATGCATTTGTTTATTCATCTCATTACTGGAATTGAATTATTCAGAGTCCTTCAGTGTTTTGTAGGACGTTCGAGAGTAAGAGGTAATTTGGCGCAATGCAACAAAAACAGTTTATTTACAGATAAGCTATAAGAAGTAATTCTTCCAAAGTTTCAGCGTATGCCTGTGGCTTTCCCAAAACTTGCACGCTCAATGCTTTGCCTTCAGCGTTGATACATCAGTTAGTACACTGCCATCTAATTTCTTTGGTCTTTGAATCAGACCTCTCCACAGACTCTATCACCTTTCACATATTTCACAAGTTCCCTGGATTCTGGGTTTGTGTTTACACATTTCCAAAGTCCCAAGAAAAGAAGCATTAAAAAAAACAAACACCTGTGTGTGAGGGGCACCAATGATTTGTAGGGAGTTCAGGTGCACTTACCTTTAGGCTGTCATTCTTTTAAAGCATGCATTTTAACTTTTTGTTTCTAATATCATTACTAATATCATTACTATGGTCCCAGTGAGTCATATAACAATGAGAAAGTGTGCCAAAAAAAAAAAAATCATCATCATCATAAACAACAGGCCAGTTGAGCACATCTGCACCTTTATTACACCTTTATTATTAATTTGTTTATTTTATTTTATTTTATTTTATTTTATTTTATTTTATTTTATTTTATTTTATTTTATAAGCAGTTCTGCCTGAAAGCCTGAAGATCTTTGTCATTCATTTTTGGTTTTTAGTCTTGTGAACTTTCTATTTTTGTTTACAGCTTTTTTTTTTTTACTATTATTATTTGTAATAGTAGATCCAATTCTTCTTCTCAGTTGACATCATTTTATTTTAGACTTTGGCATAAAGAGATTTATAGTTTTTTTAGTGGCACATACAGCACTTGGAAACATCTGCTTTTCCTCAGGGGTCCCAACACCAGAGCAGTCCAAGCACCATTTGTCAGAGCAAAATGCAGTTAACATGGATTAAAAAGTGTTACATTTCAAAAATAATTAGAAAGCCCCCCACACACTCACCCACACCCACCACCCCATTACTCTTCTGCCTCTGTCTCAGTTACAGAGCCCAACATATTTCCTGAGTTTTGCTGATTATTTTGTTGCTAGCATATAACAAATGGCACCGTATGAGAACTACAGTTAAATGACAAAATGACAAAATAAAGGAAAAAAAGTTTTGCAGTGAACTGTTAAACGCACACACACACACACACACACACACACACACACACACACACACACACACACACACACACACACACACACACACACACACACACACACACACACACACACACACACACATGATATAGGTGCTCACAGCATGGTAAAGGAAGATACCGTGGACCTGAATAGATATTTGAATAGGCAACAATGATGTGTTATGTTCACTATATGAATATTGACCTGTAGTAGCAGCTAAGTTCCTTCCAAAATGTGCTTTTTGAGGAATATTTACTGTTTTGGAGATGGGATCGGATCATAACACAAAGAGTGTAGTTACTCTTAATGCATCATAACGCTTTAGTCCCAGGTAGATTCACACAAAGATGCTGTGCTGTCCTGTTTAAGAGAAAAAACATCATATTAGAAGGAGGTGTTGTGGCAAATGAATGAATGCCTTTCCATTTATACAACAATATACAATATACAACAAACCTGTTGTCTCTCTATCAGGTACAGTTCACAAAATTTTCAGGCAGTTCATGGTTCATATCCTGTGTAAGAACTTTAGTTTAGTTTTTAATCACTGTTGTCTTTGTTTTTGTTTCAAATTTTGTTAGTTTTTCAAGATCCATCCAGACAAACATGTGCCTAAAGTTAAAAGGGAAGCTCACTGGGTGGAATCTCTTCAGCTCTGCGTGAACATTCTGGCCAATAGCAGCTGGGCTTCATGTCCTAGTGTCTGGATTTGAATAAACAGCTTCTTATCCACTGTTGGTGGCAGGCTGACTTATCCATTGGTGCTGAGAGCGTGAGGTTGATTCTGTGACAGTTTAAATATTCATAACTTTGGACAGAAGGGGAGCCATCAGTCTTACACTGTTGTAACTGGATTTAAACCTTCCTGAAAACACTGCACAGATGTACACCCTTTCAGCACTGCGTATCATGTTGTGTTAGCCGAAAGGATTAAACATTGGTGGGATGCATCAAAGGTGGCGGAAAAACAGAAAGAGAAACAGAGTCTATGTTGGAGAAAAGGAGGAATAAGAGAGAGAAGATAATCAAACAGAGAAGCTGTCAGAGACAAAGGCAGGATTTAACTCTAACAAGAAAATAGATGAAGCTCTAAGGTAAATATGAGACCTCAGAGGTCACCCTTTCCCATGGGACTGGTGTTTATTCCAACAGCTTCATCTGCTCAGTTCTTACCAGCATTAAACCACTGATGGACTCTAACACACCAAGAGACAGTCACTGTATAGATACATAAGCAACAAGTGGTTGCTTAGCTGTAAATGTAGCAGCATATCAGCATTTATATCATGATGTCACTGTTAACCAGGAACTGGATACCTAGTATTTACACATGTTTTCCACTTACACCAGAGCAATGGGAAGTGAGGCTATGTTTGATAATTTTGTGTTTTATAATTGTACTGATTTACTACTGAGTTTTAGAAAAAAAGTTTTTTTTTAAAGATTAATATTCATTTTTATTGAATTTTATTTATATAGCAGCAATTTGCAACAATAGTCACCTCAAAACCCTTTTTTTTTTTACATCGTTGGGTAAAGACCATGCAATATCAGAAAGAAAACCCCAGCAGTCAGGTGACCCCCCTATGAGCAACCACTTGGCGACAGTGGGAAGGAAAAACATCCTTTAAACAGGAAGAAACCTCTGGCGGATCGAGGCTCAGGGAGAAGCAACATCTGCTGCTGAGGGGAGGGAGACAGAACAAGAGACACACTGTGCAAGAGAGGCAGAGATTAGTAATAACTAATTATTAAATGCAGAGTGTGCAAAAAAAAAAAAAGGTAAATGAAGAAGAAACACTGCATCATGGGAAGCCTCCAGCAGCATACGCCTATAGGGGATGATTCTGGGTCACCTGCTCCAGCCTGAACTATAAACTTTATGAGAAAGGAACGTTTTAATCTTAAAAGCAGAGCAGGTGTTTGTCACCAAAACCCAAACTGGAATTATGCTTAATCAGTACAGTTGCATCAATTAGTAAATGTTTACCACTATATTCACAGTTACCATTACATTGGTAATTTTACTAAATAAATCAGTAGGTTGTGCTACACTACAAAAAGCGAAGTGTCCATGTCATTTAGTTGAATTGAAATTTTACATTGTTGCAATGGTAAACTGGGATTTCCGGTTTGAAACTGTTTATTTCACTTTACCTAAAATGAAAAATTACTTACGTGGAAAAAATCTATAGAAACAATTTCCTCTTAAGTAACTATGTACTTCAAGTCAAAGGTGATGGTGTCACATGACGTCACTCAGCACTGATTCCTGTGTCCGCCATTACCACGCTTCAGCAGTGAAGTATGTGCAGTAAGTACAATGCCAGTGTTTGTCATCACATTACACTCTGCAGCCACCACATGCAGGTGGAATTGTCACTAATGGTGTGAAATTCCTTAATGAGTTGTGATCAATCGCACGTGCATGTGCTATGCTGTTTGTCTTGATCTATACTTGCGATTTGAGTGATCCTAGAAGGCTCAAATACACCTTTGATGCACTGCAGAAACTGTTCATGGAGATAGAAATAAAGAAAGTGACACGTAGATCTCAAAGCACTGGATCAGCCAAAGAGACATGTAGACACAGACAAACTCCAGGGAGGTGTAAAGAATTTATTAGATTGTAATGGGAAGGAAATACTTTAATTTGACTGAAATTAGAAAAACAGTATCTGAGCCCCCTCCCCCTTTCATTGTTCAAAGAGTTCTGTCTGTCATATTGATTCATAATCACAGTGTTAGAAATGTTAATATTAATTGCTGTTACATCACCAATCTTATATTTTAAATATATCTTTAATCTTTAATTCAGCATATTTTTTAAGCTCTTTAAAAGGTTGAGAAGGGGACAAATTTTGCGTAATTTTGTCTAGTGTATTTGATCTTTGTTTCTTTTGCAGCTGTTGTTCAGATAATGAAGACTTCAGTGCTTTATTTTATAATTTTTAATGTATTTTATGTACATAAAAGGCAGCCTTTGTTTTGAAAATGCACCATAATACATTTTGTCCTTCAAAAGAGAATGTGTCTTTATTTCTAGTACGTTGATTGTGACGTGAAAATCTTGGTTTAACCTTAAAGAAATCAGCTTTTGATTGTGGTGAATTTTACGTAATAAAAAAGTTTTTTGTGAAGGTTTATTAAGTAATATTTTAAATGAGGACATAAGAAACCAATTTTCAGTTATGTGTAAGTAGAAATTGTATTTTATTTCACTGGCCAAAATGCACAAGTTGAAAAAACTGTAAAACAATTAGAAAGTTTCAATCAACTAAGCCCAAAGAACAAATGTACTCAAAACTATCAGGTTGTTGTACCAAAGTGAAAAAAGGGTTTAAGATCTTTGGAATTACTTTGTTTGTTTGTTTGTTTTCATGTACATTTATGATTCCAGAAAAATAAATATAATTGACTTATTTAAGAAACATTTACAGTTTCAATCAAATCACAGTTTTAGTCTAAAACTAATAAATTTAGCTGCAACAAATTAGCCTGTTGTTTTTAAAAGTCAATTCACAGTAACATTTTTTTTCCAGCTGTCTGGAAGTGTATAAATTTCAGAAGGCTTTTCATTCATAATAAGGAGCCTTGTGATGGAAACCATCATAATGTGGTCAGCATTAATAAAAACTTTACTGGAGTACTGGATTACTTCTGGGTTACTGGATTACTTCTGGGTAAGATAGGCTTTTGCAGTGGTCTGCATGTGCAGCTACTCTGATAAGTTGGTCATTCAAAGTTACAAGTGAACATAGTGTGAGAACAAGAAATCAGCTCTTGCATGATGTTTCTATGTTTTACATCATATATTGTCCAAACCAGTAGCCAGGTATATTATACAGTCCTGTGTAAAGAGATGTATCATATTTAAAACTGATCGAAGGACAATCAGTCTGTACACTGAGGGTGTAACACGTCTTCTGCTTGGAGCATGTCAATCAGAAGATGTACTAGACCCTCAGGTTAGCTTTCATTGCACTAAACAACTGAGGTTAGCAGTAGCGCAGCTGAAACAGAAACTGTAATGTGCTGTGTCAAATGGTGCTCTCCATACTCACCCACTTGCCTGTGCTGACAAGTACGACTACGTTGAGTAAACTATCAGCGTCCAGTGGCAAAAAGTTAAGTGTGGAACCCTGCAAACTGCTGCAATGTTGGCTATGTCTCCGAAATGAAGGAACAATAGAACCAAGGTATGTTATCAAAGCCAATTTCAATGCCAGCGCTAGCTAGCTAAAACTTGTACATGTAGTGTTGTTTGTTGTTTAAGAGCGACAAAGTGTATTAAAAATGTATTGGCTGCTCTAAAAGTTGTACATTTTACAAGGCATGTTCATCAAGTCTACCAACAGAAATGCTGAACTGAGACTGAGGGACTGTTAGCCTTTGAATCAGGGCCCCTTCCTGTTAAGTTAAACATCTGTTTGATTTGTTTTGCCATTGTATTTTTATGCTAGACAGCTCTGCATACCGCAAGAAAAACTATGAAGTTGTGGAATTGAGTAGCATTCATACATATATTTATGTGAAATTCTTAAAAAAAACCCAGAGTGGTGCTTGTCTTTACTTTTGTGTGTACATCCGATAATCTACGAAGCGCAGCAGATGAACTCTTCGATTGGGTGGATCAATGCATTTAGTAAAAGCCCAGTGGGACAAAGACAGAAGGGAGAGAGAGAATGAGTGAAGGAAAATGAAAGAAACAAAGCGAGAGAGCAGAAGATCCATTGAGTGTGTTTTTTTGTGGCTGAAGAATTGTCCTCAGTGGCTTTGAAAGGGGGGATAATCCTGTCAAGTAAGCAGACCTTTGGATATTCATGACTGGCCGAGCAGCTCCGTGGACTGAAGGAGGACACAGCCAGGATGGGATTAAACATCAAAGTGAATCTGAGGAGGGCCGGACTGGGATATGAATTAGCCATCGCAGAAAAACAGAGGTCTCAGAGGGGTGTGATGGGGTCCAGAGGGGACCAGTTGTCTGGTGGTTGGATAGCACTTTGAATGATTCCAAGATGTGGGTCTCCTAAATCCATTCAGGAGGATGATATGCTATGGTGTGTGCACCTGTCATCCAATATGAGATATGTACATACATACACACGAAGAAATATCTAATATAATGACACATTCATTTTCATTGTGTTCCTGTGTCTTTTGAGCTGTTGATTAGAAAAGTTTAGGTTGATGGATGATCAGGTTTGAGGTTGTGATTTGGCACTATATATCAATACAATTAAAATGAACTGAATTTAAGCATGGGACAACTTTTCGTTCCAATCAGACTAAATCTGAAATTACTTACATTAGACTGCAATAGGCCTGCTGTGGGACTTCCCATGATACACTGAGCGTTTCTTCTTAACTGACCTCTTTTCACTTTCTGTGAGTTTATACACCACTTAGCATTTAATCATTAGTTATTATTACTGCTGTCAGCGTTAATCTTGTTAAAATGATGTTAACGCCATAACCGCATTAACGTGGCAAATCTCCGTTAGCGAGCTAACGCGGATTGCCCTGTGCGTGGGGCTGGATGGCGCTAACGCGTTAACGAGCTAACCGCGCAAACAAATTGACGCCATGCAACCACACGCACGGGGTCATCCGCGTTAACGAGCTAAAGGAGATTTGCAGCATTAACGTGGTTATGGCGTTAACGTCATTAATGCTGACACTACTAGTTATTATTAATCTCTGGTTCTCTTCCACAGTGTATCTTTTGTTCTGTCTCTCCTCTCACCCCCAACTGGTGTTGGCAGATGGCTGCTCCTCCTTTAGTCTGGTGCTGCTGGATGTTTCTTCCTGTTAAAACTGATATTTCCCTTCCCACTCTCGCCAAGTGCCTGCTCATATGTGGTGGTCTGATTGTTGTGGTTTTCTGTTTGCTGCTGTCTTGACCTTACAATATAAAGTGCCTCGAGATGACTGATGCTGTGAACTGGTGCTATGTAAATAAAATTGAAATGAATCGAATTAAAATAAGTTTTATTTCACAGTACCGTATCAATAAAGGAAAATAATCTAATAAAACAGTTCAAAATATAAATGCAAATTCCTGGAAACACTGTTAAAGGGAAAATGTGTTTTTTTTCCCGATTGTGACTCTAAAGTCGTTCTGCTTACGAAAAGTGCTGCGAGTTTTGTCTGCACACAAGTGAGAATTATCTAAGAAATTTTATCTGCTCCCTGTTTTCTCACATCTTTAAAAAATTCTCACGTTTTATTCTCATATTGTGTGACTTTCACTCTGAGATACCCCGTGAATTATGTTCCATATGGTTTGCTGACCATGTCACGTTCGCGTCTGTTCCCTGGCATTGGTCCTGCCAGCTCTGACTGCTGCTGGCAGCTGGGACTTTTGGACAAAGGGACTCACCCTGACAGGAATCAGGGAAACTAAAGTGATATTGAGACACATACACACCAGGTGTCCTGCAGTTGGCTAGAAAGGGTCAGATCTACACTGAGACCTTTGTCACTGTAAGAAGCAGTGTGCTTTTTTTAAAGTGAGTAACGTCTTAGAAAAGTATTCGATTTACATTAAACACCTTTTTACATTAAGATTAGATCAATTTAGATTTGCCATGAATTTTATTAGTGTAAGAAGTTTTTTTGTTATCTTAGCAGATTTTTCTCTTAAAACAAGGACATTTCACTTCTTGAAGGTACACAGAGTGATTAAAATTGTCTGATTTGAGCAAGTTTGGAATTTGCTTCTAATTTCAAGGTATTCAGGCTTAAGCAGAAAGGCCTTGTAAATGTGGTAGCTCATGAATAATAATTTAAAATAATTTGAATAATTTCAAATTTGAGAAAATTGAGAAAATTTCTTCACAATGATCAAAGCATGTGCCAGATAAACTATGTCTATGAAAGCCAGAGATCAACACAAGATGCAACAAAGTCCCTTGAACTTTGCACCTAAACACACTGTAGTCGTTCTTAATAAATCAATCATAAACAAGCCCATGATTTCTCACAAAATGATCAGTATTGGGCTTTTTACTGGTCTGATGACACACTGTCATGGCAGCTGGGACCTTGGTTTAGTTAATTAGGTGATCAGATATGATTTCAACATAAATGTTTATTGAGATTAGAGATTGTCGCTGCAAGCTGTGTTGGGTAACTCGTTACTTGATGCATTGCAACATTACAGCCATTAAAAAGTAATTGGTCATGGTACTGAATCAGCTCCTGAGAAAACTAACTTGCTGGAGCACCTTTACTCCCGTTTGTAATTAACTGGCAGTGAAGAGCTAAGAAAAGCTGATAGTGTTTTCCCATATCAAGAATCCCACTTTTTTGTTGAATGCTAACATCATTACGTGTTTAACTTAATCCTCCAGAATAAAAACAACTAGCTTCAAAGCTGCCTTTCTATGGTTTGATGATTTGGCCAATCAGCTTCAGTGCAGTCCTGCCACCATAAGATGTTTTAATAACTACAACCCCTATTTGTCAAGTTGCTGAAGCCTGCTATCATGTTGCGCTGCAACATATGTCAGCTCTCCAAGTTGTTGCTTCCCTGGGGTCGGCGGTTTCATAAATCAAATTAGCAGCACATACAGAATGGCTGTCACCTGATTTGCTAAAAAAAAACCTGAAGGCGAACACTGTAAGTTTTTGCATTAATCTGACCATTTATTTAATCAAATGGTTAAAAAAAGGAGATGTATCAGTCACTTCTCACTCTCATTATCCCAGTAGTTAATTGTCCTCAGTGGGAGGCCAGACCTAAGTTTGGGAAACATCTGTGACAAACCTGCTGCGGTTTGAAGAGAGTGGAGGCTGAATAGGAAAGGAAAGTGGCTGCTTCAGTCTGATCTCTGCCGTCCTAGTGGGGACTTTAATGCGCTGAGAGTCTGTGAGGAGCAGGAGCACTGTAGGAGGTGAATGAGCTGAGGAGGAGGTTGTAAGGCATAGGAGAGAGGGGGGAGGGGGAAGGTAACTCCGTGTGTGTGTGTGTGTGTGTGTGTGTGTGTGTGTGTGTGTGTGTGTGTGTGTGTGTGTGTGTGTGTGTGTGTGTGTGTGTGTGTGTGGATACAGGGTGTAGGCTAACAGATGTGTCCATCAAAGAATCATCTTACATCCACTACATCCATCTGCCACCCCGACATGACAAGATTTGGAAAAATGTAAAATCCGTTGTGTTAAGTTTCTTGTGATCAGCTGGTGGGGAAAACACAGGACTTTCACAATCCTGGATTTGAAACAAGTTTCCCATGATCCAAAGTTTCCCATGATTCAAAGTGTATCAAACCTCCATTTTTTTACTCTTAGGTAAGAGTGTGGCAAAGAGGGGTGATCAAAGTGCTGCACACCTTCTTCCCCCACTAGTGTCATTCAGTACTTCCTGGTGAGTTCCTGTGGTGTTAACTGGTCATCTGGAAGATGTGTTCCTTGCACCGTGTCCTGCTCCTGCCTTGTGGTGTCCCAGCTGGCCGACCATAACACATTACCAAAAGGGAGGCATCAAGGGACAACGACAATGTGAAAACAGATGAATATAAAGACTCCTGTTTCTTTTTTTGTTCTGATTGTTTGATGATTGTTACAAAACTGCTCAGTAATGCACGTCAAAGCTACGAATCTACACAGCTAGAAAGAAAACACGACTCAATGAAGGATGTTCACAACAGCCAGTTTGGTGATACACTGTGCATTACATTACTCTTACTGCAGTTACACTTCAGTTAGTTGTGAATAGCATCTGTCTTTGTTTTTGCATTCATAGTTTTGCTCGTAATTGTAGTAAAGTTACTTTTTTTGTTTTTACTGACAGAACATCATCATCTAACATCCAAAAGTAAAAACATGTGGTCCATTTTCAATTAAACTACATTCAACCACTAAAATACAAAAGAAAAAAGCTTGTTAGGGTTACGAGAGAAGTTTTTCATTCCTGTCCCACATCACAAATATCCAGCTGCTAGTCTTTAGTCTGTTGTCTCTTTTCTTTTGAGAGTAGGACACATGTCATCGTCTTCTCTCCTTTAGGCTGTGTCAACTACTTCTTTGCAGGAAGTCTAATTTCTGGGACGTGCATCCTCATCCATCATACTGCTATGGCCTTTCACTTTAACAGTGACTTTGGTCGCACTGCACCGCCCTCCATACAGATGGGGATAACCTCTGAAAACCCTCCTTTGGCCTTGCACCACTAATATAACCTAAGAAGAACTATCTCAACCAGCTCCCACACAACATTTAGACATAACGTTGTGCTCCTGCCCTCAGTCACTTGGGCCGAGGAAGAAAAAGCTGTGTGTTTGACTCTGGACAGGGATTCCTTAGTATGACTGAATCCATCATTGTCACGCTTAAATAGGATGGGGGGTTTTAAGGTTACTCTGTGTTGGTGGGTGGGGTGGGTTAACTAACACTGTCCTATTAGCAGACACTCTACAAATCCCCCTTGGCATTGTTTCAGAGAGAAACATCTGCTATAAGAATAGACAATCACTGTGCACATTTGGGGTCATTGTAAATGACCACAATGAAAGGGTTAAGTACTTTTATTTGACAGCCGAAACAAAACAAGTGTTATCTTTGGGAAAACAACATCAACAACAACAACAACAGAGTTATTCTAAAAGTCATTTAGATTAACAGCAAAGACCAGGATAATGCAGAAACGGAGTGATACCGTGCAAAAACCCCAAAACGTGAAACAGTTAAAGGTGTCAATGAAGCATTTAGCAGCATGAAATATGAATGTGGTAAATGTCCATCTGTATTTAAACAGCCGTGACCAACTGAGCGTGTGCAGCTATTGAAAGTGAAGCGTTTAGGCTCTCTTTCACAAAGGGCCCAAGGGCTAAAACCTTCCACCCCTTCCACCATCATTATCCCTGCCACACTATGATCAGCACCAAATGCCGACTATCCCAGGCCAGCGCTCACAAAGCATGCTGGGAAGGACAAAAGCAGACCTTCAGCCGATTGGTTCCACCTTATTAACAGCTTGTAATCTTCTCATGTCTTTGGCTAGGCCTCACAGAGCAGGAGTTAGGGCGAATAGATGAGTGTGTCCTCCGTCTCTGCTTTGATGCAGAGCAGCCTTCTCCCTCTGAGAACTCCTGCTCTGTTATATTTCCATTGTGGCTGCTGCACCTGTTTGTCCGCGAGGACACGTGGAGAAAATCAGTCACTGGCAACTGTTAATTTCTCATTAGGCTCTTTTTTTTCGCACATTGTAAACAGTTTGGGTTTGAAATGCTTGCAGCAGGTGCGCCTCATCTAATGGTTTAACTGGCTGCAGTTTCAAAAATGCCATAAAACAGATTTTTATTTTTCTTGTAAACCAAAAACATGCAAATATGGCAGGATGAAGGCAACATTTGCTGATGATTTTTAATGCTGTGTATTTGAGGACGTAACAGGTGACCAACTATATTAGAAGTTAGCATGTGGCTGGGTTAGCTTAGTGCACATTAATAAAATAACGATCAAAATGTTTTAATATACTGATAATGAAGTCAACTCCAGTCTTTTTTATGTTGGTTAATGCATATGGTGCTTTAATACTAATAATAAAGTGATAATTCACCAGCACCAAGGGGTATTGAGACAAAATGATCGTGGAACATTGTATCATAATTATGTAACCTCTGGTAAGATAGCTAGCTTGGTAGAAGGATAGATTTAGAAACAATGTCAAGTTACAAGTGACAGAACCTGGATAGGCTGAAAAAACCTCCTTCAGAAACTAAAAACACAATAAGTCCTTAAAAAAGAAGAAAAGAAGACCAGTCCTGGCGTGACGCAACAAATACTTCAACTCAGTGCTCAGTTGCTGCTGATCAACACTGTAGCAACAAGCCACCTCAGTTTGGTAATCTTTCCCTTTACGTTAATAGCGGTGGATTAGTTTAAGTGAATTTATTAAATTTGGTCTTGATTCCTAAAACAAGAGCTGTTTGCTGTAAGCATTGTGAGTTTAATAAAATTCTAAAACCTGTAAGTAATTGCTTATGACTATTAAAAAGAAACAAATACACAAAAACAGTAGTGGAGATTCAACCAAAACTTAAGACAAAACCTTGTGTTTGTTACAGTCATTTTGTAAACTTGTTTCTTCTCCGTAATCACACATAAGTGACTTTAGATAACGTTGCCTCCCCCAAACAACTGAGTTCATAACCTTTTTTTTTTTAGCAGTATCACATTGGGTGTATTTTTCATCCTGTATAAGGGGATAAATTAACCCAGGAGTTTGGCTGAGGTGTCTTCCTGTCTGTCAGCCGCAGGAAATGGCTCCACACAGACGAGGCATTTAGCTCCCAGGTGCAGACCCCACATTGGACAGCCTTACCCAGATGGATAGTACTCCTTCTACCATAAAGACACTAGTCTTCCCCCTGCCCTGAAGCCACCAGTGCTCCTGCCCTGGTCCAGCCTCATCAAAAGGGAGGCGGATATGCTGTGCTACAGCCCCAAATCAAGCTCACTTTTCTTTCCCTTGTAAGTAGTGGAGAAAAAGTGGGGGAAGTGCACAGTATTCTGGTAGACACCAGCTTCTTTCTTTCTCCTCTTTTCTGACTTCTGTATGCGTGGCTCCTTGCAGGTGTCCCTTTTTTTTCTCCGCTCTTGACACAGAAACGATCCCAAAATTCAGTCAAAACCATCACGGCTCATTTTCTTTCATTACTCAGTTTATTACCTCTCATTGTTACACGGGCACTAGAAATCAAATTGAACTCAGAGGAACGCTCTCACACACACACACACACACACACACACACACACACACACACACACACACACACACACACACACACACACACACACACACACACAGATGCACACACATTCATTCTGGCTGCCTGCACTCTGTTCTCCTGCAGGTGCGAGGGCCATCCGCCTGGCCCTTTTCATGAAGCCCTCTCTTTCCTGTCCGTCTGCAGCCGTCTATTCAGCTTCAATCACAACACCAGCCGGACGCCACCGGACCACTGGTGAGGAAGGGAAGCGCCTCCACACACATCTTTTACTTCTTGAGCGACAAGAGAGGAGAGGCCGGGAAAAAAGAAAGGCTCTTCCTCCTTTGCATCTCCTTCTGCTTTCATCATAAACAACTTGCTTTCTGTTTGTAACGGTGCTGTCCTCCCCCCCCCCCCCCCCCCCCTTCACCCCACACCCCACCTCAGATGCGGCTTTACAAGGAGCAGTAAGGGGGGAGTGCAAAAAGAGCACGGCCAGGCTGACTGTGCAACAAAGTGATGCAGAGGTCTTTTTGTGGCTCATGAATGGTACATTTGAGGTTTCCAGCCTTGCACGGAGCCCCAAGCCAGCTTCACCTGTGGTTGGAGTCAATTGGCCTGTTGTGTGCCTGCCTGGAACCATGCCCAGTTCTCTGCCAGCCAATTTGGTTAGTGTAGCCACTCCGAACGGAACAACAATAACCTCCACCTCAAAACCATCAATTAACTTCCCTCACACAATAATGTATCCATTCACTGTTTGCCAAAACTGTTTTCTGACACGATTAATGCCCGGGCTAATAGTGCTAATACCTGCTCTCTGTCACTTAACACAGTACTGATGATGTTAATGGCCTCCAAGTTGTTTAATGGCTCTAGAGGTACATTCCATTAAGCTCATAATGATGTGTCTTTTTGTTTGTGCTCTCAATTAAGTTTCACATAAAGAAAAAGTATAACCAGCATTACTTGTGCAATCAGGTAGCACAAGTCTCAGGCATGGCTAATACTGCATTCACCATTCTAGTATTTAAAACCCTGGGTTCTTGGTCACTGGTTGCATTTTCTTGGAGCCTTTATTTGGCTTTGCCATCTTCTGTTAACCACATGTGTCTGTGTAAATCTGTTTATTTAACTTCTTATTTTATTTTACTGAAGTTTCAAATGCTGACCACAGAGGTGACGAATAACAGTACCAAATGAAGGTCAAATTTCTGACAATATTCTGTTAATTCACTAGCTTGCATGCACTGAACCTGTCTGCAGTACTGAGCTTCTAAAGGTCTCAGAGTCCTGATTGCCTTTATTCACTATTGTCTGACATACTGGAGAAAGGACCATTCATTTGTGTTCTTGTAAAAGTGCTTCTTTGTTTTGACTCACACATGTACATGTGCATAGCCACACCGGCCACACACGTTAAACACATTAAACCTTGAATCAGATGGCTTACAGCAGCACCAGGTGCCACTCCTGTCAGCTAAGAGCAGGACGCTGACAGTACAATTTGACATAAACTACATGAAATCATCGCTCTAACTTGGAAGGTATCAGCAGTTCAGCTTGCTAGTGGTGGTGCAGTAGCATGTGGGATATTTGACCATCATTTAAATACCACAGCATACCTGTGTTTGACACAATAATGGACCATGTCATAAAACTAGTTACCGTCACTAGATGTAAGTCCAACAGAGCACCTTTGGGATGTACTGGAACGGCAGATTCTTTGCAGCAACTGTGTGATGCTGTCACGTCAACATGGGCAAAAATGTCTGAGGAATGTTTCTAGCACCTTGCTGAATCAGTGCCACAGAGAAATAAGCCATTTCTGAAGGCAAAACGGGGTCTAAGCCATTACAGCAAGACATCCCTAAAAAGTGCACAGACAACTTTGTTAAGTGAGGACAGCAGCTCAAAGGTTATATGAAAACAGTAAATGTCAGACCAAGACAGGTTTAGTTTAGTGTTAGCTGTCCTCATGTTTAACCTCTAATATCCTGTCTTACACTGATCCAAATGTTCAGTGAGCTTGTCATGGTGTTCTTTGGATGACAACCTTGACAGTCAACCTCATTTGACTGTCAAAATTCACAAAGTTGGATGTGCATATGTACATTTGTAAAGAGCACATGGCATGTCGGGGAGGAGGAGAGCTGAGGTGGGGGCATGCGAGGGGATCATTTAGCTCACTTCTCCACTGTGTGAGCCGTCATTCTTGCCTCGCGCAGCTGTGGAAATGAGATAAAACCGGGATGCCACTTTAGAAAGCTCTCATTTGCTCACTACTCCGGAGCCAGAAACCTCAGAAGTCAAAAGTCACTGTGCTGGATGGCAGCTTGCAGTCTTCTGCAAACAAAGGGGAGCGCAACAGGTGGAGGGAATGACAATTAGATTTTACAGCTTGTGGATTTTTCTTTTTCTTTTAAAGTTTGAGTAAAGTGGGGTTTTTTTTTTTAGCTTTGACTATTAAATTCTTCTTTGGCTTTTCTCTCAAACTTTATCTTTGGCTGAAGTCTTCACCGGACTGCAGCTCTTCTTAGGAGACTATGAATGTGCTGCCAAGCCCAGTAATCAGAGCCCGAGAGCAGTCGCTACCTCTCTGCGGCTCTGGGTCTGCCCAGGACTTATCCCACTGCCCTCCAGGTTTCAACCTGAGCTCTCACCTAAACCCTGCACCGATGCTTGGCCTCCCAAATGGCCAGAGATCAAGCAAACCTCAGCGGGAGCTGAGCCCTGAGGAGCAGCAGGAACTTCGAAGAAAGATCAACAGCAGGGAGAGGAAGCGGATGCAGGACTTAAACATTGCTATGGATGCTCTGAGGGAGGTCATGGTGCCTTATGCCTCCTCGCCTTCATCTGCTTCCTCTCAGTCCCACCAACATGGAGCAACTCCGGGCCGCAGACTCTCCAAGATCTCTACCCTGGTTCTAGCCAGGAACTATATCCTCCTGCTGGGTTCATCTTTGCAGGAGATGCGGCGGTTGCTGGGGGAGGTAAGTGTAGGAATGGGGGTGACCACAGGACCAGTCCCCCGGCTGCTGCTTGCAGGAGGGTGGCCCCTCATTTCCAGTCCCGGTCAACTCCTCCTCACCCAGGAATCCCTCCTCTCCTCAGCAGCCTCCTCCTCCTCTTCATCATCATCATCTCCCTCCAGTTCTTCATCATCTGCAGGAGCCAAATGTCCGTTGCTTTCTCCAGGTCCCATGGAGGCCCCACTGGCCCCCATGCAGTGGAGCTCTGCAGGTGCTCCAGCAGGGTCGCTGTGTCCTTGTGGAGTCTGCAGACTGCCCAGATTCAGTCACTCCACTCTAGCTCCCAGATTCCCAAAGTGACATTGAAAGTTGAAGAAGTTCGCTGAAGAATGGACTTGAATGCAGCATTTTTTATATGAATTGTTATTTTTCTAACATTTTTAACATGTTTATGATATGTTACTACACTACTCACGCTTATCATTTGATTCTTTTAAAAAGCATGATGGAAGTATTTTTCTTTTATTCTTTTTTTTCTCACTCTCACAATGTTCTGCATATTAGCTATAAACTGTAATGACTGTGTGCATGATACACGTAGCTACAGTGTTGTGCTGCAGCAGAGGTTGAATAACATTGTTGGCATAAGACTATGAAATCTCGGCTTATTAGTTTGCTTTCAGTTTTACTTAAAGCTTGAAAAAAAAACTTGTTTATGTCATGATTTTGTTTATCTTTCTGTTTCAAATTCAATGGGCTCCACACCAATCACTTTGTGAGTCTTAATGTAGCAGATTTGCTGGATTTCTCAGTTTTGAACCCTAAGTTTTGATAACTGGAATGTTACCACAATAAATAAACAACAATAAACTCTTGATGTTTGAAACCAAGTCTTTAGTAACTTTATAATACTTTAAACTTTAAGAAATGTCTGTATTCCAGTTTGAAGGTTCATATTAGCTGATTGTTGCATTAGAGGCAGAAGGAAGAGGAAAGGAAGTGTCCAGTTGTGTCAGAAAGAAGGAAGTAGCAAATAGTACAGACCTTACTAGCTAGTATGCATATTAAAAAATAAGTGGATTTTTTATCCCACAATGCATTGCTCATTGCCCAAAAAAGTCAAAAGAAAAAATAAACCACTGTTAAACTGAGTACAGATGCACAAGACTGCAAGATAGCTAAGCACCAATCAAAGTTTATTATGCCGTGTTTTTCACACATGTGCTTCAGTCATCAACTTTTCTAGACATTACCTGTGGAAGTTGGAAATATCACAGGCTGTTGGATCAGGTGTGAAGCAGCCTACAACTCGCCAGCTCCAAGTACAAAGTACAAAGTAATGTCTGATGGCACCCATGTCTGGAGTTCATGTTTGAAAAGTGATTGAGTTCCAATAAATATAGAAGCAAACATGAGCAGATTCCTTGCAAACTAATAGCAGAAAGATTCTACTGTGACTACTGCAAACATTTGCATATATTTTTTTAAACAAATGGTGGGAAATTCTGTCACTGTTGAGAATGAGAAGTGATCCTCCTTTCAGGGTTTCTTCTACCATGCATTTATAATATAAAAACACTTGTTTTTGTCACACCGGGGTGCACCAATGTTTTTTTTTTGAACAGGACTCAGATGCAGATGCCGAGAGTGGAGTTGCGTTGAACCAAAAACAAGCTTTATTCAGCTGATGACAGGTGTAAACCATGAAAACAACAAAACAAACGGTGGCAAAACTATGAAAACTATGAACCACCATGTAACACTACAAGACACTAAAGAAATCTATGACAGGTTTGACCACCTGACAATGACACATGGAAAACAGAGGGCTTAACCCTTTAAGACCTACCGTAGAACCAAGGCCGCCAGAGCTTACTTTATATTTTTACATCCTGTAGTGCCATTTTTGGGAGCATTTCCAGTTGCTACATCAATACAACTGTTATAGCCCATATTTTAATAATATGTATGCATTAAGTCCATAGTAACTACATAAATTACAAAAAAGTGCAATAAACTACAAAAAAATTGAAAATCGTTTTTTTTAACATATATTTCTACTTGGAGAAATTTAAGAGGTTTATCCTTCAAAACTTTAAATACAAAAAAGTTGCAAAAAATAGTTTACAACAACAGGAAATGTATTTTTGAGTGTCTTCATAGTTTTATTTTTGAGATACACCAATTTTTATACACTGCAGGAAAAACGAGAAACAATCCTATGATGCAAATTTGCAAAGAAAACAGCATGTGCATCAAAATAAACTATTTTAAGCAGTGCAGTTTGAGTTCTAAGCATCCCAGAAACTATTCAGAAAAGCATAAAGTCAAACATGACTTATAAAAACACTAGTATAGGCTTTTAAGGCCTACAAGTAAAAAAACTACATTTTCTGCGAAAATGACGTCACTTCCTGTTTCGGGCCGGTAATGGCGGACATGCGATCGTTCGCGCTGACGTCTGTTTCAATGTGGGAAGTGTTACGAACAGCTGATCGGATCGGCAAAGCGTGTTACTTGAATATTATGTTTTGTTCCTGCAAGCGCTTCTTATGCAATATTTGCAAAGCTTTATGTGGAAGGAAACCGTGACGAGGACAAGCTGATGGCATAAGATGTAAGTACAACTCCTCCGGTTTCATATGCAAAAAAAATTATTGCGCTAGCTTACACGGTTCAGGTTCTACAGGGATTTAAAAATAGTTATGCAAAACGGAACTCCGACAGGCTTTAAAGGGTTAAATACACAAATGAGGTAATCAAGGGAAGTCGAGACACATGGGGGAAACAGCTGACACACATGAACCTAATGACGCAACAGGGAAGTGAAACTAACACGCCAGACTCTTTCAAAATAAAACAAGAAACCTGGGCATGACAATACAAACGTGACAATATACAGCCCTAAAATAAACTCCTGAAAACAATGTTAATAATGTCAAACTAAACTCAACTAACCCACAACCACACATAAGAAACTCAAAAACCCCAGAATAACCTCAGAAACGCTGAGTCAGAGACCCAGCCTGTGACAGTTTTCCTCCAGAGTGACTTGTATCAGACTCATAATGTCCAATTAATGTGCAAATTTAAAGAATAATAAAGTCCACATTAAGATTTTTTTTACAGCACTTGGAGGCAAAACCTTAACAGAGGGATCAGCCTCTAATCATTATGCATGTAGTGCATATTAAGTGCCTAAACTGAACATCGCCTTTGCAAACCTAGATTCAATTTAATAAACATTAAAGTGTTACCTTCAAAAGCAATCAGACTCTGTTTATCATAGTGTCCAAGAATGATTTAGAACGAAAAATCACAGTTCTTAATATGACATACTGGTTTTACGGTGGACACTTTAATGATCAAACCTGAGGCAAAGGCTCAGTCATGTTGACCACAATTTTCCAAAGTACCTAGAAGAAGACTGTCACTTCATGCATCTGGAAAAAATGTAAACTAGTAATAGAGTTGCTTTAGAACATTGGAAGACGGGTGTTAGCATCTAAACTGACCAATGGCTAATATTGACTTTTCTTTACCGCTTACTTTCCCAGATGTACACCCCCATTTGCTTTAAAAGGCTTGAACTGATTGAACCCTTTGCGAGTGTTTCAATCCTACATTTCCTGCCGTTCTCTCACAATTCAGAAATGATTCACTCACTAAAAATAAATAGAAGCAACGTTCTCCATATGCCAACTTCTTTCCATCTTCTCCACTGTGAGCTCTGATATCCTTCAGAGACTGACTAGCTGTTGAGCTGAAAATCATCCTCTACCCTTCACCCCACCTCAAAAACTGTGAAACAGTCCTCATCCCCTTTCCCCCTCAATTCATTGCTCCAACAAGCAAAAGATCAAAACCTTCCCGTGTAATTACTGCTCCACAAGAAAAGAAGGCCCTTTGATTATTAGCCCCCTCTCGCTCCTCCGTCCTCAAATTCTTGATGTTTCCCTGTGTTAAGGAGCTGGGACGGGGTGATTCGCTGCTACTCATTACACTCACTCCACAATATGTTCAAACGCCCAGAAAATGTGTCACTCTGAATGGGGTTCACTCCTGCAAACTCGCCACCCCTCTGGAAGAAAGCAGGCAGCCTCATTCTGAGAAAGAATAAGAGGCGCTGATAGGGAGGATATTCTCAGCCACAACCTGGCCCTTAGCACGGCCTGCATGAATAATAATAATGAAAATAATCATAATCATAATGCTGATAAAATACTCAAAATAATTGCCACCCCGGAATAAGAGGATTACGGATGGCAGATATGTGAATAGTGCCGAGTGAAAAGAAGGGAATCTGTTAGCATCGGGGAGGACAAAAGAGGAGCTACATGCTATTAAGTGAGATTAAGCTAAATAAGGCTTGATTTTCTTACAAGAAAAAAATGGGGAAGGAGAAGAGGGTGAGAGTGAAGGAGGAGAGGAAGGGGAGTGGAGAGAGAGCCTGATTCACAGATCAAAGTGAGACGGCAGAACTTCACGTCTTTCATTTACATATAGCTGCTTTATGTCTCCGGAGGGATTAGCTACCTTTGCTCCCTATTCTGCTACCTTTGCCCACCATCCATTTCCTCCTGCTCTCAGGATAGACCGGCCCTTCTTCTCTCCCCCATTGCACTCTTCTTCTTCTTCGTCTTTTTTTTTTTTTTTTTAAGTCAGGCTCCTTAATTTCTCCCCCTTTCATTCTCTGCTCTTTCTCTCCATTTCTCCAAGAGGCTCTCACTTTCTTGTGTTTGGTGGTTTCATTGTTGCGGCCACGCAGGGGTCTGGTCAGTCTTTGTGTTAGCACTTTAACTCATCTCCATTTCATCACTGTTGTTCAATAGGGTGAAAAGAGCGCGTAAGACAATGCGCTCACAGGCACGCACACTTTTTCTTAATTTAAAATAAAAAAAAAAATATTAAAATTGGTTGTAACTGTCAGTATAAGAACATTGTTACAACAGTAAACGTGAGTCACACATAAATATGCTAAAACACGATGCAAAGCACACATTTCCACACATCTACACTCTGCCAGTGGTTAGACTATGTTTACCTGTTACCATGGAAATTGTACTTGCTAACAGCTCCTACATCTTGAGAGTTTACCCACGTGTGGAGCTCGATACAACATTAGATTAGACTTGGAAAGCATATATAGAGATGTATTGCCTAATTATATTGAGCCAGTTTACTACCTGGATTATTCTCAAAGGCAGCTTCAGATTGGTCAGATTTAGGTAATAAAAGAATGGTAGATGACCAACATCTTTCTTCCCATGTTTTTGACTTTTTCTGTATAAACCCAAGAACGCAACTGTAATCTTAATAAGGCCCAAACTAAAGGCATCTATAAAGAATGTTTCTCTCAGAGGGGAAAGCAATTTTAGAGAAAGTGAGAGCAGTATGAATGTTTTCTATGACTTGCCAAATATAGAGTGCTATTATCTAGCTTTAAAAACGTTTGGCTTTTAAATACGTATCCCCTTTTTCCTTAAATGCACTTCAGAAGGAGCTGAAATTGTCAGGACTGGTTACAATAGGACCGTTTAAATCCATTTTTAAAGGAGCGAGAAAATAGTTCTCTTGGTCAACGCGACCGCCTTTGATGTTGCACTCGTAACCATCGTTCATTGCGTATAATTTGGATGGATTTGTGCTCACTTGCTTGTATCTCACATGTATTTTCCCGTTACTTGTTATGTGTTATATTTGTTGTCATTTCCTTGAGCAGGGCTCACTTGAAAAAGAGATTTTCATCCTCAATGAGACTTCTACCTTGATGAAGAATAATGTATTTGTGAAAATGTATTTGCAGTCATGTGCAGGTTGTAGGAGACGAGCCTGCTGTGGTAACAGAAGATGGACTGTAACCTCAAGTCTTAGCTTATCCTTGACCAACTGCTTCTGTTTCTTTAATAAACCAGCATCTATCAGAATGACCCAGCGTCACTGTATGTGGGCATAATAGGACGCTTTGCTCTGATGTAGAAAAGTAACCGACTCCACCTGCTTCTGTGTCGTCATTTGCTTACACCTCCTGTTTTTCTTTTTTTCCAAGACCTTTTTGTGCTATTTTTATTTAGATCGAGCAAATCAAAAATCACGCAGTTCTCACATAAATACATCATAAAAAGAAACATTTCAGTCACGAGTCGCTTAACCACCACCTGTGCAGGTTTCTGCTAATGCTTCATGCCAGAATCCTTTAGTAAAGTTGCTGTTTTTAGTGTTGCAAGCCCCCCGTAGTGCAAACACAAATTTTAAAGGCCTGCTGGATTTCAGCTACACAAAATGCTGTTTCTGAACCCACCCAGCCACTTTGTTCCCCAACATGTGTCTCTAATGTGTGCAGTACACATGATGTTCCACTGTCCCCTCTCCTGCAGCCTCTTATCTCAGAGTGTAATTTGCCTCCGGCCTTTGTTGCACTGTTTCATAGCACTTAACCAGTCAACGTGGGGAGTCCTTGGCTTAGGAAATCCCTAGCCATAAATTTCATTTTCACAATGAGAGGAGCACAGGGGCTGGTCAGGACCCCCATTTACTTTCTAACCCAGCTTTTATTCATTCCCTGCCTAAATAACATCAGGCCCTCCTGTCCTGTCCTGTCCCACCCCGAAATTCCCGATCCCCTCTGTCACCCTGTCGTTCTTAGACTGAGCCGATACAACGGGGTTACTGCAGAGTTTGCCGGCCTGCTCTTTAAGCATCGTGTTCTCTCCCACCCTTTCCAGCCCTCTGTCCTATTCACACCGCAGCCCTCATTACAACTTTACAGGCGGCCATCAAACCTCACCTCATTACCCCAGTCGACAATCCAAAAAAACAAAACACTCCCCCCCCCCCCCAAACGCCCCAAGAAAACAGACTGAGATGATGTAAGGCCAAAGAAAACGTATGGATGAAATCTGAAATTATTTAGTGGTGAAGGTCAAAGCAAAAACCTTAACACATGATTTCACTGAAATCAAAGTTCAGCTGGTCATCATGAAAAAAAAGAAATCAATAAACAATTTAATTTGCTATTAAACATATTTTTTTATGAATTTGCGTGCAGCTAAAATATTACATTAAAATAATAAAATACAATGTGAGCCAGAGGAAAAGTGTTTATGTTGTTTAGAACCTATAACCTGTACGCTGTATAGAGCTGGAGCTGAAAAGAGGAATCCCTCATTTTGGTGTCTTTAGAACAGGCCACTCGTCATCATCCAGTACATTTTACATTTGACTTCACCGAAACTCATGAAGATATAAACGTTTGAGCTATTATGCGTTTGTTACTGACTCAAACAAATACAGATGTATGTTTAGCTCTTTATCCCTTGAAAGCCTACAAAGAGCAACGCTTGAAGCATTTTTCTACACTGAGTGGTTTCTGTCATATTTCAGGCTTCAGAACAAAGTGACTGGATGTGCATCAGAAGTTAGTGAGGGCGGTCTCTGCCTGTGCAGCTACCCTTGGGAAAACTATTCTAATGGTCCCCAAAACACGTCTTTATTGAGGCGTCAAAACTCATCAGAACGAGTACGAGGAGGTTGTCAAATGCCATCTTTATAGGTGAAAGAGTTAAAAAGTTCATTTTAAGAAGTTGGAGGCTCCCTTATGTCACTATAGTCACTCCGTTTTTTCTCAGATGTTCCCATTGTTATTACTAAATAAAAGTGCAGTTTTTGCATGGTGTGAATTTAGCCTCAAATAAAACATTCGCTCTGTGAATTATGTTTCTGATCTCTTTACTCAGACGATCTGAGCCCCTTCCCAGTGAGGGATGGTAGGAAGGTTACATGGCTACTGATTGTTGAGTTCTAAACTTTTTTATTTCTCTCTGCAACCAAATATCAAGTGAAAAGCATAAAAGAAGGAGATACGAGTAAATAAAGTTTTGCATGTAGCGTTAGCTCTTAAACAGGACTTTCTCAAGGCAGTCCGCAGAGAGTCTGTGTTTTTAAAGGATGGCTCAACTTTTGTGTGCTTCCTCAGATTTATTCTGATGGACAAGTACTTTGCAATGTTTAAGATAATGTCAAGAAAGAGGTACAGATTTGTGAAAAAGAAAAAAACATCCAGTTTTAAGCTGTAGCTCGCTAAGTTTGAGAACTGTGACAGGTCCTCGGCGCTTTGAAATATAATTACCTCCCAGAACTTAAAAAAATGATGCAACATGTTGCCATAGACTAACCAAGTACAGCTTATTTAAGATGAGACATGCAGCTTATTATTGTGAGTATACTGCCCACGCAGTGCAGTATACTTTACTTCTCAGTCAGCCAGGTGATGCCCTGTGAAATGTGTTTTAAGGGTCAGATGTATTATTCATAAAATGATAAGCTATGTGTTTATTTTATAGATATGTGGCAGATTATGTCTTCACATGCATCCTCAGTATCAAACTGTTGCATGTGCTAAACGTCTCACAGCTCCTCACTACTTAGAATGAATGGATTACTTCTGTGTTGCAGGGTGCTTTTAAAAAACAGAGAGAGAAAAAAGAAAGATTAAAGCATCATTGTGCTGCCTTTAAAGTGCATTTTACTTTATTTTCGAACAGTTGATCTTCATTTTATCCTTTAGAAGAATTGCTTTGATTATTTTCTTAAATAACAAGAAAACAATAGTCATGTAGTTAACAATCTCCACTGTTACTAAACATAAAGAAAGTGGGAGAAACATTTTTAAACATTTCAAAGGTATTTAGTAGATTTACGTGAAGCCACATTATGTATATGGTTTGGAAATAGGCTCGAACATGTGAACTCTGTGGTGCTTTAACAGTGCGTGTGAGCGTCATTGTGGTAATGAACCCCTGGCCCTCGGTTTGCCCTCTGAACCCTCGGTGGCCTCAGAAGCAGGAATTCCAGTTAACACATCACAGATCAGTTTTCTTTTCTTCTTCGTTTTGTGTTTTTGTCGCTTCTCGCCAAACGTTGGCTGGGTGTCGACGTGGCCTGACAGGCACCGGCCCTCTCCCTCCTCTGTTTTCCTGTCCTCTTTCTTTCCTTCCTTTCTCTCGCTCCTCTGTTTGGGCTTCTCTTTCTTGCCTCCTTTTCTCCTTAATTGAGTTGTTTGGCAGGCGGGCTTGTCAGACAGCGCCGTCTATGTGGGGAGTCTGAGGGGCAGGGGGGGCACCCGCCATTGTGCGCCCAGAGACGGGTTAGTTTTTCAGTGTTACTACTGCATGAGTGAACAAGGCCCAGATTTGGGGGGAATCAAATATCTGAATTATCAAGAATGATCTCCTTGGTTATTTGTTTCCCTCCTGTGATCAGATTATATCAAAGTAACAAAGTATTTTTCTGATTTTTAACTTGTTGGAAATTTTTATTGTAATTTAAAAAAAAATAAAAACAGTACAAATATCAATTCATAAAATCAATTTACTGTCTATGTTAGTATGATTTAAAAATTGTATGAATTCATAAATATTATATACACCACACATTGCCCAAGTGATAGTGGTTGGTGACATTTTGAAATATTAAAAAATATATTTTTGTCAATTTATTTTAGATTATAAATGTAATTTGTATCCTTCTTCTGGATTTAGGCTGTTAATAAATGCACTCAGTTTTAAGTGCTCAGCAAACTTATGAATATCTCCTTCATACGAGAGTGGTGTGAAGAAGGCAAACACCGACTGTGTGTGGAGTCATCAATCATGAGGATGGAGGATTCTCCTCTCACTTCTTTACTCTGACGAGTGCGTCGCGCGATCCTGTGACCAGCTTAAGGCGAGGCGAGGAAGATGGAAGAAGGAAAGATGATTTTATTTAAAGTGTTTACAACCAAAGCTTTATGCATAAACAAATCATTTTCATTTCCACTAATGTGTTCAAAGAAGACAATTATTTATGAACTCATTACCAGGACTTCAGCTTAGCTTTTTAAACACTTCATGCCTGATCATTTTCATGCTGTAGTGTTTAAGTTATTTTTCTTCCAAGCATGTGTTTGCTTCACACGGGGGATTTATTTTACTTTTGCATCTTATTTATTTCTATTCATTTAGGCTTTTTCCAACCCCAAAGTCAAATCCAACTCACTCATTTGCCTGTGTCCAAAGACCCAAAGTAGTGTCAGAAACTGGCACTTTTACAGATTTTTGTTGGTTTTTCATAATAAACAAGTTTATTATCAGAGCGCTGCATCACTCTCATTAATCTCGTTGTCTGTTAGAAACTTTAAACAAATGTATTGAAAAACCTCAAGGCTTTCATATGTAATGGATCGCTTCTCCTCGTGAGTCCACGAACGCACACTTTTGATTGCGTCGGTATCTTTTAATTGTTGTGTGTATTATTTGTATTTTGTGGCGGTAGGAGACACACACTCGTCTCTTCCCTCAGGGTCCATGAACCTGTCCATCTGCTCACACACGCACACACGAAAACAGACAAGGGCAAAGGGGAGAGTCTTTGTTTTCATGTGTGTGTGTGTGCGTGAGTGAATGTGAGTGTGCATGTTATAAATATGAGATTTTTTGAGATGCAGGGGGTGTAGTCAGTTTACATGGTACAAGATCTGGATCAGAGCCACTAGACTTCAGCTCCCTCCCAAAGGCCACCCCACCTCTCCTTACTTTTAAATTACAACCACACGTATCCCCCCACAGACACGCACACTTTTAGGGCTACTCTGACAGCTACAACCCCCACCAAAACACTCACACAGACACTTGTGCCATCACACAGCCGTTCTCTTTCTGCTGACCAGCAGAAACCCTGGACACCTCAACCCAAGGACAGCATGCGCACGTGTGTGGATGTGTGTGTGTTTGCAAGGGTTGCTAGGGGCCACAGCTCGCTCACTCCTCTCCTCCAGCCTGCTGGAATGCCAAAACCAGCCGGCAGGGTCAACTCAGGAGTCAAAACACTTCAGAGAAATGAGGAGAGGCCAAGCGAGGAGCTGCATTTTTATCACACAGGTACATGATTTTGACCCACTGAACAATAAACCCAAAGGACTTTAGTCTGGAGCCTGGAAAGAGCTCCGCCATAAGTTAAAAGGTGGACAGAGTGTGTTTGCTGTGTTGCTGTAGAGGTCAGTAAGGTGGGAAGAAACTCAAGTGAATGCAGCTTAACACTTAACAAACGTTACAGAACGCATTTTTTAAACTATAAATACAATTTTAGGTATTTTATTTAAATTGAGTGTAACCTAGAGTGGTAATGTGACCTCAGGCTGTTCCACATTGCTTAAGCGCTCATTTTAGATCAGTAGAAGACAAAGTTTTATGTTTCACCAAACAAGAAGAAAGCCTGTTTGATTTAACCCCTGCACACTTTGTCAGTCTGAATTAATCCTGTTAAAATAAGAGCAACATAGCATCAGTAACTTCGTTAGAAACCTCACAGTGGTTTGGAGAGGGCGGGGCTTGTTTCTAAGATTGTGAATCCATGAAAAATGATTTTAGTCAAATCAGCACATCTAAGTTCCAAATTTTGAAGTACTTGCATGTTTTAACTGCTTAATTCGAGCTTTCTATGGAGCACTGAAGCAATGCAGTGTGATTGTGTGTCCTTTTGTGTATATCAGTGCGAGTGTGTGTGTGTGTGTTGGGCAGTGTACCCACCATCCTGAGTCCTCTGCTGGAAAGGGCACAGTCCATTCCTCCTGTGTGCAGGTGTCATGGCTGGACCTCTTCATTTGCATATATTTGCATGCTGTCAAACGGAGCTGCTGCTGACAGCTTCCAATGCCGACTGTCTTCCTGGACCCTGGCCCAATCCTGTCGGCATGGTTACACGGCACTGCAAAAGGCGGTACGGCAGGCTCGCGGCCAGACAGATCGGCCTCGACGAGAGTGAGCTGTCGCTCAGCGGACGACAACTCCAACGACCTCCAAACGTCAGCGAGTGAAGGCGGGATGGATAAGACGCGTGTAAATGTTGGCATGCAGAAACGCACCTACCACCACAAAAACAAATTCTGATTGTTTTGCACGCACAGTCGTCACATGCTGAGGTGGAATGATGCCGAATGAATAAATGTACAAACCGCAGGAGCCAAAATTGAAATCTGTCTTGTATGAAAAGCCCAATATCACAGACTTACCCCTTGGGATGCATCATGCTACAGCCTAAGAAAGAGCCTTTAAGAAGTAATATGAGTGAGAGGAAAAGGTGATATAGCTTAAGTATCTGCCCCTAGTTCTTCATCAAGAAGTATATTTGAATGCTCTTCTTCCTCAAGAGCAGTTACTATGACATCCCAGTATCCCAGTAACTTGCGGACACTGACAGCATTTTTCTTTCTAATGTCACAAACACGTCAGTTTCTTCTTGTGTTCAATAAAACTTCAACAAAAACACTGAAGGTGAGTCCAATGTCTAACGTACCTCTCTGTCTAAATTAGTCTGCCCTTCACCACCCCTCCCTCCATTACCCATAAACACATTTGGCAGTTGTGCCGGGACCTTTCAGAAAAGACTTGTTTAGTCCCAGATTTCTGGACAGTAGGCACCAAGAGACGCAGGGGCCAAAGAGTCAAAACGGGCTCCATCTCTTCAGTCCCTCCCGCCCTCTCATCTCTGCCTCCTCGGCGGGTGTTTGTCATCCCCCGCTGAGCCAAACAGACGTGTGTTTACCAGTTTACTGTAGCTGGCCAGGGAGGCTTGTCGGTGCGCAGGCCAGCACTTTGTCTCTCACACTGTGAAACACAACAGCAGTTAGACTTCTCCCTGACAGCATGCTAATCGTCTGATTTAACTCTCCCATGTTTAATCATGAGGGGAAAGGAAGGGAGTGAGAGATTATGATAATTGGTTCAAAGTTCTTTTGTGTTGGATCCCATCTGCACACTTTTGGAGTGAGGTGTCACTTTCTGCATGTCTGTTTCATTTCCAGCGAGCAAACATATGTGGCTTGATTTTTTAGAGGGTTTTTTTAAGAGAAAAAAAGCAACACTTTTTTTTCTCTGAACCTTAAATCACATGTTTGTCAGCGTGAGATACATTTATATGTTGTAACAAGATTTTTTTTCCCATGCTCCTTAGACTACCAAGGCCTGGATGACTGAGAACCTACACAGACACAACTGCAGGTTGGCACTTGTGGTGCAAGAGCAGGTATTTGTATTGGGAATGAAAAGGCTGAATAATCTTTCTCTGCTCCTCACAAAATCTTCTTAGGACAAATTTAGCCAAAGTGTTTTGTTTCATCATAATTTAGATAATCTTAACACAGGGATGCCAAACTTAGCTTATATTGTGGGTCACACACAGCCCACTTAAGTGTACTGGTACACATTTAATCTCTGAAATATTTCAATATAAGATGAAGAAGAGCAATCTCAACAGTATGTCTCAGTATTTATAGATGATAAAGAAAGGACGCTATAGCAAGTGGGAAAAATCTGTCAGCATGCCTCTTTGGGCTTAAATGTAAGACATAAATGTTTAAAATTACAGAAAAGGTTCTTGTAGCTCATCGCTCAGACTGTCAAAACATGAAGTTCATGTTGATTCACAGAAAATGTCCTTTTTTCATGAAATGAACCCATTGAAAAAACATTTATTATACAGATAGTGAAAAACATCAGTCATTTAATTGTTTATCTGTTACTTAAATTGATAGATATTAATTAAGTGATAGATTAATTAGTAGGAACTGTTGTAAGTCTTTTAAAAAAAAGTTAAAAGTATAAAGTTTATGCCCTCCTTCACTTTTCCCAGGTTATTATGTTTATGGGTTGTGTATAATTGAAAGTGGATTCAGTGGTCATCAATAGGCAAACATTCCTCACATCCCTCACACACACACACGCACGCGCCACACACACACACACACACACACACACACACACACACACACACACACACACACACACACACACACATGCAAAGATTAAAGAGAGAAACAAGCTGCGAGTGAATGGTTAAATTCTTCCAAGCGGGTTGAAACAAATAGGACACAGTTGAGGCCGACAGTGCATCAGGATGGGATTCAGAGTGAATTTTGGTCTCAGAACATGTAAGATTTACAGACACTACAGTTTGACGGGCCGCCACAACAATCCATGCACTCTGTGACACAGACAATGGTGGGACTGTTCAGCCACAGACAGAAGTGTCCCAGCCATCTGTCTGCATACCCCCACAGAACAAACATTGTGCTACATGCGTACACACACACTGATGCCATCCCCAAAACAAGCAGACACCTCACTGTCATACATGTGCTAACTTATGTGCAAAACATGCACATCCCCACTAAAGTTAATTTTAAGACCTGATTTTATTGAAGTGAAAAAAATGCCATACTTACACCGTCTTGCCACATCATCAGACAACTATCATACAGTATAATCAGTATATGTGTGTTACAGTGCAAGTGCATAATAGTGCTAATCACAACCTGTGGACTTGTTAGCATAACTGGCATTTTTAAGTTCCCCGAATTTTGCAACTGCGTTTGAAGTGCTATGGCAGATGGATAGAAAGCAATTTTCATACTTCCATACTTCATATGCTAATTTGGATTGCTTACACATTGTGTTATTTTGCGCTTTTTGCAAATATCCAAAGCTTAACAACAATAAATTTGATTAATAATTGGTGACTTGATCACATATCATACTCTGTTTTCTTTAACAGAACAAGCATGTTTGTGCACTGGTATATTGTAAAAATACATCAAAACTACTGTCAGAGAGCACCCCCGCGCTCTTCATCTGACGCATACACACACATACACATGGGTACACATTCACGCACAAAGAGCTTTACTTCTAAAGAGACTATGTAAGGAATACACACAAAAGGGTGTGTGTTTTTGTACGTGCACATGTGTGTACCAGCAGAATAAGGTCGGGTCACCATACAGTCTTAGTGACAGCTGAGTATTGAAAAGGCTGCTTGCAGAAGAGAGGTGCCTGTGTGTGTGTGTGTGTGTGTGTGTGTGTGTGTGTGTGTGTGTGTGTGTGTGTGTGTGTGTGTGTGTGTGTGTGTGTGTGTAGGAGAAGAAGAGAGAGACAAGACACAACAAGAAAGAATAGGAGATAGTCTGTTGCCCTCAGACACATCTTTGCACTCTAAGGCATCACATTGAGTGTGTGTGTTTGTGAGGTTCTGCATATTTTAAGCATTTTTTGAGCAAGCTTTAATTCAATTCAATTTTATTTATACAGCCCCAAATCACAACAACAGTCACCTCAAGGCGCGTTATATTGTAAGGTAGACCCTACAATAATACATCCAAAGAAAAACCCAACAATCACTGTCCCACTTCCCACTGTCGCCAAAGCAAGCACTTTGGCGACAGTGGGAAGGAAAAACTCCTTTTCAACAGGAAGAAACCTCCGGCTCAGGGAGGGGCGGCCATCTGGGGAGAGAGAAGGAAGACAGGTTAAAGCCAAGCTTTAAAGTCAGTGGTTTTGAATTACTCTCAGTGTCACATCACAATCTTGCTGGGTTTTCAGGGAAATATTTTGAGCTGATGATTTATCGATCGACAGTATGACATTTGGAACATTAACAACATAAAGAGAAGTGTTTGAAGTCAACACTCAATTTTACAAATGCTTACAGTTAATCAATTATTAACTAAGGTGAAGTTGAAGCATGCTGTACTGCATGGTGGCTAATATTTTGGCCTTTTTAAGGCAAAAACTAGTAATGAAGTTCAAGACAGACTCAAAAAAGTAACTTTTAGTGTGCTCCAGTAATCTCAGTAAAAGTTTGTCCAAGCAGAGTCTCCCCTGATTTAAATTTGGCCTCTGTACCATGGAAGTTCTGACCACTGCTCTAGTGGGTCAGTGAAGCTTACTGAATCTCCTCTACTCTATCTCTTTGACAACACTTTAACTTGAATATAATTTTTGGAAGAAAGACAACAATCAAACAGAACCAAACTGAGCTCTATTGAGTACTGAGTAGGGCTGGAGACAATAGTGCTGAAGGTCTGCACTCAAGGTCTGAGCAGTCACCTTAGAGTAGAAGGTGCACAAAATCCCCAAATGCTAAAAACAAACAAAAAAAAACAACTGTATAAACGTGGATGTTCTTGGTCAATTTCCTTACCTGATGGTCTTTTTTCAGGCTGAAATTTTGGCTCTTCTAATAAAAGCTGCTTGTTCTTTGTTGGAGATCCAGTTCCGGTTTTTGTAACAAAGGTTTGGTCAAGTTTCACACAAAGTTTGTCACTTTTTGTTCCATGTGGTTTCTAATACTGCATAATATTACATTATTTTTTTATAAAAAAAAAATTTCTTATAGTTTAACAGATCTGTATAGTTTAGCAAGACTGATATGAAGAAATGCAGAGTCATAATTGACAGAGTCGTTTGCACTGATTTGCTGTAATGTGATGGTGTGGGGCCAAACAACTCAGTTTTGGTCTTATCTGTCCAAAGTACATTGCTTCAGAAATCCTTTGGTTTATTCAGATGCAACTTTGCAACCATGTTACCAATTTCTACTGGCAACCCTTTCCAAACAAGTTCATTTGTTTTCTTCTAATTGTACTGCCATGAACTTTAAGATTTAACTGATGCCTGTAGAGTGTAAAAGGTAGTTCTTGGGTTATTTGGAGTTTCTCTGAGCATTGCATGATCTGATGCTGGGATGAACTTGTTTGGTTGTCCACTCCTGGGAAGACTGGCAGTGTGTTAACACACCGACATGTTTCAGACAAGCAAAAATGCTGAAACTTGTGACATTTGCTCATGATTAGTTAATCAAATGCAATTGATTAGCAGGACCTGGCTGCTACATTCCCTCTTAAATCTTGTGGAAGCAGTAAGGATGCACTTGAATTTTCACAGGACTTCAAAGAATCCCATAAAAAACGAATTTCACATCACTGTATGCAACCTTTCCTAGAGGCTAGAAAAGTGCATTTTACATTACAATATCAATCCAGTGTAAAGTTTATAGGCACTCATGCAGGTCAGTGAGTGTACACCATCCTTTTGTTGAACAAAAAACTTTATTTTAAACTCATGACCCAGGCTGTCATACATACATGAGAAACAAGCAAGAGTTCACAAATTCTTTTGTGTCCCACAGACATCTAATGAACTCATATTTACATCTAAGTTCCTTTCCTTTAGAATACACAGGAACTGTCTTTATGCAAGTTTTTAGACAAATAAACACAGCCTACTTTTGTATGTGTGCCTGTGCATTTTTATCCTCACTCATTATATAAATACAAACACAACTCTGGGAGACCAAACACACATCTGCATCCAAACGTACAGAGACGACACTCACGTGAGAGTCTGAATGACACTGCTTCTTTATTTCTATTTGTTTCAGCTTTTCTTTATTTCTTTATTCCTCTCCTCCTTTCTTAGAGCACCAGCAACAGGCTGGCCACTATAACCCATGTACCATTAGCATAACATATACAGAGTCGTCCCTGTTTGCAGTATGTGAGACAGTTGGCGGTAACAGTGTAATTCACAGTGAGTGCTGTCACAGCAAGAGAAGCAGAGACACATTCACTGTCTAACAGATGGCTCATACATGCTGCTGAGTCTGAAGACCTTCTATTCTCACACTCAGATGTTTTAAGGAGCAGCAACTGTTTCAATGCATGTTTGTTTTACATGGGAATGACAGAAAACACATTTTCAACTGGAAAGTAGTACCAGGTTATGTATAAGTCATCCAATTTTGTGAAAACATAAACAACTGAACTTCAACAATATTCTAAGACACTAAAATATTTATTTTTGAACATGGAATTTCTTATTTCTGGCCAAAATGATAAAAAATAAAAAATTTAGCTTGCTATGTAATCTTGTGTCACAGTGGCATTGAATCAGGGCAAGCAAGACAAGCAGTGCTTGCCCAGTAAAATCTGTCAAGATATATTAATTAAAGCTAAAGGCAAAGTATTTGCATAGTTCTGCATCACAAGTTTTCCTCTGTGCCTGTTTGCACCACCCTTTAAATTAGTGTCAACTTGCAGGTGGAGCTGCAAGTCTTTGCAGAGACTAAAGTCTTCGGATGGAGGCCTGTCTATGCTTGCCACCAATTACACTGGGTGTGTCATGAGCATTTACATGTCCCCTTAGCAATGGCTTGAGCTGGGCAAGGTGAAAGGCTAGTGTTTTCTTGTGATTAGCTGTGCACACACATTACAGTATAAATAGATCAATGGTCTTTAACAGGAGAGTGCTGGGAGACTAGGATGCTAGACAGGTTCTCTTACTCACCACCTTGGCTAACATGTGTTAACATGTGTTGTGTATCATCTCTGTTTGCCTTTTTGTAAAAGTAGTTGCATATCACTTTTATCTATGCATTTTCACTGTCTATCACAAAGGACCCGGCAGTCTGTTCTTCTGGTACACGTCAGTGTTGTTACCTGTAATTAAAATATTAACTCTATTTCTATTTCTATAAATATTGTTTATTTACTGTGTTTTGTCTTTAAAGAAAACTTAATGTTGAGTTCACAAGATTTAACCTGGCACTATAATGTAACCAGAAATTAATGACATTTTCATTAATAATGAATTTATAAGCTGCTCTGTGGCATTGTACTATTTTCTTATTCAGATTTTCATCATCCACCACTCACCACCCCCCACCTACCATTCAGGAAAGGTACTCAGCTGCTCATCACTGCTTCTGCTCCTTCTACGCCTTAAAGAGCAATACAGCTGACTAGAGTTCAAGGAGTGCTGTGAAGAATGGCACTGAGCTCTGTGTGAGCTCTCACAAAGTGATGCTGGTCAAGGAGAAAAGCTACAGATCTAATCAGTATACTGCATTAGGAGGCTGGATGGGTTGTGGTGGAATAACTTGCAAATTTGCCAGTCAGGAGACTGCAGCTCATGTTTGTTTAGTAGCTTTGTGTTTTGCACTTTGTTTGCTAATCTTTTTTATTTTAAATTTACTTTTGGTATTGCTTGCTGTGCACGTTTTGAGACTAAACTTCAAGAAATCAACATGGTTGTAGTTTTGGAACTTTACAACACTGGCAAATTACACTTACCCAGTGCATTTAAATGTAACGCCAAGTTCTCATTCAAATAGGGTCCACATGTGATGAGTTAGGACTCAAAAACACATCTGATTATGGCTGTAACCCAGTGCATCATGGCACCACCTACAGAGGACATCTTCTGCATATCTTTGAGATGCCAGCTGACGAAACTGCAGAAAAGATAGAAACAGTCATTTTGGAGGCAACTGGTAATTCACTCAATAACTTTGGTTTGTCACCTGCAATAAACATTTTGGTTGAGTCTCAGCTCCTGGGTTAACCATATGTTTTGAGCTCTTTGAAAATATATCTTCAACTTGACAACAACTTCAAAATTGTTCACAGAAATGCATCAGGCAATTTAAAAAAAACTGCAAAGCATTTTCGCAAGCATTCCTCAATGTAGTTGGATGATTTGATATAAACTTAGTATAACTTTTTTTTAATAAATTGTGTCTCAAATTGGATTGCATTTTTAAGTCCTCGGATATGGACGCTTGGTTCGAAGTCTTTGGCATCATATATGAAAGTAGTGGATTCCCATTATCCAACATGTTGTGCTGCAAACATACACTAACTCCAAATCTGAAAACAACAAATGAAGATCTAAGCACAAAAACAAAGCTTCAACTGCTTCTAGGTTGACAGTGATTTGCATCACTGCCACGCCTCCCTTTTATATTTGTGGACTCTTGTTTCAAACAGGACAGTTTGAAAGCCTGTAGTGCCAACGGTGCAGATACCAAAGGATGCCTTGGGTGTATCCCACAGATGCCAGCAGCTTTAAAAACATGACAGTATTTCATGCCAAGTAAAAATCCCAGTTAAATTTTTTGATTTATTTGTTTTTATTCAGCAAACAGTAACAAACACAAAAAGTAATGCTGGTGGGATTTTAATTGTAATCTCATTGAAGATGTCTTGCATGTTGTTAACATTACAATGGGGTCTAAAGGATATTTGCAAGTTATAACTGTCAGATCAGCACTTCTTCTGTAAGAGCCAGTATATATCTATAGTGACCCATGTCTGGATATTGTTTCCCAATTAGCCAGAATGGCAGTCATTTTCTACAGAGACTGATACCAACATCTGAAACAACAGCCAGTGTATTTAGCAATTAGCCACAGCGTGGCCCGATGGGAGTGGGAGTGTCCTGGCAGAGAGAGAAAACATCAGGGACGAACCTGGAGACAGTGCAGGGTAGAGACGACTAATTTCCCTCAGGAGGACTCAGATGGGCACACAAGCACAAAAGGAGGAATACAAAATGTATACACACATACGGAAATATGCACATGCATTCAGCCACACACACTTGCACACACTGTCTTTGATAAAATCCCAGAGGAGTTCATAGCTGTAGCCAGTAGCTGCAAACTGAGTGCTGACCAGTGTGTTGTGTTCTCTCTGTGTCGTATATCTCTTGTCTAATGAGGAGGTGCCAGTTTCACCAGTTAATTTACCAGAAGACAGTCGCACACCGACTCACACTGACATTTATAGGCAATTAGGACCTGCCTGAGAAAAGTGTTTGTCTGTGTGCATCTGTGTATGTTTGTGTGTATGTGATAAGTGCAGCAGTCAGGTCAACATTTTCATCAGCTCAAAACTGACAGTACAGCCCCGCAGCTAATTTTGTTTGGATACAGATAATGGGGAGACATTATTTTAATTGTATTATGACTTGTAGACATTTTGTTCTGTGTATTTTACAAGGCTTCTACTTTTTGTGCACGTATGCAAGCATGGTAGGATATTTATACATACAGTTACAGTGGTGTGAAAAATTGTCTACCCCCTTCCTGATTTCCTATTTTTTTAATATGTTTGTCACACTTAAATGTTTGAGATCATCAAAAAATAATAATAATTAAATATTAGATAAAGATAACACAACTGAACACAAAATGCAGTTTCTAAATGAAGGTGTTTATCACTAAGGAAAAAAAAACATATGGCTCAAACCTAATGGCCCTGACTGAAAAAGTGATTGCCCATGGCACCCTTAGCAGCAACACCTGCAATCAAGTGTTTGCAATTACTAGCAATGAGTGTTTTACAGCACTTTGGAGGAATTTTGGCTCACTCATCTTTGCAGAGTTGCTGTAATTCAGCCACACTGGAGGGTTTTCGAGCATGAACAGTTTTTTTAAGGTTGTGCCACAGCATCTCAATCGGACTCAGATCAGGACTTTAACTAGTCCACTTCAAAGTCTTCATTTTGTTTTTCTTAAGTTAGACGTGGGCTTTCTGGTTTGTTTTGGATCATTGTTCTACTGCAGAACCCAAGGGCTCTTCAGCCTGAGGTCACAAACAGATGGCTGAACATTCTCCGTCATTGATGTTTTGGTAGACAGCAGAACTCATGGTTCCATTTACCACAGCAAGTCTTCCAGGTCCTGAGGCACAAAGCAGCCCCTGACCATCACACTACCACCTCCATATTTTAGTGTTTGTACAATGTTACTTGATGCCAGATGTAATGGTACACACACTTTCTCAAAAGTTCGTCTTTTGTCTCATCAGGCCACACAAATTTTTCCCAAAAGTTTTGGGGATCATCAAGATCAGGGGGCAAACGCTTTTTCACACCGCTGTAAACCACAGGGAAATGTGCAAAACTCTAGAGTCAACTTTCATTTCTTTATATTTTGCCAGGAAAATGTTAAATAACTCCAGCAATTTATTGAAACATCTGTAAACATTGGTAGGAATGCAGCATATAAGGCACAAACAGAGTTTGTGCATTTCTAACAAGGATTTCACTAGCTGGGCCCGCATCCTCATTTTAGGTTTGGCAATGTTTTTTAGTAGATAAAGGCGAATGACTTAATCAAGAATTGAGCTGTGGTTTGGGGGATGCCTCAATGGGGACTGCCAGCAGCTCCCGGGCCTGGCGGATCCCCATGTACTAATGAGAAGTGAAGAAGTTGAATTCTATTCTATTCTAATTCTAATTCTAATTCTAGAAGTGAAGAAGTCAAAGAATTGGAAAAAGGGCAGGGAGGATGGGGCATGATTAGAGAACAAACAGCTTTTAGAACTGGCAGAGCCATATATAGATAAGACCCTGATGGGGCGTGTTTGGAGTTGTGGTCCCGCTCCTGAAATTCAGATAATTTATCTCCAATAAATTCAAAATTTGGTATGACCACCTTAAAACTGGTCTTGAGGTCTTGAGTGATCCATCAGCCAGAGCTGATTGGTTGAACAAACTAATGTGTTCTGTTGTGGAGATGTTTACAAAATTATTAGCATATATTTGTTAAAGTACTTCATGTTTCTTCCCTAGTTTGATTACTTTGGCATCTTATAATATTTAAAAATATGCATCAAGTATGAGCAATAGTAGAAAATGTACTTTGGATTGTTGGAGCATTGAAAAGTATGTAGACAAATAATAAACCCAAATCACAAAGACCACCTGGAGTCGAATTCACTTAAATACCTCTTGAAATTGCAATAAAACTAAAATAACAAAGAAAGACCAACAGAGAATTGGATGTTCTTCACAGTTTGGCTTTTAGGATCCAAATTTAGTTCAGTAGAGCATCTAATCTGAGCATGCAGGTGTTACTTTCACAAATGAACTACAATAACCAAAAAACAAAGTGTGATCAGATTTATCAGTTTCAGTCCTCAGATGAGCCCATAGACTCTCTTGCAGCTGGTCAAAGGTCACAAAACAGAGATGAGCGATGCAGCAACGATCACCCGGAGGATCATATGTGATGTAATGCTGCTTGCATCACACTGTATCTCCCCCAGCTGATGACAGTCAGTTCTGTTTCCCCTGCCAGCACATCCCAGCTGCTATGAGGCAATGTAGTCTGCCAGGCACAATACGGCGTGTCAGCCTGCAACAATGGAAGACTTGTGCTCCCTGGATGGCATCATTGTCACAGCTCTGTTTTTTTTTTTCTTTTAGAAGGGGAAGGCTTTGTGGATTGTCGTTGTTTTTGTTATTGTTGTTTTGGCTATATGTCTAGGTTATCTAGTTATTAACCCTTGCATTGTTGGCAGATAAACAATAGATGCGGTGCGTGGTGAATGACGATGCACAGCTCTTACACAGACTGGATGTGGGTCATGAGTAGGGGTGCAACGATACTCGTATCAATATTGAACCGTTCGATACAGTGCTTTCGGTTCGGTACGCATATGTATCGAACAATACCCATTTTTTAATTTATTTTATCAACTTTTCTTCTGACGATGCTGTGTTGAGAGCTCAGTGGATCTGCGTTCAACTACTCCGCCTAGGCTGCACTGTCGAGCGCAGAGCCACTGAGTGCAGCACAAGCTAGCAAGACAGAAGCTAAGCTCGTTGCAACATGGCAAATTGAACCTCCCCCACCCTCATTCAGATCTGGCCTTTGGAACTATTTTGGTTTTCATGTGACGTATGACCCTGAAGGTAAGCGCGTCATGGACAAAAGTAAAACAGTATGTCGGATGTGCCACGCAATGCTCAGTTACATGGGTGGAAACTACTGCGTTAGCGCAGTTAGCTTGTTAACGTGTTGACGCCGTCCAGCCCCACGCACGGGGCGATCCGTGGTAGCTCGTTAATGGAGATTTGCCGTGTTGTGGCTTTAACGTCATTTCAGATTAACGCTGACAGCACTAGTGGGAACACAATGAATATGACTGCACATTTACGCCGACATCATCCGAGTGCAAAGACAAGTGGAAGCAGACAAAAACAACAAGCACGCATGCTACAAACTTTACCCGAGTCATTTAGACAGCCGTTAGCACGTGATTCTCCTTATGGGGACCTGATATGTTTAATATGCTGCTGAGAATATAGCCCAGAAGAAGCGGATAGTATAGCTTTTATTTTGGAAAGAGCCATTTCTCTGTAATAAACTCTCTTTTCCAAAGATGAGGGATTCCTTGATCAGATAGATTTATTTATTTTTATTACTTCTTTGTTTCAGCAACATTAAATTTAAAAACTGTACTTTTGAGTTAAAATATATATTTATAATTTTAATAAATGACAAATTAAAAAAGCATGAACATTTTTTGTATCGGAAAAATATCGAACCGTGACACCAAAGTATCGAACCGAACCGTGAACTTTGTGTATCGTTGCACCCCTAGTCATGAGAAGTAGAAAGGGTATTTTAGGATTACAGGGGATCTGAAATTTTTTGGGATGCCAAACCAGGCCGTTGATGGGAGAAAGTGGACCAACCTCAAGCCCACATAAAATATTAATCAGAGTTTTTTTGGTATCGATACAATCGATATTTGGATCGATCCACCCACCACTACGATGTACTATTGCTGTGTGATTTATTACTATTACTGAAGGCTAGCTAGCTAGACAACCTGCTAGCTGAATATAATCATGTGCAGTTCTGAAAGCAGACAAGAAAGAAAACATATTACTGATACAGAAATAGTTTTCTATACAAGATGACTGCAAAACGTGCAGCCTTACCTAATGTCCACCCTACTGTTATCATTTTATATTAAAATTTAAAAATCTAGTTGGTATTGCTTTCAGAACTGCACATGATTATTTGCAGCTAGCAGACTGCTAATGCTATCCATCAAGTCTAACAGTCTGCGGTCTAACCTCAGCTAACACCAGCTAACAATGTTAGCTTGGTGGTGAGTAGCCTTCAGTAATAAGAATAAATCAGACAGCAATAGTACATTCATGTAGTTGTAAAAAGCATGAAAACATATCAAGTAATCCAAAGTATTCAGAATACGTTACTCACTTTGAGTAACTTAAAGGAATACGTTACAAACTAAATTTTGGGGCATGTATTCTGTAATCTGTAGTGGAATACGTTTTAAAAGTAATCTTCCTAACACTGCCGATGGGTGATATTACTGTGGCAAGTAAAGTATTTTAGCTACTCTCATAACTCCCATCGTACAGGCCAATATGTTGAAAAGATCAGGACAGAAAGATCTCTTACAGTACATCAGCTGTTATACTATTAGCTGGATGTAGGTTTGGATATTGATTTGTTGAGATTAGATATAGATAGGTTTACTGAGTGTTTGTTAAACTTGTCTGATATGGATTTCATTATCTGTGTGGTGATGGTGATAATTGGGATTCCAGTGTATACTGTATAAGTCTGTATGCGTACGAGTTATGAAACAAGTGAGGTTAGTGAGTGAGGCTGTTTAGCGTGTGAAGTTGTATGTTCTGGCTTGATAAATACGACGTTTCAACATTGAAAACTTCTACGAGGGCTCAGATCTCAGTTTCGCAGACTCTGTGAGCAAGTGTGGAGCACTGTGTCCTTTCTTAGTCTTTCTGCCTCACGTTTGTTGTCACAAAGTAACTCCTGCTCTGTCAAGACCCCCCCTGAAATCACACACACACAAACACACACCTCCCTCTCCCGCTCCCCTGATGTAGAGTTAAAGTCATAATCCCACCTTCCCTCCCTCTCTCACCAGGTCCCTTGAGCTTTGCCCGTCCTCATTAGTGGGTATTTTTCCCATGTTTGTTAATTGTGTCCTGCTTTTTGCACCACCTGCCCCTCCCCCCCACCTCTCCCTCTCTTTTCCTCACCTCACCGCCCCTCACCACCACCCTCCTTCCTCCCCTGCTCATCTGTGCTCTCTAACAGCCACTAATTGTCATCATAAGGATGTGTTCGCTGTCACAACTGGAGAACAGACTGTAGACCGACAGTGTGCAGCCTGGCTCCTCTGGCCCCTGGAGGCCTCTGCACTGGTGTCTGGGGTCCAGAGGACCTTAGCGGGCAGGAAACCTCCCTCTGCAAGTGTAGCTAATAAAGACAGGGTGAGAATTTTACCTGGCTGACAGAGAGGTAGAGTGAGGCAGTCAAATCAACAAGGGCAAACTGGGAATTAACTTTAGGATACAGTGATGTCTAATGAGGTATGACTATGTTCCTAACAATACAATGTTCCAATAGCAGAATGTGATTGCCGTGTCAGAGATCTCATCACTCAAACGCTAATCAAGACTCCCTAGGATCTTTATTTATCCTCTAATTTTCTTATCTTGATTCATTTCTTTTTATAGTTTTTTTTCTCTTCTCTTCTCTTACATGAAATGAAATATAATGTGTACATACTTATCACAAAAGCTGCCTGTGATGTCTTTACTACCTGACACATGACTGAATCTCCTTGAATTTAGAAGTTTAGTTTGGTCTTTAAGCCACTGTGTTCCTGGGTAACAAAAACTGTGAAGGCAAGAATTACGATCAGTTCAAACAGTTTCCTATTTTCCAAAACAGGGTCAAACTGGGGGATTCCTCCCATTTGTAACTGCAATATATGATAAAAATTAAAACTAAATGCAATAAAATCACCTTTACAAGCCAATAAAGAGTCTACATATGCACACTGCAATCGAGCATCCAAGCCTATTATTGTTTCTAAATCCATTGAGGAAAAATGTAATTTTTTACAGCCTACTGTATGTAAAAAAAATGACAAATTAAGTGTTGTTTTTTTCTGACTGCATAATCACAAAATTTAAAAAGCCTCACTGAAAGCAAAAACAAACAGAAATGAGGTGACTCAAAAATGCACTGTGATTCATCTGAACTATTACTTGGTTGTAAAGGGCAAAAAAAATTGCAGCTTTGAACTTTACATCTGGAATCTGACCTTGTCAGCTTTAAGATATGAAATGCTGGAATAAAGTTATCTGGACAGTTTAATGTGAAATGATATACTTGATTTCTTAAAAATCGAAAGGTTAGAGTGTCTGAAGTCAGTGTGGAGTTTTTCCGTCTTTTTTCGGACTAAAGCAGAAGCTGTGGCGCCTTAAACAGTCAGTAAGTTGATATTGTTTTGGGAGGGGCTTGTTATGTGGAGCAAACTGCTACATTATAACCGATGTGCTCAGTTATTATAATGTTTAAAGACTGATGATAAACTATAAACTAATGATCATTTTTTTATTACTGTGATGGAAAATGTAACCGGGTGCCAGTTTTGTTTCTTTCACAGCACGTCTGCTGTTACAATTTAGTTGTATAGAAGCGTAATTTCTGAGCGACAGGGTTGTTGTGTCATTGTCCAAGCAAGCATGTGTCTTATACATGCACATGTTAGTGTATGTGTGCATATTTGTGTGCAAGTGGGAATTTGTGCTTTGTGGCATGTGTGCCCTCAGCATGGGGCCATGGCGGGCCCCGTGCCGGCCAGCTGGACGCTCAATCTGTTGAGGGGGTCTTCTGCTCAGTGGAGGGAGGTCGGCTGGACCCACAACGACGCCCCGACCATTTGCTCCCCTCTGACCGGGACGTGCTGCTTGGCAGGCCCAGCCAGGGACTGACAGCTCTGCACAGCCCAATCCACAAGACACTGGGAAGGAAGTGGAAGGGGGGGAGGAAGGTTAGAGATACAGAGAGGAGAGAAGGGATGGGATAGGATGTGGAGGTGGTGGCAATTTTAGGGTAGGAGGGGAAAGAGGGGCAGACGGCAAAAAACAAAGCAAGAAAAACAGCAGCAGACCAGGCACACTGCCAACTGCAGGGAGACAAACAGAGGAAGTCAGTGAATGATGAGTGGAAAGGTAGTCAGAAAGGTGTATTTAGGATGGTGAATTTCAACAAAGAAAAAGATTGAGTGAAGAAGGACGTGCTTTTTTAAATTTAGGTGTTTTCTGGCATTCATCAGGTTTGAATTCTGGATAACCCTGGCTGATAAAAAGACTTGAAGAGTTTATTAATAAACTGCAGTCAGTCTTTCATACAGTATTAATGACACATAGCAAAGTTCAACTCTTCATACTGCTGGAAGGAATCGTAATTGCACTCTCATTCAGGGAAGAGGGCAGAACTCCAAACAGGAAATGAGGAGTGAGCCTTTACTTTCCAATATTTTCAGTCAAAAATATTTCTAGTCAAAGTATAAGCATTTAGTTATTACACAACACAAAAATATATAGATTTATTTTTTAGGTCTCAAGGAACAAGAATATACTAGAATTTAAAGGATCAACCTGTCAATCTGAAAAAAAAAATAAACAAACACGCTTCTAAAAATATGAAAAGGAGGTACTTGATACTTGATATTTATTTGACAGCTTAAGTGATGAGTTACTGCATTCACTAAGACTCACTACGTATCTTTTACATTTGTAAGGTTTCAAGAGGCAGTCTACAACTGCAACCCACTGTTAGACAGATGCAAACATCCTTGAGCTAATGTATCCAAGATTTCTAAAAATGAAGAGGAAGAAAGAAACATGAAAAAAGGCCACATTTATTTAGGATAATGTTTTATTCTTTCCTCTCCTATTAGCCCTTCCATTAGTGTTTCCCATAGAAAGGACCGACTAACATCAGCTAAGATATATCAAGTGAAAGTTGAGCATTAGGCTCACTATCTACTGAAAGGACAAAACAAAAATGGATCTAATCAATATTCCTGGGATCATTGATAAACTGCAACCAGTAAATTTTACATCTGGAGTCATACCTGTCACACAAGACATGGAGTAAAATGGCCAATGAAGTGCCTGCAGCATGACCCACATCATTTTATTTGAACCTGTGTGTGTATGTGTGTGTTTTGGTCTTCTCTGTGTGCCTTTACCAGACTGGTTTTGCTGCTTTCTCTGACAGTTTGATGCAGGGCACCGGGGTTACATCTGAGGGAGTGTTTTTAGCGGTCACCAGTCTACAGAGGGGACGCTAGCTGGCACCATCTGGTCATGAGCTCCAACGTTTATCTGGCACAGTCTTGGCCAATGTCCATACCTGCTTGTCCTACACACACACACACACACACACACACACACACACACACACACACACACACACACACACACACACACACTAAGTGGGGGTCAAGCTACCCTAAACGGCAGGCTGAGAGCAGATGTCCATCAACCTCCCAGTCCAGTTAATTAAGCAGCGTCACAAACAGCAAGAAGACGATTCACATGCACACACATGCACACACATGCATAAGCAAAAGGAACATTCCCACAGCCGGACAGTCCAACAGAGGAGAAAAGAGGAAGTATGGAGGGTCATTGGTATGTGCAACCAAATGATGCGTCAAAGTGAAAGTTTGTGATGATTATTACGGCTGGTCTGAGGCATCGCTTGTGACTCTGTCAGGGGTGGCTGTAGCACAGGAGGTAGTGCAGGTCACCTACTGGTTGGTTCGATCCTTGGCTCCTCCAGTCTGCATGTCAAGTATTCTTGGGCAAGATACTAACCCCAAGTTGCTCTCCGATGCATCGATCGGAGTATGAATGTGTGTGAATGTACTTAGATAGCACTGAGTATAGATAAAGTGCTCGTGAGAACGGGTGTGATTGGGTGAATGTGGCATGTTGTATAGAGCGCTTTGAGTACTCCGGGAGAGAAGAAAAGCGCTATATAAAAATCAGTCCATTTACCCTGCAGCACACTGATGAAAAATCTTTACAAAACTGTTGTATCACATCATTTTTATTATTCTATGACATAGAACCTAACCTTCCACTACAGCAGGGGCTGCTGGGACTACTCTTTGTTTTACTGGTTGGTGCAGATACCTGTGAGCAGAGGAAGCCTACATCAAAAATACTTTTAGGTTTAGTAGAAGATCATTATTTGGGTTAAAATAGGTTATTATGACTAGGTTATGACTTTAATCTCTAAGGTCATTTTTGTCAAGGACACATTTTACACAAATGAGAGAGAGCAGAGTGTGTAATTACAAGTATATTTCCCAGTATGCCCCTCTACCATGAAAACTTTGAAGGAATAGTGCATTTGAAAAATTAGTTGGAAGACAAATGCTTGAAATGCAATTTGTGAGTAGTAAACACAAAGATTCTGCAAAGCTGTAGCTAAAGATTTGTGTTGAGCAGGGAAATAAAAAGAGCAACTGAGAGGATATGATAACCTATTGCAAACCTGCTGACAATGAACCTGCTGACATACAGAAATTAAAAAATACATCCTCAAGATGCACATTATTTACGGGAACAGACAGTTTCCTCATATATATGATCAGGTGTTATCCACTTGAGTCCACATGCCGTCACTGCACTATTTCCTGCCCTGTATCTGCATTGCCTGCTTATGATTAGATGCAATACTATGATCTAATTGCAGACTAGTGAATGAAAGCACTGACCTTACAGTTTCCCTGTCAAACAGAGTTCCTCTCATTAGACACATTACACCAGATTTGATGTATGTGTGTTCTTGGGCTGGCTGCCTCTGTAGCCCACTGTGGCATCATATCACAGCCACTGAAGGGCTCCAGTGTTTCTCTCTCCATTGTTATCGCAGCAGCCGGTGGGGTGAAGTAAGGGATTGTGTGATCCGATGAAGCATGCTGTTATCAGAGACTCCAACCCCAGTCATGAACCTGACATCATCCCATTGCCTCAGTTTAGAGGTGTGTGATGCACAGGTCATTAAGGACGGGAGAAGCAACACCAAACTTCTAAGTGTATGTATAAATAATTCATGGGTCACACTCTAACTTTAGCTCTATGTCCTGTTTAATCAGTAAAGTGTTGTTGATGCTATTTTATGTGATTTGCAGAGTAAGAGCAATATTTGCTAGGATGATAGCTTACATGAGTCTTATACATGGGATGTTGCTTGTTGCAGCCTGTCTTTGCTGCCATCTTCAGCACTGATGTCATGATATGTCTGCACACATTGCAGCGGTGGATTGCTAGGGTAAAGTGGATATGACACTGGTGACAGGCCACCCACTGGCAGACACTCTGCTATACCGAGTAAGAAACTCAGCGTTCAAAATGTGGCCATCACATGTAAAGATATGCCTCACTTTTTAATGTGGGGCTGATACATATGATAGCTTTTAAAGAAAAAGCAAACTGAAGACTGATATTAGTAAATTCCCAAAATAATCACAAGTCACTGTGATGCCTTGATGTCATTCCTGATTCTCATCAGTGACAGCTCCACACTAACCTTGAACTCAAATGTTTTGGAGGCAAGCAAAAAGTAATTTTTTTGGAAAAAATGTAAATAAAGTTTTTTTTTATAGTGTGTTTTTTGTCACTTGACTATTATGACTTGGAAGAACCTTTTTTTCAAATGTGACATGTGACATATTGTGATGCCTACAATGAGGGTCACTATCAACGGAGACGTACCGTAGACCTTTTCTGGGGGGTTTTCGCTGCTGAATGTGCACAGTTACTTAAAATGAATAATTAGGTTTTGCTCTAACATATTATAACATTTTAGTCTTGTGCGGGGCCCTGAGGTGTACATGTGAACTGCTGCTACTTCCATAATAATAATATGTGATAATAGTATGCAGCCACACAGCTTTGATAGTATATCACAAGACAAATGTACTAAAAGTATATGTGTTTACAAAAGTTTTAGTTGTTTTTTTTAAATAGGTCAGCATTCACATATTTGAAAAACTCGAGTCTTTGTTTATATTTTAAATTGAACAGATCTGAAGAAATCCTGGCAGATTTGGTGTCGGGGCATTGAACACTGTAAAATGGAACCAGTTGCAGATACTTGAAAGTTAAAGGAATTTAGTTCTTACCATTTCGCAAAGACATGCACTGAATATTTTTACTGCTCACTGTTTATTCACCAGGTAGAAAACATCAGGTTTCTGTCAACCAAATGTTGTGTTTTTTTCCAGCTGCAGCTGGTTCGTGGGAGTTCACAAGCACAGGAACACCAAAGCTTCCTTTGGATAATTCACATCTCATCTATGTGTGCCTCACAGGAATAAGATGATTTAACACCTGCTCTGACTTATCTGTACTGCTCTGTTTGCAAGAAACAAAAGCAGAGTTACAGAAAAGGCAAAGACAGAAGTATTGTCCTCATTCTATCGTCATAAAGTAGCAGATCAACCAAGTGGAACTCTTCTGCCCTCTGCTGGTAAAAGGTCGGAAAGTCTCCTTGTTTTGCCTCTGGAAAAACTGTTCGCAAAACAGCTTCTCAGATGTATAAAAGCACTAATAAATATTATCTTTAGACTTCTTTCTCAGCCCCTTATCACTGAGTCTATGCCACCTGTCTATAGGGCAGGAGCAGGATGCACTCCAGACAGGTTGCCACTCCATTGCAATCAATCAGCATAGGCCCACTTGAAAAAAGTCTAGTTAAAATGTACTGTAGTAAGTTATAAAAGAAAATGCAGTTACATGTTATAAGTAACATGTAATTTCTTTTTAAATGCTACAGGTATAGTCTACTCATATTCATGGTATATGTGTTGTTTGTTTGTACTGTACAGAAAGTATTTTCTTTCTTGGATATTCAGAAAGTGAACTATGTAGGAAAAACTCTCTATCCTTGCAAGTGTAGTATCAGAGTACGTGGACCTGCCCGAGAAGCATCCTGGAAACTTATTAACACATCACAGAAATAAATCATCACTGTTTCACCTTCTTGGTTGTTGCCACTTTGCTTTATTCACAACAGCACTGTACAAAACGAATCACAGAAAAACATCTGCCTTCTTGGTAGCACACTTTGCGTGGAGGACCACAGAGCTTTAGCATGAAAAGTAACAACCCTCTAAATGAATTAAAGAAGGCTACTACTAAGACATGGAAGGGAAACAATGGGTATGAAATACTGCATCAGCTGTAAGTGCTCTTAGTCAAAAGCTTAGCAACTTGTCATGTGGCACCTCTTGTCTGAAGTCGTTGGTGCTTTTGTTTCTCCATATTTCACTGTGTTGTATGCGATGTCCTGCACAACCCATTCAGTCCTAGTGATCACAGCCAAACAGCTCCAGAGACACTTTGTGCTGCTCAGGCAGGGACCTGGCAGTAGAAAGCAGTTTGGTGCTATCAAAGTGGTAGAAGTGATTTCCTATGATCACCTTAACTCCTCCGGGACCGCACATGGCAGTATCGACTCTCTTGAAGGGTCCGATTGGACGCTCATTTCCTGCCTTACGTGGGGTGACTTTCAGTTCCACATCATGCATCTGATTACCTGATGGAAAAAAGGCAGAACGATATGGTAAGATATCTATCTAAAAGTCTTAGTTCTTTGTAAATATAATTGTGACCATTTTCAAGTAAGTGCTAAATGACTTATTGTGTCATCTAAGTGATCAAATAACACTACATGATGTAACTACATCATGTAGTTCAAAGCAGTCCTAGAAGTGATACAGGGATAATCAATACTTGCTTTCTGTATTTCTGCCTGTGTTTATACCTTTGATAATGTGAGCAATGTGATGGTCCTCACAGACGAATGCAGCATCAATGGGACCCTCAATGCCCAGCTCCTCCGTCACAGGTTTGGGGTAACCATCGAGGTGGATGTGGGGCTCACCGACTCGGTAAACATACAAATTGTTATTCTTGGGAGAAAAGAGAAACAGAAAACATGGTAAATATGGTGTGCAGAGTTAATGACAGGATCAGAAATGTGCTTCCAGGTGCTTTACCTTGATCAAGTAAAGGTGATTTTCATAAGAGAAAGCGGCGTCCACCTCACTGTGCAGCTCCTTGAAATCATTCTCGATGGTGTCAGAGGTCAGTGTGTCATTGTCATCTTTACGGAGGTAATGGTGGCCTGTGACATAAGAGAATAAATCAAGCTCTGATGAACGCTGGGTGTACAGCCAAACCTCAGACCCAGCCCTGATCATAATGCCGTCACTTCAGTACAGTGATTTAGATGTTGGAACAACATATAAAAGTATATGATGTGTTCTGATGTCAGATCTCACCTCTGAAGGCATAAATGTTTCCAGCGTTGTCTGATGTGATGGCATCCAGGTGAACACGGCTGCATCGCTCTCTCTCCACATGGTCGCTGTCAGGACCTGAACAAAAAAAAAATAACAACAACAAAAAAAGTGTATTTTTGTTAAAAATACAAAACATAACTTTGGTCTAGAAAATTACAGTCCCGGAACATCGACAGCACAGAAACGGTATTTAAATCTACAGCTGTGTCAAATTTGAAGTCATATCTGATCACATTGCTCACTTTGCTTTTTAACTTACTGAACTTGGAGCATCTCATGAAGTAGTCGCGGGCCTCTTTGGGGTATTTGCCGTGCACTTCGCCAGTCTTTGGATCAAATTTGGAGAACATGTGCCCGTGGAAGCAATAGTAGTGCTCCATGAAGCGGAAAGCCGATGTGCAGTTTGGCATGGACTTGAACTCTTTCTCTTCTACAGCCTTGCTTTTAAGATCGTAGTGGTAGATTTCGTCCCCTTCAGGGGAAAAAAAGACGCGTGTTTTAAAGTTTTTCCTCGGGTAGCTTTTTTTTTGGAAATAGTGAAAAATGTTCTTGGTCTCATAGGAATAATAACCACAGTTTTCTCACAGTCAGTGAAAACTTTTATTTACCTTTGAAGAAGATAACGGAGTCGTTGGCGCACTCTGGGTGAGGACATTCCACAGCAGCATCCAGATCGTTGGGGATTCCAGGGAAGACTTCAGAGATATCCTTGGGGTAGCCAGCCTCCAGCTTGTGCTTGTAAAAGCTGAACACCTTGTTGTCCTATGTTTAAAAAAAAACACAAGTAAGATTCAACTGACAAGTTGTTAGGCTTTTGCAGTCAAATCAGGAGAATCTCACTTTGTATCGCTTTCAGAAAGCAGTAATGCAGACAAAATTTATTTTGCAAAGGCTTCACATTTACAGCAGTTTTCAACCCCAAAGTTTGGGCAGTTGTGGAATGTTGATAAATTTTAATCATCATCACACTTGAACAGCTATAATTACTCATGAGAATGCAAAAAGAAACTGAGAAAGGTATTTGTGGTGCACACCAGTCCAGACATGTCAGATGGCATGATGGAGACTATTTTGCACAGATATGAGTGCAGGTGTGCTTTGCACACAAAATGTTTGAAAGCCACTGGCCTACATCATACCTGTTTTCTAGTCACACTATTCTGCCAGCTCAACTGCAAGGACAGCTGTTGTCTCCCTCTCTCCACTCTAGTCTTGCTATCCATCTTGCTTTGTGTTGTAATTCCTATTGGGTTATTTAAACTGTTTCCTTCTCTGGATGTTTGCCTGTTGCCAAACTCTGTTATGATCAATAACACAATAAAAAGCCATACCAAGAAGAAGAACATGCGGTCGTGGTCGTCGGGGTTGTCTTCAAAGTGCATGTGGAAAGCAGCGTCCACATGGCCCAGGTGATGATGGTCGTCCAACTCAGCGAAACTCTCATTGGAGAGCTCGGCAAGGCCGTGGAAGCCCTTGTATAAATGGTCACCTGACAGAACATATACGGGACACAGTCATTAAATAGAGCCAATCACACTTTTTATGCATGCTGCAGTTCATACTCCATTAGAGCTCTATGATGATCAAACACATTTTAAAAGTATGACATATTCCCAGGTCATAACTTTCCCTCATGCAGTAAATGGCCTGTATTTGTATAGCGCTTTACTTAGTCCCTAAGGACCCCAAAGCACTTTACACATCCAGTCATTCACACACTGGTGATGGCAGCTACATTGTAGCCACAGCCACCCTGGGGCGCACTGACAGAGGCGAGGCTGCCGGACACTGGTACCACCAGTAAGTAACGGGTGAAGAGTCTTGCCCAAGGACACAACGACCGAGACTGTCGGAACTCGAACCGGCAACCTTGCGATTACAAGGCAAACTGCCAACTCTTGAGCCACGATCGCTCAGTGTCAAAATGCCTGCCCATGACTCCTCTATAGATTCTTACCCTTGAAAAAGTATGGGATTCCCTCTTCATTCACTGCAACAGCATCCATCTCAAGACCTTTACAGCGGTCAAGGTCATCTGCAGAATATCAGGTGAAAGTGAGAAGAAGGCTCATAATATAGAACATGACAGCAGTTGTGTTGAGAAATGTCTGTGAATTTAAAAGAATAAAATCTTTCAACTCACAATCATGTTCATGTGGTGGATGACCTCCTCCTTGCCTGGTTTTACCAGCAGAGAAAAGGCATGTTATCACTTTAAGCAATTTCACTCAAAACTTAGGCTCGGACTTTTAGTTTTACAAAATTGTTAAAGGGAAAACGCACGTGAGAGGAGTTTTCAGTCTTCATCTAGTTTTTTACTCAAGCTATACTGTATGAAGCCACAATGTCATGTTGTGTGATATCCAGAGAAAATAATGAGATCATGTGGGGTTAAAACAATTCAAATTGGTGTAGCATACTTACGAAAATATCACTACAATGCTTTTATTATCATAATTTCTTGTCTTATTTTTTCCTGTATCAACGCTGCTTAACTCAGGAAGTATAAAAAGTGACTTTAGCTAAATTAAAGTGTTGCTTTAGATCTGTAATCATGTCTGCATTTAGCACAAACAACAAAAAAAAGTTATCTGGAAACATTTTAGATATGCAGCAAAGACACAACATGATGTCCCCTGTAACTCATTACATTAGTATTAGTATTTAGTATTTATTTATTTATTGTCATTGTCAAGAACAATGAAATTGCGTTTGGGGCTTCCATACAACCCAAAAAAAAGAAGAAAATAATAAATACCCCTTAAAACCCAAGTGTACATATTTAACCCAGTGTGACTCCAATGCAATAAGACAATCCTTAGCAATAATGTTCGTAGAAATTCAGACAAAGACCTGAGAAACATGACAAAATACAACAATGCAACCCATTCAATATTATTGTACTGTGAGATATGATATCAGATATGATAGTTATCTATTTAAGAAAGAGGGGGGGGGGGGGGGCAGGATGGGGAAGTATTGAGTTTTAAAGAAAAAAATTAAACAAGTGGCATTAAAAAACATTCAAACTGTCTGGGTTTTATCTCTTCATTAGAAGTACAAGTCCACTTACGAGTGAGCCCATCCCAGGGCTAGGGTAAGCAACAGGATGCAGGAAAGCAGCTTCATGATGAGGATTCCTCTGAGACCAGATAGGCCTGGAGAGCTGAGCCAAAGGTACCCCTGCAACTGCTGCTGCGTTCTTTTATACTGTAGCCCAGTTTAAAAGGTCACATCACACTGGGTACCAGAGGAGGAGGGGACAATGTGCACAACCAGTAGCTTTATCAAAAGACGCCCACAATATTTGATGAGTCCCCAGAGCTGTGCCCCCACAGACCTCCACCTCTGACTTGTCTTTGTTCAAACCACCTACCAGGAAAAGTCCTGGTGCAACAGAGATTCATAGAATTTGATGGGTACCCCTTTTATTTTTTGGGCACAGAAGTCTAATCACGTATATATCTTATGTCATCATGCTACAGCACTGAATAAAAAGCAGACTTGTGCAATCATCACTTTTGAGAATATGAATGTGGGTGAATATTCCACAGCATTAAAACCTACATGCACACCAGTGCATACCTAATGTAATATTTATGCAAGATTACTGTTTTCCAGAGAAAGGCTCGTCGATACCTGTAGATCATTTGATGTGACAAAAAGTGTACAAAAGCATCTCTATTTATTGATGTGCATAACTGAACCACTTTACTCATCACATGCAACAAATATCTTTTCAGAATATTCCAGAAGTCTGCCTGAGCTGGATCTGCAGGCCAGACCAGGTCCAGCTACCTGAGAGGTTACTAACCCACTACCCCCACTAAATTAAACAAAAACTGCTGACTGCAGTGTTTCACAATCCTTGGACTAAGTGTTGTATAATGTTTGTAAAGTGAACATTAACAGAAGAAGTAGGATGGCCTCAGTGTAGGTAATACTTATCAGTAAAAATTGTTCCCTTTGTGTGGGCTCTATGTACGTGCTGCCTTCTATTCCATTTTTAATAACTTGTCCTGTGCTTCCTATTTGTTGCAAATATGCTATTAAATGCACAAACAAAAGATTCACTAAAGCTCATGGGAGATGAAGTCAATAAATGCTGCCAAAGAAGTCACCGTAAGATTTTTAAAAAGGAAGATAATATCAGTCTCATTGTATATGATGTTATACTTTTTCAAATGTGCATTATGGTGTTTAAATGATGTATAAACAAAACCTAATTTAAGGTTATGAAATGTTAGTAATGCTGATTTTTTTCTACTGCAGGAGTGCTGTTTGTTTGTTTTTCATGTGATGGAAAATTTTCAGGTTTGAAGTGAGAAGAGAGAAGAGGATGCAAAGTTTCCATAAACCATGACCGTGAACGCTTTGGTGTTCTTTAACTTTTTTTTAGCTAAAGAGTTTTACACAGTTTTATCAGACTGCTGTTCTGAGTCTGTGTTATTCAGTGCTGAAAAGGTGACAGGAGACAGGTGTGTGAAACTCACTCTGCGCAGTTAAATTCCAACGATGACTGACAAACTTGTCTGTGAACATTGTTTCATTGCATCTACAAGTCAAGCCGTGGCAGATCAGCTTATCTCAGGGGCAGCCCTCATCAACTGACTGCTCTGCTGATGTCCTTCTGTACATCCAATTGGCACATTTCTGAGAACTGCCAGCCACTTTGCAACCCACTTATGCTTTCGCTCCTCCTTTCCTGCTGTTCTTCAGTGGCACATCTGTCGTCATGCATCCATGCTCTGTTTGCGTTGGTTTCTTGTTGCTGCTTTCTCTTATCTTGTATGCAAATGGGAGGAAAGTAGTGCACAAGAAAAGAGCTAAACTGCCAAACACAAACCCCAAAACTGCAAGGATGTGTCAAATGTAAACAGAAAAACAGAATGCAATGGTTTACAAATCTCATAAAGCCATATTTTATTTATAGAAAATACCTTCAATCTTTAAAATGAATATGACAGAATCTGAAGAACTTGAATGTACCACAAAGTCGCATAACCTCTTCTGTTGTCAGCACTCCAGGGAACATCTGGGAACTAAGGATACCAGCTGCTGGACTTTTGGGAGATGATTGTCCCTTTTTCTGTCCTTACAGGACTCTAGCTGCTTAACATTTTCAGATCCTTCTTTGTCATGTTTTTCATTTCATGATGCTCCAAAATTTGGCCTTGTCCCTCATGCAGAGAGATCTCTAGACTCTCTCAATCTTTGATATTATGTATTGCAGATGAAGACACATTCAAAGTCTTTGCAATTTTAAGGTGAAAGATATTTTTTCTGAAATTGTGCAACAGGTTTGAAATGCAGTGCTTTGCAAGTCTGTGAACCTCTGCCCACCTTTGCTTCTGAGAAACGCTGCCTGTCTAAGATGCTTCTCAAATAGACACACAGACAATGCAGACCTCTTGCCTGTTATTAAAAAAATTTGAATGATAGAAAAAAAAATCACTTGTGTGATATATTGCTTGGGTTTGCATGGATTCCAATCAGTATGATGAGAATTAAAAAGTACCGTAACCTAGATGCACACATCACCTCAGAAACCTGAACTTGTGGGCCTATGTGTGGCCCTCACACGCAAAGATAAGCTTTGTCATCCCACATCTTCTATTTGTTTAGGAATGTCAATAAGAATAAAGGCCGATGATCCGAGCGCAGTCGAGTTTAGTCATCAACAGAAATATCACAAATACACCAGATACACAATCCCTACACTTAAGGAGTAAAAAACAAACAAAAAACATCCTCTTAGAGTCTGATTGGAGAATCTCCTTTAATCTGATCCTCTTTCATTAGAATTCTGGCTCAGCCAGAACAACATTTATATCAGTCTAGGGAGACATCCGGTACATATGTAAAACCCAAACAATATCATAAATGTTAATGTTATTGTCGTTTTAAAAAATTATTTATGAGATACCAGGGGTTTGAATATGCTGAAATATTCTGTTGATCACTGAAAAGGAAAGCTGTTTGCCTTCATCTTTCTGCACATTTGCAGGATTTGTAAACTCTAATTCTAACAAAGGTTTTGCCCGTTTAACTTTTCAAAATTTGAATTTAAGACCAACTACCTTTAATCACTTGACAGACAGAGTTCATTTTGTTTCCTTGTTATGATCTTTAGTCGATCACTTCTCCCGCAAATAGAAACTCTCAATTACTTCAATCAATCATTTGAATATTTTGAAGCCTTATAATTTGAAGTGTTTTTACAATGTAAAATACTCAGATGATTCATTAAAAAACTCAAATGAATCCATCCACTGTTTTGCAAACTGAAAGTGCTGACGCACGGGGGCACACTGCTACTGATTTTGCAGCACAGATTGGTTTGAAGCTGTATGCCTAAACATCAAATGAATGATCATTTTCAGTTCTTGTTTTCAATGACCCTGTTTATCTCTTTAATCTGAGGGCGAAAGAGCACAAACCTCAAACATGCTGTGCAACACGTATTCTACAGTGAACTTCCATCATGTCAGCAATACAGAGGAAGACAGCGCTGATTTTTATTGAAAATCAGCTTGCAAACATTTGCTTTGTACTACGTGCACAACGTGACAGACTTGGAGCATTGTATGCCTCAGTCAAGGTTAAGGCCTTGTCAATCATTTGTTTAAAGTACTTCGCAATTAGGCACTCATTCTGTTTGTGAGGTTCTTTGTCACTATCACAGCCATATCCATTAATAACAGCTAGAGGTAAAAAAACAAAACAAAACAATTGTGTATTTCTGTATTATAAACACATCTTCTTCTCACACTAATGGATACCATGCCAACATGGGAAACAATAACAGCTCTCAATTTAAATGTTTTAAGTCTTTGAGGGAAAATAACAGGAAAACACTGACATATAAATCTGTAAAGAGAGTGGAAAGATTCAATTTGCTAACGGCAAAGAGATGAGTGGCTGTCATAGAGGCGGAGGAGGGAAATGATTAGTATTAGGGAGGGAATTAAGGAAATCAGTGGGAGCAGACGTGGAATAGTGTGGAGAGATAGAGAGAAAGTTAAGCGAGCTGTTTAAATTTCCGCACAACTGCTGCCACAGACTGGCCAATATACAAATACAAAATACAGTTTTAATATCAAAAGAACTTCCCAGTCTAAGGCATTTCACAGAAACAATACAAAATAAAAGTTAATCTAAATCAAGTGGGTTCCATTCAGAGTGTTTGTTTGTCTGTTTATATTTGCAGAATAGCCACAAATCCAACTCTAAAAAAGCTGACTTGCTGTGTAAAATGCAAACAAGCCGATATTTTATTCAGACCATAAAAAGCATATTAGATGTAAAGGTTGTAAAGATTGAGACATAGCATTATTTTACTATTACTGCCTTCATCATGCTGATGGGGATCTTCTCAGACTTGATGTTGGGGACATTGCTGGAGTGGACTGCGCCTTGCTCATGCAACACATGAAAAGGAGACCTAAAACTGCTACTAACAAGTCTTATTCTGAGCTGCACCTCCCAGGAGTGAGTAAAACTCCACCTGCTGACGGTCCAGTGCTCAGCAGGGAGATCTACTTGAAAAAGGTGTTACCTTTGCTCCTGGATCACAGAGAGGGGGTGGAAACTGTATGCTCCTCCTGTCACATGCCAGCGTGCCCTGAACATTGCACGAGGCAAACTAGGTGCAATATGTGCACCCAGTAGTGTGTTTAGTGTTAGTTGGTTTTAGTTGTTTCTGGTCCCTGCACAACCATAGTGAGAGATTGGTTCATACTGCCAGCAGCTAAGTGAGATAGGGAAACAAGTATCAGCACTAGTATCAGCAATACTGGCACTTTTTTTAACTGGTATTAGATCGATACCAAAATTTGCTATCGCACAACACTAGTGGAGGACTTTAAATATCTCAGGGTCTTGTTCATGAGTGACGGGAGAGTGGAGCAGGAAACTGAGAGATCGATGTGGCATCTGCAGTAATGGGGTGACGAGAGAGCTGACCCTGAAGCTGTCAATTTATAGGTTGATCTACGTTCTGCCCCTCATGCTCTCTGGGTGGTGTAAGGAGAGATGAGATTGTGATACAAGGAGAAATGTGCTTCCTCTGAAGCATGTTTGGCCTCTCCTTTAGAGACAGAGTAAGGAGGCATTTGGGAGTGCTATATATATATTATGATTACTATGATTACTTGTACAGTAAAATTATTCTTGGCTCAAGTTAGTACCCCATGTACTATATGTTAAATATGTTGTTAGGTGAGGAATAAGATGGACTCATACCCTCCTTGTTTCTGTGTGGGGGTAAATTGCTACATTATTATGTTACATTTGGTTTTAAAAAATGTATTTCTGACTCAAAAGGCCGCACTGGTTCAGTCTAAAGTGCACGACACAATTCAACAGCAAAAACCAAGCATAGAACAGGCAGGTTGGTCTTTATGTAGTAAGTGAATCATTATACATGTTCATTACTATTATACTGACTTATGATTTCCATTGGAAATACTCTTAAACAATAAACCAAGGTTTCATGTTTAAATGTAATCCTTTAAGTTATTGCACTTTTACAGTGTGTTAAATGGGTAAAACCTTTATGTTGCCACTGACAGTGACACTAGCTAAATATTGCATTCGCTTCTAAATGAAGACCTCTGACTCATCTGTTACAAAGCAGTGGCACAGTGCTGCGTATTTGCTCATGAGGACATATTGTTGTTGTTCTGTTTGGAGAAAATTCTTTCCACATACAGAAGCCCCGTTGCATCACTAGTCTATCTTTGGCACAAAGATTGTTGTTGTAGTGAAGCTGACAAATACTGGCCCTGAATGTGTTTTCCGTCTGCAGTGTCATTGTTGAGCAATCCATTACGTAGTGTGTAACCTGTTTTGTACATTTGAATTTAAACAAGATGTCATTGTCGTGGGTCTGTGACCCATTGTTTATGCATTTAGACTTTTTGTGTTCTGCTTTATGTAACCCTTGTGGTGTCCTCGGATCAAAAATGGTCCCTAGGTGAATGCCAAACAAGCATATGGGAATCCCGAGGAATGGTTTGTTTTGTTTTTCAGGTTTAGTGTTTTTCGTTGTTGTCAGTTTTGGCCGGCGGTCATAGGTTCTGTCTAATAACATGACGCGAGACTGGAGTAAAATACATCCATGGATTGGCATTTTATTAAAGAAGGCACATGTTAACAGCACAAAAAAAACCCCACTAACTAAACAAAATGACTTCCTTTTATACTCTACCTTTTCAGGTGAGCAAGTAACCAACATGAAAACATAACCCTCCACACAAACAAACATACAATAACATTAAAGCACATCACAAACATATACATATTTCCAACACGTACTATAAACAAACCAATAACATAAGCTTGACCCATTTTTATCTAAATTAAAACCCTCTTTAACCATACTCCCTAACCTGGCACACTAAACTGCTCCAGGAGCTCTTAAGCAGGTGATTGAGCCACTTTCACTCTTTTGCTCCACATCCTGCAAGAAGCAACCAGGACAGGTGAGTACCTTTACAAGTTCTCATTTCACATATATTTAGTGTGACAGGTGAGACCTGAGTCTGGGAACTGCCCCTGGTGGGCGGAGCTGGTCTTTGCTCCTTTCATAAGCTCAGGTGTGGGCAATTAGGCATTCCTCAGCAAACCTGAAGCTGCGAGTGCTTGGTCCAAGTTGGTGTTTTTAAATTTCTTTCAATGAAAGCTTGATGCGGGTCCCCCTAAACTTCTGTTAGAACGGTATGTTACACTAAATGGACCACTTGAGCTCTGGCCGTTGGCAGAGATTTACAGTTATTTGCACCCTTGTAGGTAGGAAACATTGCGTTCCTTCACTTCACCGCCACTGACCCACATTTATTAAGGTGTGACGCGAACTTGTGGACAGGTAATGAAAACGATACAGTTGAGGAATATTTCTGTGTCCAGCGTAAGTCATCTCCTGCCTTTTATTTACAGAGTACCGAGCTGCTGCTTTGCCAAGTGGATTTCTGCTTTATAAGTTCAATAAAGTTTGGAGAAAAAAAAAAACCTCTTCGGCTGCTCCCTTCTGCCGTATTTTGCGGCAAAATTATCCACGGCCACGCTATGAATTATGGGATATATGGGACCACGATGCGTGCACCGGACCACGCTTGATATTTGGGGAAATTGACGGCGCATTTGGAGTATGCATTTGAAGTACACTTCGAATTGGGACAGCCATCGTCGCGTGGCGGTGACGTAACCACACTTGAAATGCGTACTTCAAGTGTGCAGACCCTGAATTGGGACACAGCCACAGACCGGTAAGGGTCTGTTGCCTGGGGTTTGGGGACCGCTGATCTAGTCTGTGTTAGTTCCTGTTTTATTTTGATAGTCTACGGCTGCATCCCAATTCAGGGTCTGCAGCCTTAAAGTACGCATTTCAAGGCCGATTACGTCACATCGGCGCGCCAAAGGCTGTCCCAATTCAAAGGCTGCTCGAAATGCGGCCCTGAAATGAGTCCTTCATTTCCCTGAATTTTAAGGCTGTGGCAGTGTAGACTGCCACAGACTCCAGTATGACCAGTGAGTAAGTCAGTCAGCTGCCTCATACAGATTGCGGATGCCAGCACACTCTGTAATATGAATGTAGGGAATGCATAGTGCGGCGGTGGGTGTGGATAACTTTGCCGAAAAAAAACGGCGGATGAGGGGCGCCTGAAGAGTAAACTTTAAGTACTGAATATTATGTCACTTATTTATGTGCAAATGTTTAATAACGAAGAACATTAAAACGTTACTGTTGGCCACATGTCGGCAAAGTTATGTGACATTAGTGACGTTTGTACTAACTTGGTTTTAAAGCCTTTACTTTAAAATATACGCCGTTCAATAGCTGAGCTTAATCCTACAGAGAATGATCAAAGCTCATGTAGAAACAAACAAACAAATGAACAAAAGATTTTCTCCTTCATTTCTGTCAAACACAGCTGTATGACACGTTTCCAGCTGTTAGTATCATGGTTGCTAGGCAACCTGGGCAGCGCAACGGAGGCTAGACCGTCCCATTTCACAAGCCTCGCACTTCCGGCCTTAGCGGTCTTTGAGTACGCGGCCCTTGAGGATCGTTGAGGCTGCGTACTTTAAGGCTGCAGACCCTGAATTGGGATACAGCCTACATCTCGTGTGTATTATGTTCAGTTTTGCTTCTCCTGTCTCGTCAGTGTGATTAGCGTCAGCTGTGTTCCCACCTGTGTCCTGTTCCTCGTTATCCTGTGTGTGTGTGTGTGTGTGTGTGTGTGTGTGTGTGTGTGTGTATTATCTGCGGTTCCCTCTGTTCTCTGTCATGTTCTTACTAATTGTAGAAAGTGGCTCTGTCTGCTTTCCTGCCTGTCACTGAGTCAGTTTTTGAAGTTGTCACTGTTTAGTTTAGTCTTTTGCCTTTTGTTGTGTGTTTTTAGTTCATCCTGCGTTTTCGGGTCCACAAATCTGTCTGCCGCACACCTACACCTGCATATACGATGCAAAGTATAAATCTTTATTGATTTTAAAGTGTGTGGGTTATTAACAAGTTATTTGTGGATATTTGTGATCCTCTGAAATTTTGATGCAGATATGAAAAATTTGTTTTCTAATTAGGCCTAAAGGACGTCCAGGTCAGGTAAGTCATCCTGCAGTTCTACAGATTCATACAGTTTGCATTTGTACAGATATGGGAATATTGTGTTTGCAAGATATTTAAGACAGTTTTAAGATGGATATTGTGATTATTAGCATGTGCACTGTAAAATATCACACAGGATTTATATTATAAGACAAATATCATAACATGATTCCAAACCAAAATGCTAAAAAAAAAAATGAAGACAAAGTCATTACAGTTGACAAAGATAAGTTTTTTGCTGCTTTCTAGCAAAGAAAAGTGACACTGAAGTTAATAGGGAGCCAGTTTGTTTATACACTTGTATTTAATTATTTGTTATTATTAATCTCTGGCTCTCTTTCACAGTATGTCTTTGTCCTGTCTCATTCACTTACACCCAAACAGTCATGGAAGATGGCCGCGCCCTCCCTGAGCCTGGTTCTGCTGGAGGTTTCCACCTGTTAAAGGGAAGATTTTCCTTCCTGCTGTCGCCAAAGTGCTTGCTCATAAGGGGTCATATGATTGTGGCTTAAAAGTGATATCTCACTGAATGTCATCTGGGTAGCAGTGATAAGAAATGTAGTTAAAAATTTGCTGAAGAACCTACAGTGGGGCAAAAAAGTATTTAGTCAGCCACCGATTGTGCAAGTTCCCCCACTTAAAATGATGACAGAGGTCAGTAATTTGCACCAGAGGTACACTTCAACTGTGAGAGACAGAATGTGAAAAAAAAAAATCCATGAATCCACATGGTAGGATTTGTAAAGAATTTATTGGTAAATCAGGGTGGAAAATAAGTATTTGGTCAATAACAAAAATACAACTCAATACTTTGTAACATAACCTTTGTTGGCAATAACAGAGGTCAAACGTTTACTATAGGTCTTTACCAGGTTTGCACACACAGTAGCTGGTATTTTGGCCCATTCCTCCATGCAGATCTTCTCGAGAGCAGTGATGTTTTGGGGCTGTCGCCAAGCAACACGGACTTTCAACTCCCGCCACAGATTTTCTATGGGGTTGAGGTCTGGAGACTGGCTAGGCCACTCCAGGACTTTCAAATGCTTCTTACGGAGCCACTCCTTTGTTGCCCGGGCGGTGTGTTTTGGATCATTGTCATGTTGGAAGACCCAGCCTCGTTTCATCTTCAAAGTTCTCACTGATGGAAGGAGGTTTTGGCTCAAAATCTCACGATACATGGCCCCATTCATTCTGTCCTTAACACGGATCAGTCGTCCTGTCCCCTTGGCAGAAAAACAGCCCCATAGCATGATGTTTCCACCCCCATGCTTCACAGTAGGTATGGTGTTCTTGGGATGCAACTCAGTATTCGTCTTCCTCCAAACACGACGAGTTGAGTTTATACCAAAAAGTTCTACTTTGGTTTCATCTGACCACATGACATTCTCCCAATCCTCTGCTGTATCATCCATGTGCTCTCTGGCAAACTTCAGACGGGCCTGGACATGCACTGGCTTCAGCAGCGGAACACGTCTGGCACTGCGGGATTTGATTCCCTGCCGTTGTAGTGTGTTACTGATGGTGACCTTTGTTACTTTGGTCCCAGCTCTCTGCAGGTCATTCACCAGGTCCCCCCGTGTGGTTCTGGGATCTTTGCTCACCGTTCTCATGATCATTTTGACCCCACGGGATGAGATCTTGCGTGGAGCCCCAGATCGAGGGAGATTATCAGTGGTCTTGTATGTCTTCCATTTTCTGATGATTGCTCCCACAGTTGATTTTTTCACACCAAGCTGCTTGCCTATTGTAGATTCACTCTTCCCAGTCTGGTGCAGGTCTACAATACTTTTCCTGGTGTCCTTCGAAAGCTCTTTGGTCTTGGCCATGGCGGAGTTTGGAGTCTGACTGTTTGAGGCTGTGGACAGGTGTCTTTTATACAGATGATGAGTTCAAACAGGTGCCATTCATACAGGTAACGAGTGGGGGACAGAAAAGCTTCTTACAGAAGACGTTACAGGTCTGTGAGAGCCAGAGATTTTCCTTGTTTGAGGTGACCAAATACTTATTTTCCACCCTGATTTACGAATAAATTCTTTACAAATCCTACCATGTGGATTTATGGATTTATTTTTTTTTACATTCTGTCTCTCACAGTTGAAGTGTACCTCTGGTGCAAATTACTGACCTCTGTCATCATTTTAAGTGGGGGAACTTGCACAATCGGTGGCTGACTAAATACTTTTTTGCCCCACTGTATATAACAGAAATTGCAAAGGCCCCAAAACAGCACCTTGTGGCACACCATATTCAGAACAGCCACAGAAAAGAAATAATCCAAAGTAGACTCCAGTATGACCAGTGAGTAAGTCAGTCAGCTGCCTCATACAGATTGCGGATGCCAGCACACTCTGTAATATGAATGTAGGGAAAGCAGGTGGTCCAGGTGCTGTTCCAGGATGAGGAATTCATAATGAATGAATGCACTGTCCACACCTCCTGTAAGACATCCACTAGTGTTGTTCTCAAACAGTCTGTGATAACATGTTTGGCGACAACATGCCAGTTGCTCAAACAGCAAAAATCATGAAATGTCTGGAGGGACTGGTCCTCAGAGACTTTATGGATTCTCTCCAACCTACTGTGGACTCACATCAGTAGTTATACAAAACTGATGATATCATTTGCATCACCCTCCATGCTCTTTAGCACCACCCAGACAGCAAGGAACAAACGCGTGTCTATTTTTTGTGTGGATTACAGCTCAGCATTCAACACAGTCATCCAAAACACGACTGTTTGGTCTGCACACAATCTGCAACACACATTTTTCATTTATTATTCTATTGTAAGACTTTCTCAGACAAATGTAATATTTTGTAAGAGTACTAACACTCACACAAAGCGTTGCTCCATCCCATTTTAACGTCATTTAAGCTTACCTGATTGAAACTGTGTGCGAACCTGTTTCTGTGAGTGAGTAAGTGTGTTCCTTTCGAGGTAGTGGACACAATTTTATTTTATTTTATTAGTCGATGACGATAAAGGAATTCTGAATTCTAAATTTCGAAGACGAGATAACAAACTGTGTCATGGTGACGCTGTGTTGTCATCATGTAATTACAACAAATAGCCACCAGGGGTCTGTAGAACTCAGTCACTGACTTCTGCGCAACAGGAATGAAAGGGATAAAAATATTTCTTCTTTACAGTCCTGAAGTGAATTCAAATTAGGAGGTCACATACAACTACAACAACAACACCACCAACAACAACAACAACAACAACAACAACAATGATGATGATGATGCATTTTTACTGAATAAGTCTTTGGTGTCTTTTTCATAGCTCTTTCACATATTTTATCTATATGTGTGTGGACTCTATGTTTAAACATAATTATGTGCATTATATTTCATTTTGCAAACTTGCTAAATCTTTTTTTGAAAATGATTTTTGGTATTTAATTTTATTATTATACGTATATATATTAGAATGTGAACAATCGGCTAACAAGGTCACTTCTCATCTCACTGTGAGTTCAACTGTGATTATGGGACCGTTTACCGGATCTCGTGGCTTAAAGCAGAGTCTGTTTGCTTTGGTGCAAACACGTCACTCACAGGTCACTTTAAAAACCAGCTCCTCTTATTGCAAGAAAGATGTTTTTTAAAATGAAAGGCCCAGTATCTATTATTGTCAGTGAATGTGCAGTTTCAGCAAAATAAAATAAAATAAGCAATCAAATTCGACGGTTTACGCTTTCTTTGCTTTATCTTTAGATTTTTTTTATTTCTCTTAACTATATTTAGCATAAGTAGTAAAATCTGTTGTCCAGTCTAAATGTGTGCCCTCAAAACACACTGTTTAAAGAGTAAGGAAGGAATGACTGTCCTTTAAATGTAATTCCCAGTAGGATTAAGTTCACCTTTAAGGTGATGGTATTAAGAATTGTTGGAGACACGTGATTAAAATCCGGTGAAGTGCTGTGGGGCTGTGGGAGTGTGAGCCTCTGAGCGGCAGACGGAGAAGAGCAGCGTTCGTGGCAGGTAAGATCACGCTGTGTGCATTTACAAGTCAGATGCGGTGTCCTGCTGCACAGGAGGGAGATTTTTTTTTCTCTGTGAGCTTTGACTAAAAACAGCCTTTCCGCGAACAGACTTGTGCTCATATTTTGAATGGCGACGCCTAATGAAGCAGTTTGACACATTATCACGGGATATCTTTGGTCACACCTGTGGGAGAATCGTCCAGCATTTGGTGTGGGAGCAGGCACGCTGACAACCTGTGGATTCCAGCAGCGAGACAAACGCGTCCAGAGTGCTTGCAGCTGATCTGCTGTGTGCCGTGCACGCTGGGTAATTGTGGGAATTTGTGATCCGGTGATAAAGAATCGTCTGAAGGTATTTGCAGATAATGACCTTGTGACGTTGATTAACATGAGCTAATAATCATTTTCAAGAAAAAATTACATTTTTTGTTCGATTAATTGGTGACTGTAAATTGGCTATGCACACGCGAAGTGCTTGAAGTGTATAGAATAAAACACTGCATGAATTTATAGTTTTTGTGAAAATGTGGCTTGTACGACCAGAAAAAAGGCGCTGTGTAAATGCATGTGCATCACAGTTGCAGCAAACTCTGCTCTTTGCGTCTTTTGTTAAGAAATGTGGAAGGAGCGAAAGAACCGCTTCAGGAAACAGCCTTCAGCTGCCGGGAAATGGATGTCATTTATCCATCTCTCTTTTTGTGAACCCTATAGTAGCACCGATATGCACCAGTATAGTCTAATGTTCCACTGGAACTCTACTGGAGGGGCGAAAAATCATTCTGGAGAAAAATGATTCCCTCAGCTGATGTTTTGATGATGCTAAGTCTGAAGCTTTGTCCACATATCAAGGGAATTGCTTGCTGTGTGTGGATTTTTTTGAAGGGGATGCTGGTTGCTGTGGTGGACGTTGTAGGCACTTCTGCACAGATGATCATCTTGCATATTTCCCACTCAGTCTTCTGCTCTTAACTTGGTCCCCACCGCAGTTATTTCACCTGTGATCTCTTTAAGTCACTTTCATGCTCTGTCTTTTCTGCATAACCTCTAGTCTCATCCTGTATGTGCACCGCTTAACAGTAAACAGCAACATTAGAATCACATCTTACTCAATCAGCCATTTGTGTAGGCCTAGTGTGCATGTAGATCCTGTCATCATGGAAGAGAACACTTAAAAGTGCTCATAATGGCACAACAGAGCTACTGGTTTGCCTCACTGTTGGTTTAAGGGTTTTCCTTTAATGTACAGTTAAAATGTTATAAAATGAGTGTTTGTCTCAACCCCAAAAATCCAGTATCGATCGGTCTGACTCCGCTTTTTAATTTCTGGTACAGCAGGTAGAGTTGGGCTGTCTTTTCTTTGCCCTGTTTTAGTCATAACACAAAGCACAGCAGCTTGCTTCAATTCTGTGCTGAACCTTCAGCTCCAGAGCAAATAATCACATTGCTCAGACTTCCAAACAAATGCTGTAAGTTGTACGCACACATTTTTTTTTCAGTTTTCTTGTGGGAGTCAGAGGGTGTAAGAAAAGGGAAAAAAATCTTAATGGAATGGTGTGCAACCTCTTTGCTGGTTGCCTAGCAACTTCATTCAGTGCATTCACATGCACTTTAGGTTCACACTGCATGAGAAACTGGGTTACTGTAATTGGAGCATGGAGTTAGAGGTACCTTATTTTCTGGGTGTCTGCTTCTGGTGCCTGAAAAGTCATCTTCAGTAGTGACAGATGATTGTATTCCTAAATAATTCCAACCTTACAGTCTGAATAACTTTTGATTCCGTCAATGTTTAACTTTTTCTAACTGAATACATAAATGAATAAATTAGGCATGGTAGGGAGTCTGGCTTTATTTGACTTCTACTTAGACAGCTTGCTATTGAAGGCTTCAGCTTTGGGTTCTGCACCAGTATCTGCTCAGGCTGCATAGCAGGTCCAAAGGGCTTTGTTAGTAACCACAAGTAATGACAAGAATGTAGACAACTTCTCTGCATGGTGCCAAGTTTGCTCATTACTGTCATCAGTGTGCTGCTAAAACAGCACATCTCTCATTCTCTAGTTGATTTTCAGTATTTGGCACTTGTCAGCCGACGGTGCAGCATATGTGTCATCCACCTATAGGAGGGTATTCCTTGCCTGAGAAAGCATACAGACTAAAAGTTGCACAGGTTGGGAACGTCGGCTGGTGGCTCTTGGCTTCCTTTGCTCTTTGAATTACGCTGTCAGCAGGCTGGCGTGCTGTCGATGATATGCACAGCAGCAGGGTCTTTCAAGTGTTAAATCACAGTCTCATCCGTCAGATTCAGCTTCCTGTAGCTGATGCTTGATTAGTCACTGACTTGAAATGAAGAACAGCGTGCACGCTCATCAACATCGTCACCACGCCGAGTTTATCTCAGAGAAAAATTTGCATTCTTTGTCCGAATTCTTCAAAGATCTTCATGAGAACCAGACTCGTCTTTTTACTGCCTTTTCGTGATACTATACACTTTTTTGTCCAATCAGAAGAACTTAAAGTATGTATTGGCAGTTTGCATGTAGAAGCTTTTTTTTTTCTTCTCTTCATTGTCTCATATGTGAAAAATGGATATGTGTGACATGTGCTTGGTATCATATAGGCTCAAAAACCCAACCATTCAGCTTTTCAGTGTTTGCCTCACAGCAGGAAAAAATGTGGAATGTTGTGGGACGGCTTTTAAAAACAGCAGATAACATAATCATACATACAGGAGCTCTCAAAAGGTGCTTTTAATTGCACAGAAAATAAAGAGGTTAGTGTTCCTCCAGCATATTTTTTTTTCTCCCGGTTTGTCCATCATGATTGGCTACCACAAAATAGAAACTAAAAACTTGATTTGCTGATCCTCTTTTTTGTTTGTTTTAAATGTAGGGTGTAACGCTGGTCCAGGAAATGCCAGAGTGTGTTTGACCGAAGAAGATGCCGCCCCTCTTTAATGAAAGTACAGGTAGGAGAAGTGAGCTCCTAAACGTGTAATAATTCAGAAAGGTTCAGAGGACTCTGTTTGATTTGTTTATGTTTTCCAGTTTGCATGCGCCCTCATCACACTTTAATTAAAAACTAGGTTTTAATCAGCAAAGTGGAAGTCAGAAAGAGAATAGTCAAATTAGCGGTGTTATGATTGGTGTTACTGCTGAAACGCTTCCCATAAATAACAGAAAACAAAGGATATGTCATTATATTTTCTCAGTGAGTGAGCTGTTTTGCTCTAGATCAGCAGTCAAAATATCAAACACATTCGCTTTATAATGATATAAGGAGGATAAAATGTTTGGCACTTTCGCCTAGTAAATGATTTATGACTAATTAATTAACTCAAAGTGAATCAGAACAAAAGAAAGTGAAATTCGAGGCTCGTGTTTTGATGCCAGCAACACAACTTACCTTCTTGACACAAAACTTTAGTGCTGTAGTCTGGCAGATACCTTTCCTACAGCTGACGGAGTGTCCTGCGATTGAACCTTGACCCCAGGTAACTCCTCCCACCTGTCAGCTGTAGAGTGGCTTATGATCACATGAGTCCTCCCCCTCACCACTCCTCTACCTTGATCACCCGTGCATGCCCGGACATGCTGTGAAACACTGAGAGAGGGTGGAGACAAAAAAAAACAAAACAAGAAAAACCGGAAGGCATGAGAGAGAGCGAGAGAGATATGGGGGGGGGGTTGAGGGAAGGCAAAGATCGTGGGTGTGGGAAAGGGGAAAAAAATGTCATGCTACAGCTGCAGTTTTGGGTCGATTCTCAAAAAAGAAGCAGGACAGAAAGTGAGAGAAGAGGGGAAACTGTGGCTGTAATTGGAGCACACGGAGGGCGACTCAGACAGGGGAGGGGGTGAGATACATGCTGTCATTGACTCATTCCTCATTTCCTTCTCCCTCTTTCTTGATATCTGACAGAGCAGCTCCATGATCCCCCACGAGAAGCATGGTGAACTGTAGCATTTCAGACTCGGCGACACAAAGATCAAGACGTTGAGAGAGAATGAAGAGGTGCACCTTTCCTGACTTAACCTTTTTCTGACTTTTTTTTTTTTTTTTTTTTGTCAGCCTTACACCTTGGGACCTACGGGAGAAAGACAACTAGCGATAATAATCGCCTGATGCAACACTTTCAGAAACTGACAAGCTAAAGAAATATCCAGTTATTGCCTAGAGCTGTCACACACACACCGGCTGCAGCTGTACCACAAAGAGGAGTGGAGTTAGTCACCGAGTATGGGATGTGACATTCACAGTGCTAAGTTGTCCCCTGGATGTCAGAACCCCAGGAACAAATGAGCAGCAGTGGATTTGGCAGCAGCTCCAGCTTGCTTCGGGGCCGGCGTTTTTATTGCCGGGAATGGGCCCTGGACAAGCTGCGTCGCTGCCTGGACGCCCGCTCGGGGCCCGGGCAAGCTCCCGGGATCCTGGTAACGGGGGGACCTGGTGCCGGGAAGACAGCTCTGTGCACCGAGGTGGTGTCCCCCACCTCAAAGGCAGGGCTGGCAGTTGGGTTGGCACAGCGTTGCCTTGCGGCCCACTTCTGCCAGAGGGAGGAACAGACGAGTATAGTGCTGTGGAGGTTTGTCCTGGGCTTGGTGGAACAGCTGAGGGCCTCTCCTCTCCTCTCTCCAGGGTACGAAGAGCTCCTTAACAGCCCATCGGTATCCTCTGCCCTGGAGCCTCTCATGTGTCAAAGAGACCCTAATGAGACCTTCAAGAGGTTTGTACCATGTTTATTTTGTTTGGGTTTTTTTTTTTCTTTGTTTTGGTGTCCTACAAAAAGTCAGCGCTTCCATCTTTTGAGATCAGTTTTGTTGAAACACATCAGTGGGAAATTTCCCACTTCTTCTAAATGAAAGGGAAAAGAAAGTTGCCTGAAACAAATCCAGGTGCTCAGCGTGTATGTGCACGTTCAAGGGTATGGCTCATGCCCAGCTCATCACAGCAGAATTTATGTGGGGGTCTGTAAATCATGACGCTAATGATGAAAGCCGGAGCAAAGTTCCGACTTCGTGCGTGGGAAAAGCAGTTTATCAGATTCCAAAATCAATGAAAACAGGCCGACGGAGTCCTGGCACTGCAGCTCGGTGCTGTTGTATAAGTGGCCTGTTTGAGTATTTAGTTTTAAATGTAGCTGTTAACAGATCGTGTATTTACAATGACGTTATCTGTTTACTGTCAACCTGCTGATGACCCATTTTGTGTTTTGTTAACATGATGATCTTAACTTTATGCAACACAGAAGCTATGAAATTCAATCCGTGACCATCCGGTTATTTGACAGCATCTAGGATTAGGGCTGTTATTGTTTGAATCCAGTTCCATGCATTGAAATCTATATAACTTTTTTGGTTTTGTGGCAGAAAGTCTGAAATTTTATTCATTTTATTGCATGAAAGATTAAAGTAGTAAGCTAAACTTCATTTCCAACACTTGCTGAGTTGCCAGAGTTGGTATGAGCTCCTGTAATTGGGGGAAGGACTAGCAGAGTTAGTTGTGGACATCTCACAAAGCCACCTTACCTTCGACCTTTTTACTTGGATGGACTCGGCTTGGGTTTGAATTCACGGGTTTCCAGTGTTAACACATTTTGCGAAGCTCCCTTTTCATTGTTTGCAGTTCGGTGAAGCTGAAGTTTTTCCCACATCTCCACTTAAGATCACTGAGCTCAAAAACAGTAGTGCTGTCTGGTCTGCCTTCTGAGAGAGGACCACCCTAAATACCATGATCCAGTAGATAAAAAGTGAGCTGAATAAAGGCTGCTGTCATGAAGTAATGTGCATGTAAAGAGTGAAGCTGCCTCACTCTCAAAACAAAAACAGAGTAAAGCACGAGCAGCTGTTCATGTTGTGGGAAAATGCTCCAGCAGAGCTTAAAGGTTATCTTTGTTTTTGTCTAAATAAAGGTGGCTTTCTGCAGGTGTTTAGACTCTCAGCAGGCAGTTAACTGCCTCACAGTCTGTACATGTAAAAGCTGCAGTGAGCGGCAAACAGAAGCCGGGACAGTCGCAGGAAAAGTGTGCAGCAGCCATTCTTCCTCGTCTTATATTTATGTCTCCCCCTCATAATGCCGCCCATTCACAACACACAATGGGGCCTCCAGTGAATGAACGCTGCAGTGTTATTTACAACATAACATCCTTTCAGAGACTGAGGGGGACAAAGAGGTGAAAAAATGCCTCCGGCTCCCCGGTGACCGTCTCGGCACCGGTCAGCGAGGTCACTCTCCTCTCTGAGACTTTGACACGTTGCCGGTGTGTTTGCTTTGCGGTGAGTCGGAGCGCTTCTGCACTCCTCCTCTGTTTGCTCTCCTCTGGTGTGAAGTGCTGAGCTGAATTGCACATTCCCCTCAGACTGGCTCGCAGCCAGCAGCTGTTTGTGTTGGGGGGGCTCTTTTGAGAGAAGGTGGCTGCGGGTGAAGCTCCACTGTGTCAGGACACCCATGGACAAATTGAAGAAACGTGGATTTGAATTGGCAGTGAAAGAGAAGGAAAATAAGCCTGTGTGTAGTGCAGTGCTCCCTCTGTCTGGGTCTGTTCGCTAAACTGGTGTCTTATATTGATTTTAATCCGAGCCATAGAAACAACTGTTCAATACTGGGTCGTGCCCTTTTTGGTGTTCGCGCTAACCTAAGTGCCAAGCTGGGAAAATGTATCATTTCAGACACACGAGCTGACTGTTCACCCAGTCACTGCCTCACTGGACACTTGTGGCTATGCTAGCTTCTTGGGAGACACATAATCTGATGACAAAGTGCTACAAACTGCCGCTGGACTTCCCATGACAGCAGTAATGACAGTCAACAGCAGGACAAATGGGCGGCTTGTAGTGAAGCTCTTTCTAAGTAAGCTCAGTAATAGGTAGTGAATTGTGTTGAACATCTTTCATATCAGTTCGAGTAAAGCCACCATACTTTAAAGTGCACATAGCATTGGCTGCAATGTCCTGTGTGTGTGTAAGAAAATATATTAAAAGTATACAATACAAATACAGTTGTCTCTACAGGATTTATCCAACTAGATCACCCATGTTAAATGACTGTGTCACCTGAATGAAAGAATTACCCTTCCTCCTCCTCACATCAGAGTGTTAGCCCGCTGAGGGAGTGTTGTTTTAATCAGATAACTAAAAGCGCGCAGTGCTATGATAAGCTTGTCATAACCTCGCTGAAATCATCACTCAGAGCAGGATGTCGCTCTTCTTTTTACTGCGTAATATACTTGATAATAAAGGTCGAGTCTATTATCTGGTTAGCTAAGTCTTGAAATATTAGTGACCTCAAGACATTGCAAAAGACCTTTTGTAAGCAGCTTTGATGATTCATCAAATAAAGCCACAATCTCACAAAACTACCAGTGGCCGCTCCCAGCCTATCAAATCTGAGGATTTGCTTCCTTTTATTAATTCAAACCCTACTCACGAAAAGCTATTTAATTTCAAAATAACAGATACATTAACTGATCATATAAACTTGGGAACTGTTTGGGGTGGTGCCATTTGTTTCAGAACATGCATATAATCCTGTTTGTTTTAGTGTCTCATCCATGCATGAGATAACTATTAGGCCTAAAGTATAATCGTTATAGAGATGACTAATTTTTTTTATATATATTTAAAGTGGTGAAACTTCTCCTCCCACTCCTTATTATGTACATATGAATCCAGAGCTGATTAATCCTTGACCCCTGAGTGTAAGCAGTTAGTGACCCAGCTTACTTTAGATTGTTTAAGTCTGAGTGAAACTCTTTTGAGGTAGTTTTTTTTTTTTTTTTTTTTTTAAATATAATGTTGAATATGTGACATTATTTTGAGATTAAAGTTTCTCTCCTCTTGACTTTTTACTTCTAAAACAAACAAAAAGACAACAACTGTTAAATCCATTAGATGAAAACCTGTTTGGCCTCTAATGGTACCTGGACCTTGTGGTCATTTTTAAACACAGACATTAACACTAATGACAGCTCACATGCAAACCCACACCCTGTGTTTGTTGCAGGATAAGGCATTTTTGCCAGCTGTAAAGCTCTTCTGAAAACTAGCGCTGTGCAATACTACACATCGTGGCATCGATTGGATACCAAGTAATTCCAAGTAGTGTTGTCGATAATAGCGCTGATGCTTTAAATTTATAAAGCCAACTTATGTATGTATAAGGCCATCTGCTGCGACCCCAACCGGTCGCAGCAGATGGCCGCCCCTCCCTGAGCCTGGTTCTGCCGGAGGTTTCTTCCTGTTAAAAGGGAGTTTTTCCTTCCCACTGTCGCCAAAGTGCTTGCTCATAGGGGGTCATATGATTGTTGGGTTTTTCTCTGTATCTATGAAGCGCCTTGAGGCGACTTTTGTTGTGATTTGGCGCTATATAAATAAAATTGAATTGAATAATCATATATTTGCAAATTCTGAACAAATTTTATAACGACTAAATCACCGGACTACATGCTGAACTTGGATGGAAACAAAGTATTGATCCTCTTGTGCTAGTATCAATCTGATACCAATACCAGTACTGGCATTGATTCGATACTGGTATTGTACTATCGATATTTGGAAATTTGAATGATCCCTCTAGGGGTGTTACTTTTTTCTCAGGTGAGAAGTTTTGCTATAATACTGCTGCTGACCTGCACCCATGACACGGAAGTGCAGCTTCTCCAAATGTTTTTTTCTTTTTTCTCCTGCACCACTATGATTGGACATCAGGGTCAAGAAGTTCAGTGGTGTCTTTGCCGTGCATCCATAATAATAATAATAATAATAATAATGTGAAAAGAATTGCCAGTTTGATAGCGTGTGTGTGAGAGAGAGACCAGGGTGGAGCTGTAAATTCACATGTTCCATTAACCTGAGTCACCATCAGATCACAGCAGGGTGTGGGTGCTGACCGCAGTGATTAAAAGGCAGTGACGCCGCTATTTTAGCTTTAGCCAAGTTTGTAATTGTTTTATGGTTTTGCAGCTTGTTCCGGTGTTTAATGAAAGTGTGGGGTGTGGGGCTAAATTGCTGTTTAGTTCTCTTGATTACAGTTTGATATCTGTGTTAACAGGTTAACATGAGAGTCGGCTTTAATTTTACTGCAGAAGCATCTGATAGCAGTTGTCCTGGTTGACTCTTGTTTACCCACTTGTAGTTTGGATTTGACCTAAATTACTGTGAAAGTGTAAATGGAATTGCTTAGTTTGCCTGACATTTGCTTACTTTTTTTATTGAGTTCTTTTTCAATGGCTGAATGAAACTGATTATGACTCCAGTATTACTGAAGATTCAACATATGGAAAACAATGAAAAAACTTCCATAAAATACAGTAAAAAATTAAACTCCACACTTTAAATAAAGATGCCTGAAGTCGCAGCAAAGTCTGACTGTCACTCCCAGTGACTCACACTGACAATGTGCGAAAGATCTAATCTGCTTTGTTGGCACAAACGAGTGTTCGCAATGTTACTTTTCTTTTTCAACTCTATTATCAACCCACGAATCCTGCTGTTATTACATTGTCTTAAGTGTAATGTCTTGCACTGTGTGTCTGCCTCTTCCTCGCATGTCCTTAGAGCAGTGTTGGAACCCCTGTCGGACCTTCCTCCTCCTGCCCAGACTCTGATGATGGTTATAGACTCTCTGGACGTAGAATATGGACCAAGGGAAGGAGTTAGGAAGAGTGGCTCCATTGCAGAGCTTTTAGCCTGCAGTCAACACCTGCTGCCCAGCTGGTTGCTGCTCGTCTGTTCGGTCCGCCGCCAAAATAAGGCCCTGTGCAAGATGTTCTCAAGTATGTACATACTTCTCTTATAAGATTATGCAATATATTACAAAATAAATAAATGCGATCAGTTACATGTGAACACAAGATGACATATGGGTTGGTTAGGGTGTGGCCATGATTGTGCAGTGAAATCACTATTTTTGTCATCTAAAAATGCACTGACAAACACTGACCAAGTAGTTTAATTGGCTGTTCACTGCAATACAGTAAACAACAAGAATTTTCAAAATTTCTATTGAGATGCTACTTCGGTCTGTGAAGGTTCTCAGTCATCCAGCTCATCGTAGAAGCTCGGAAAGAAAAGCCTCTGGACTCTTTTAAGTTGTTTGAAGATGTTTCACCTCTCATCCGAGAAGCTTCTTCAGTTCTAGGGTCAAACGGTGGAGAGTCCCAGATTTAAGACAGGTGTCGGTCACAATCAGGTGAAACGTGAAACGTCTTCAGCAACTTAAAGAAGTCCAGACGCTTTTCTTTCCAAGCTCCTTAGACCAGGTGCTACTTAGGGTGTTGCCTGAGGTGCTAAGCTAACGTGGTTTTATTTCTACACCTGCTAAGCACATTCTCCATTTTGCCACATTAAAAGTGGAACTTTATACCAAATCATCCAGGACTTAGATAAATTGTTAGCTGGAGGTCTACCATTACACTAGAACAAGCTGGCATAGAGTTTTCAAAATAAGAAGCAAAAAAAACAAAGCATCACATAAGACTGAAAAAATTTAAAACCTAAAAAAAAAACTGTAGATAGAATCCATGAGGAATATAAAAAACTTTATTGAAGATTTAAAACAAACAAACAAACAACTGTCCTATCTGTTTGTAGGTTTTCGTAAACTCTGTCTGGATGATCTGCGGAAGCCTCCAGCAGTCCGTGACGTACAGCAGTACATCCTCTGTCGTCTGGATGAAGAAGCAGCGCTTCGTCGACAGCTCACCCCTGATACCGCTGATATGCTGAATCTTCTGCACATCAAAAGTGGCGGCTGCTTTCTTTTTCTTCAGCGTGTTCTGGACGGTGTGGCAGCTTCGCTGGTGGGTCTGCGAGAGATCCGGGACATCCCCGGGACTCTCAACGGACTCTACCTTTGGCTGTGCCAGAGATTGTTCCCCCGAGGGCGCTTCATCTACGTAAGGCCTCTCCTCAATGCCCTCTTGGCTGCCCCGAGGCCCCTAACACCCCAGCAGCTATTCATGGCAGTCTGGACTCAGGACACCTTATTAAGTCTTCAGGACTTTGAGAACAATCTCGAAACCCTCTCTGCGCTCCTAATCGATGGAACCGGAGGCACCAAATTAATTTTTCATGCAAGCTTTACAGAGTGGCTGACAGATGTTAAGTACTGCACACAGAAATATCTGTGTAGCAGAACAGAAGGTCATAGCATGCTTGCATCATCTCTGACTCTACAGGGACCTAACCTTGACGTTGAGGAAACTTGCCAGCTAGCCACACACTTAATTTGCTCAGGGCACCATAAAGATAAACCTGCATTTTTGGCACTGTGGATGCTGTGGGCAGGTGTACGTGCTCTTAACCCCACCTGCAGTAAAGCACTTGCCACATCCTTAGCTCAGCTTCCTGTTTCAGTGAGTCAGGATGTTGCTCAATTGCTGATGAGAAGTGGACTAGTCTCTCGAACCTTTTTTTCTGGAGCAGACTCAAGTGATGCAATGCATAGTGTAGGTAAAGAAGGAATTGATGTGCAACAGACACTTGAAAGGGAGACGTATATAAAGGACCTGCTTGCCAGTGGCATGTCTGTAAACCAGCCTGGTTCTACAGATGGACAGACTCTGCTTGCTAGTGCAGCCCACGAGGGTTCTGCAAATTTAGCTAAACTTCTCCTTTCACATGGCTCTGATCCACTGATCAGTGATCATCAGGGTCAGACGCCACTGACTTTAGCCTCCAGGCAGGGTCACGTCAAAGTGTTGTCTGAACTCCTGGAATGGGCCAAGAGCCAGGACCAAAAAACTGCAGTACAGATGATGGAGCATGTTGACAATGAAGGATGGACAGCGTTGCGCTCTGCAGCTTGGGGTGGACACGCTGAGGCTGTCCATCTACTGCTGGATGCAGGAGCAGATGTAGATGGATGTGACAGCGAGGGCCGAACTGCTCTCAGAGCTGCTGCATGGGGCGGTCATGATGAAATTGTTCTCACACTACTGGACTATGGGGCTCAAGTTGACAAAGCTGATAGCAAGGACCGCACGCCACTTATCGCAGCTGCCTATATGGGACATCATGAAGCAGTGGCAATATTGTTGGACCACAATGCACGTGTTGATTTGGCTGATGGAGATGGACGCACTGCTCTGTCAGTTGCAGCTGTCTGTGTCCCTACAGCAGCAGGGGTCAAAGGTTTTGGAGAGGTAGCAAGTCTGTTACTGGAGCGTGGAGCAGATCCAGGGCACAGAGACCATGATGGAATGACACCGCTTCTTCTTGCATCCTATGAGGGCCATGAAGATGTAGTCGAGCTTTTGTTAGAAGCTGGTGCTGACGTAGATGAAACTGCTGGACCTGACGGCAGTGTGCCTGCTGCTGCTGCTGTTACTCCCCTCCTGGCAGCAGCAGCAATGGGACACATGAAGACCGTGTCACGGCTGCTTTTCTGGGGAGCGGCTGTGGATGCCATTGATTGTGAAGGCAGGACGGCACTATGTCTAGCAGCAGCCAGAGGGAGCGTAGAGGTTGTTCGTACATTGCTGGACCGAGGCCTGGATGAGAACCATAAAGATGATCTTGGCTGGACTCCATTGCACACTGCTGCGTGTGAAGGACATCGTGCAGTTTGTGCCATTTTGACAGAAGAAGGCAGCATGGCACGAGTTGGAGAGATGGACATCGAGGGACGCACTCCCCTTATACTAGCTGCCCAAGAAGGCCATTGGAGCACTGCCAAACTTCTATTAGACAGACGGTCTCCCATTGACCACAGGGCCTATGATGGGCATTCTGCCTTGAGTGCTGCACTCCTGGAGGGCAATGCTGATGTTGCAGAGCTGCTTATGAAACGAGGGGCTGATACTGATGTCCGGGATGCCGAAGGGCGTCCTTTGCTCTACCTCCTAGTATTGGAGGGTCGCCTTGATATGGCTACTCTCCTAATTGAGAAAGGGGGTGTTCCTCTGGAGTCCAGAGACTCTGAGGGCCGTACAGCGCTTCATGTGGCTTCCTGGCAAGGATTTGTAGAGATTGTAGACCTACTTTTAAGACACGGGGCGAATCCCAATGCACAAGATGCAGAGGGGAGACCACCAATACATTCAGTGGCTTGGACAGGACACGCTAAAGTAGGACATCGCCTCCTAGAAGCCAGTGGCATCAATATAAACCTTGCTTGCCATCAGGGGGCAACAGCTCTGAGCATCGCTGCCCAGGAGGGACATGCTAACATCGTTGCAATGCTTCTAGAAAGAGGCTCAAATCCCAATCACATGGATAAATATGGCCGCAGTCCGGTCAAAGTGGCTGGGAAACATGGACACTATAACATTGTCAGGATGTTGGAGAGCTATGGAGCCAAGCCATATCTAGGTGTGTTGCCTAACTCTAGTACTGTATCCCCTTCAAAATCCAACATGATCTCATCTTTAGGAATCTCAGAAAGTAGTGGAGGTGAAGTAACTGCTGCAACCTCATCGTCCTCGGTTTCTTCTCCAGGATCCACTGCAGAACGATTCCACTCCATGCAGAGCTCCCAAACCTCATCGACCTGCCACTCACTGGCCACGGTGCAGACGGTGCCAGCTGACAGCCTCAGCTTTATACAGCAGATCCAACAGCACTCACTGCCCCGCAGTCGTAGCCGTAATTCCACCCTCCCTCCACCAGGGGGCTCGGGCATAGGTAGTCTCCACGGAAGCAGTAAGAGGCAACCCAAAGGCAGCCCTCCCCCTACTGTGTGCACAGTCACTGCCATGGTGCATAATTACGAACTGCCTCAGAAAGGCCTATCATCTGGACTTGAATATCATGACAAAATAAACAAACAAAGCTCAAATTTAATAAAAACAGAGAGGACTAATTACACAGGTGGCAAATGGAACTCTGTAATGGCTTCACTTGGGATAATGCCAGGACAGGACCAACCGCTAGGTGCTAAAAACCGAGAGAACGCTCCTCTCGGATACCCGTACAGGCTTCAGAACCCACTTCAAGAGGAAGCTTGGGATTCTAAACCCCAGAAGAACATTTTGTCACCGGTTTGCTACAGCTTTTCCCCCGTCCCACCCTGTAGTGCCTTGCCAGATGATGTAATGGTCACTATGACAACCACAGACCCACAGCTTAATCTCAAACGGGCCATCAAACTGCAGTTTGAGGGTCCCACCAGTGTAGCCTTACACAAGAGAGAGACGCCTCTGTGACTGGTACTCAAGTAAGTTGCCTAAGTTAGCACTGACTAGACTTTCTTCACAACCTTTTTACTGTACTGTGGCTCAGTGATGTAAATAATTCAATAATTCAACTGTCAGCAGCAAAAATGCAAACATAGTAACTGTCAAACCAAATTCATTTTAGTTCAAGGGTGTCCAGTGAGAATAAAATTGACAGGATCAAGTCTTTGATAGGTGACTTGGTTAATTAGATGGTGAGACTGTTATTTTGAAGTCCATTTATCAATCTGTGTTCTTATTTAATTCAGGATTGTAGGGGTCCTGGAGCCTATCCCAGCTGTTACTGGGCGGGAGGTCGAGCACACCCGGGACAGTTTAACAGTTGATCACTGAGCTAACAGACAGCCAGAGACAGACAGCCATTCATACCCAGATTCAAAAGAGTAAAAATTACTAATTGATCTAAAGTAATTAAGTGGAGAGAACCACACACTTACACTGCACAGCACTTATTTCCCCTTTCTTTTTTATTCAAATGCTAATGATTTTATCTTTCTTTTAGGTGGAGTGGGACATTTTATGTTCAAGGAGATGGCAGTTTTTTTTTTGGCAGTGATTCACTGGGTTCAAATGAGAGGAAATCATTCCTTGTTTCAGCATCCTTTCAGAAAACCAGAGGAAGAAGAGACTGAATGACATTAAAGCATTTGTTTCTTTTTTGTTTTACCTGTTGTGTGGGAGGAGCAGAGCACATCCTTATAGACTAAATCATGCTGATATATTTAGTGTAAAGCATGACTTGGATGTTATTTTTCTATGATAGCATACTTTTGATCGGCACTGGTCTGACAAAAATACCTTTTTACTATTTTATTTTTATTTATTTTACCCCGTAGAGCCATTATAGAGTAATGGTTGAGGTTTTTTTTTTGTTTGTTTTTAAACAGTCATGTTCAAGAGCTTTAAGCTTGTGGCCTTGACCTTTTAGGGAAGCCTTTGGTATTTGCTATAAACTGGCCTACATCCCCCATAGTTGTTCCATAGCTGTCAACCAAAAATAATTTTCAGAAAAACAAGCCTACCAGAGCCTGACCTACTGCTGGTTTATGATACAGTGCTAACCCTAAAACGCCGCCAAGTTTGCAGAATGCGACTTGGCTCACTGACAGTGTGTCTGTGAGCAGGCAGGAAGGAAAATGAAAACTGGACAATAAAAACTGAGGGTGGATGTGGGAGGGCTGTTAATTCCAAACGTGTATGTGGCCTAAAATGTTTTGTTTTTATTCATTTTTTTTCATCAATATTTAATTACATAAATTAAAATGGCAAGTGATGCTATAAAACGTTCTGTGTGGTTCTTCGTGTGTTTTATACTTTTACTGTAGCTGCATTTCAAGCACTTTTGCAGCTAAATGTCACGGATGGCTTCTGATGTGGTTGCATCGTGCAGAGATGAAAGTCTGGCTGCGGGCTGATGCTGGCCACCTGGGGTTATGAAACCAAATGATTTTGGACACACTTGAAACTGTAGAAGGGACCAGACGCAGCTCATGGCGATTCTTGACTATGTTTTTTGAGGCGTAGCATCTGAAATCTGTAGCAACTGCAATATCAAATGTTTTGGAGTTTGGAGGCCAAGTCGATGCCTTGGGCTCTTTGGTTGGTTCCCTGAGCACTTACTGATGTGTGGTAGGGTGCGTCGAGCTGCTGCTGTGTATGGTTAGCTACAGTGTTTAGGTAGGTGGTACATGAAAATGTAAGATCCACTTAAATGCCGGGAGCCAAGTTTTCCCAGCAGGCTCTAATTAACATTCATCATCACAGTTGATTTGTATTTCTGTGTATTAACCCCTTTGTAACATGACATGCACCTCTTTAGAAGTATAAATGCTGCTAGCTGTGTACTACATCGGAGGCTCTACATAGATTCAATACAGAAGCACAATTCAGGCGTGAGTCCTAACAATCGCCTCATGTTAGCTCCTTTATGATAAGAAGCTTGTGTTCACCACTTTTATTAGATGCCTATTTAATGTTCCCATCTGATTGTTTTATGAAGATTGGAGGGAAGCGCTACATGTTGTTTGGAACAAAACTTATTCCTGTCTTTCTAAAGCCAAGAACAAAATGTCACACTGTCTGAATTCTTAACTATGTCGAAAACAACCGATGCACTGTGAGAGCAGTCTTTGCAGGGCTAATTATTTTTCCCTCATCTGCATTTGTTTCCACTCTTAAGAGGATTTTGAAAAGTTATTTCTTGGTGTGAAGTGTCAGCCTTAAAAAGCGCTACGAGCAAAACGTTTATTTTAATGCAAGAGTCGACACTATCTACAAGCTGGCTGACGAAGAAAATGGAACAGCTTGAAAACATTGCGCGTTTCCATAGAGAAGCCGTACTGCTCCTGCTGCTTTACAGAGAAGCTGGAACAGTTAGCACGCTGCTTTTCCAACAAAGGCATATAAAGTCAGCACAAAAGCAAACAATGTGATTTTTTTTTCCCAGGGTGTAACATTTAGGAAAAGGATCAAATGCATATACAGGATTAAAAGCATTGTGGGTCACTAAAAACTTGTGCGCTGCATGTGAAGTATTTTAATGAAACTGTGAGGCACACGGAATAATGATTTCCAGAACCTTAAAGCTACTTGAGGGCAAAATGTAAATTATGAACGGAAGCTTGAATAACACACTAATACTGAGAATTTCTCCAAGACCATAAGAAAGAGACACTGTGAGCTTTTTATATTTTACAAATGCTCTCACTAATCTGTTAATCTTCTATTGTTTTATGCTATTTTGTGTGTAGGAACTGGCTCATTTCCATAATTCCTCCACAGCTGCATAACAACATCCTTGCAGACTATACAGCGAGCACAAGGTTACCATACCCTCATATAAATGAATTGATGTGCATTTAAAACACTGTTCGAACTTACAGGTTTAAAATTTATTTACTTCCTTGATTTTATAATTTAACATGCTCACTAAGAGTGTTGCAGGTTTGGCAGGTCATGGAGTTTCATTAACGCATTGTAAAAAATGTAACTGACAAAATTCTGGGGCAAGTGAACTGGGAAATGGGGTGCATCAAATGAGGAACAGGAAAGCTGGATGACAGGATAGCCAGCTGGCTGGAAACAAGGAAGCTCGCTGAGTGAAGAACAATGGATGAACAGGATAGTTGATTGGCTAGGAAACAGCTCGTGGGAAACAGGTGGAGCTACAGAGACGGAAACAGGAAGATTCGTTCTGAAGAGCTCGCGTTGCAGTTAACAGAGAGGAGAGGAAATGGTATGTCTGCAGATAAAATCCATGGCATGTCTTTAAAGTTACCCCATTAATCAACCAAGTCCCTTTAGTAACATCTAGTGGCAGGTAAAGGCCACTGACTTCCATGCAAATGTGTATTTAATTTGAATGTTGGATTTGGCTGCTATCTTTGAGAGATGTAGAGTAATTTTGCGTCTCTACGCTATCACAGTGGAGTTCAAGTGTCAGCTTTAATTTGTGGAGCTTTACAAGCTGGAGCTGACACAAAAGTGTCAGTAAAGGACCAAAATTCAGGAAACACTACCAAAGAAAATAAGAGGTTACTTAGTGGCTGTAAGAAAGAAGCAGTCTAACAGGACATGAAAACCGGTGCTGGAGGATGGTGTCACACAAATACAAACTTCATTTGACACTGAGCTTCTGAAAGGACTACACACCCTACATTTACTGTGTATGAGCAATTACTGTGGAATCAACCTTTCAACAAATGCTTGACATCATTGTGCCATTTTTTCCCCTTGTATGACACGATGACCACACTGCACCGCTGGCTGTCTAACAGACCCTGAAAGTGATTTTCACTCTGTACGAAATGTCCAGAATGTGTGCAGAGAGCATGTGTCATTCTCTGCGAAGCAATCACGACATTTTCGAGATGTGAAGCCCGCATTGAGAGACGAGTACTGATAAACAGCTGGGGAGGAGTGAGGGGGAGTTTGATCTGTGGAGAGGTTGGCATGAGTATCTCAGATGTGCAGGAAATTGACTTAAAATGCAAACAGAGCCCTCATGTTATTCTTCACTTGGCAACGGATACAAATAGGTGGGCGTTAGACACGAGAGGATCCTCCTTCACTTCTTTCTGTGTGCAAGTTCATTCTATTAATTTTCACCACAAATAAAATCATAATTGTAGTGGGTGTACAGCTGAATTTTACTGAGCTCTTGTGTAAAAATCCACAGTCTATATTGGTTTTTAAATTCACAAAAAGACACAAACCCCATATTTATTCATGGTGTGGAAGATCTAGTTTACGCTATTGTGAACCAAACACTGTGTTTATGTCAACTTTTAATATTGTAGACAACCTTAAGGTAATACAAGATATTAGCAGGACTCAATAGACGACTGAAGCCCAATGAAGATCACACAACTTTTCCTTCTTACATTTTATTATCATTAACATGGAAAATCATCAAAACTAGAGAGATCCAAAGACATGAAGTTAAAAAAAGATGACAGATGAAACCTTTTTGTACCTTTTAATGTATTAAATCTGTCTTGACATTTCATGGCTTAATCTAAATGCTCAGACACACTAGAGAGAAAAACAGGATTTAAAACCTTGTGATTAGGAAAGGAAAAAAAAAATCAGTGATTGCAGTGAAATTATTTTCTGTCCATTGCTTCCTCCAAGTTCTGGTTGTTCAGAGGTTTAGTGTTCAAAACTCTCAACCTCTGGGCAACTGCTTTCAATCACATGGTGACTGCACCAGTCTGACTTTCAAAGAGCATACAAGTTGACCAAGTTTCCCAAATATAGCAGTCCAGTTGATTAAAGCAGACAGCATATTACCATCAATCTCAGGCCGTCTGTGCTGATCCATGCAACTCGTCTGCATGTGTCTCAAGATGCTCAAGGTTCCTGAGCATCTATGTTATTTTGCCATAAGGCAGCAAGTACATCAGTATTTGTGGAGCCTCTAGCTGGAGTCTGAATCGAACTAGTTATGCACGTAGACAGCAACAAACAGCACTTTTACTTATTTAGTTCATAGGCCCATTCAATCACAAACTCTGAGGCAATAGGACTGAGCAGGCTGACTCAGGCTTATTGCCATTTTATCAGCACAACAAAGTCATTGTGAAGCTCTGGTCCCCGTCTTCAAAGAAACCACTTCAAAGGCAGATTGCAGGTCTAACAATCTGCACAGAGTTGCAGTAATTTGGTCATGCCATGTTCTCCAACCTCTCTGTTCCCTAGTGACTGTATCATGACAGAAAGGCTTGGAACATTTTAGACATGTTCAAGAGGTAGAAAAAAATTCCAGGTAAATTCAGTAAAAGCAGCAACTCAACAACAAAACGAGTGTTGATTTATTAACAATTATTAAGAACAAATGTAAAAATGATGTAAACATGCACTGAAATAAGAACAGTGATGGTGAAAATGGTATTAGCCTTAGTGTTGAATTAAGGACGTATATACATCCCAGTAGTGTTAAAACCAGCAGAATGTCATATTGCTGCCATCAGGGGGTAGAAAAAAGAAACTTAAATCTTAAAGCTAAGCGGCTTTTGTTTGACATTTTTAAATAAATGCTGTTTGAGACACAATTTTTACAGAACTTAGTTTAGAATTTTTAAGTTTTGGTGCAATGATTCACACTAATTCTCCACCCATTTTTCTTTCCTTTAACTTGTAAGGTTCTAAATGGCAGAAGATTGCATCCTTTGCAGATACATCTATCCAGCAAGCTCAGCCTTTGGACAATATTTAGGTTAAAGCTATCAGTTCCAATCGATATGGGTCTTCGATTGATCAGGGCCAAACTGTGATGGCTAGACAACTGAGCTCTTCGGGGTGTTCCTGGTCTGCAGTGGTAAGTATATGTCAAAAATGGTCCAGGAAAGGAAATGGGGAATCAGTGAAAGGGTCACGTGTGAGGAGGGAAGGCTGGCCCATGTGGTCTGAACCCAAAGACAAGTTACTGTAGCTCAAATTGCCGAAAACGTGAATTCTGGTTCTGACAGAAAGGTGTCAGAATTCACAGAGCATTACAGTTTGTTGTGTGTGGCAGTGCATAGCCGCAAACCAGTCAGGATGGCCACGCTGATCCATGTCCACTACTGAAAATAACACAATGGGCATGTGAGCAGAACTTGAACACAGAGCAATGGAAGATGGTGGCCTGATCTGATGAATCATGTTTTCTTTTACATCACGTGGATGACCGGATGCCTGTGTGTCACTTATCAGGGGAACACCTGGCACCAGCAGATGCTATGGGAAGAAGGTGAGCTGACAGAAGCAGTGTGATGCTTTGGGCAATGTTCTGCTGGGAAACCTTGGGTGCTCCCATCCATGTGGATGTTACTTTGCTTAGGTGGGTGGTATGTGTCAATGTTGCAGACTATGTAACCCCCCAAAATGTTTCAGGAACTGTTTAAGAAGCACAACAGTTGGTTTAAGGTGTTGACTTGGCCTCTAAATTCCCCAGATCTCAATCCAAACTTCCCATCTGTGTGATGTGCTGGACAAACAAGTCCGAAGTCATAATGTTATGCCTAACCTTTATATGTCATACATATGTCCACAGGGTGCTGCAAAAGAAAATCTCTCAGCTCTAAAAAGCAAATGCAAATGTTCTTAATAATTTCACGCTTTCACCCTATCCCAAACGGACAGTCGTCTGCCGAATGAAACATCTGCTACAAACAGCCACATCTCACAAAAGAAAACTTGGCTGACAGTCGGGTTCCACTGCTGACAGATGCTGCTGTGCAAGAAGGGAGTGGGTGGACTGAAAAAGAGCCACAGAGCTTAACTCGTTGTCAGTAAAAATCAGTGACAGCATGAAAAATTGTAGAATTTGCAGGAATCACCGAATCCAATTGTGACGAGATGTATTTGAAACACAGACACCCTGCTCTTTGTATCACTTGAAAATAAAAATGCCACATTGGAGAAAGTACAAACTCTCTACTTTTTAAAAATTGCAATAATATTATGTTAATGAATGCGAGTCCATTCATATTTGTGCAGGATTGGATAGCTTTATTAAATTTATGCATGAGTAAATACTAGCCTGTGCTCATGCCTGCGGGTTATCAGCTTTGGTAGAAAACTGAGCAGCACACAGATCAACACAGACATTGTGCAGACTGTGACTAAATTCTAATCTACAAACAACAGACACCAAACAAACAGCAATTCTACTTGACCCTGAACACTTCAAAGCAGCTAAACAACAACAAGCTAAAAATGACATGAGGAACACTCACTGCCTAGTGCAACACCAGCTTTTCTTTCCTTTCTCTTTGTAGCTTAGCTTCATAGTCCTTGCTTTTATCATGGATGTAGCCTTTGGCCTACAAATCCAGGCAGACATGTGACTCATAGGTGCAGCTGGGCCGAATACTAATGCATCATTTATCAGTGCTGTACTTTATGGTTTTTTTTTCTTAATATCAGCACACTTTTCCTAGTCCTGGGATGATTTGTACTGGTATATCTTGATGCAATGATGCATGCTATCTGACACTGCAAGTTGGCCATCAGGTAGCAAGGATAGGCCACGTGGACTACTCAAACCCTGGTTTATTATGGGCCAACCTACTCCCTGTGCTGGGTATAAAAGGATTCTGTGCTGCTCCCCCCAATCTGCTACCAAAACATTACCATCTGTATCTATACAGATACCCCAGGGACAGGTCAGGACAGGTCCCATTCCTGCACATACACCCAAAACTCTAACTGTGTTCCAGCCTGGCTCCAGAACTTTGACGCAAGGTATACGACCAGTTTCATTGCCCCTCTCGGATACAGCCACCATGCCTGAGCTTAAGCAAGCTGCCACTAAGTAGGGTCGGTGGAATCCAGTTACCACTGTGCGTTCAAGACGGGAGCCTGTCTTAGGGTCAAGCTTTAGGGCAATGAGGGTACCTTTTCGAATATCAGCTACCAGGAATTCATCGAGCCTGGTTACAGTCACACCCCTGGGAGCTTCCAGTTCATCTTTTGCAGAGCCGAACCCAGACCCTCCAAAGGTCTGAAGCAGTCGGCCGTGCCTGCTGAACACAAGAAGAGCTCTTTCTGCTGCACAGCTTACTGCAATCAGACCCTTAGCATTGACCGCAATGTCAAAGTAGTTCCTACACCGTCTGTCAGAGCCACCAGCAGTTGGAGAGGTCACTTGTTGGAGGACATTTCCACGAGCGTCAGTCACCTGTTTCAAAGTTGAAATTCAATTATAACCTCATTGACAGTTTCATTTCCCACACTGAAAAAAATTTTCTGTACATGTTTGAGTTGTATAACACCTACCTGAATTCGTGCATTTCCACAGTCCACTATAAAGAGCTGACCCTGTGGTGTGGCATGGATACCACTTGGCAGGGTAAGATCAGCTCGACCTGAACCTTGCTTTCCAAATTGTCCAATGAGATGGACACCTTTGGGTTTAAATTCTGTGGAAGTCAAGTCACACTCCTCCTCTAACTCCACCAGTGCTTGCTGCCTTCTTTGTCCTCTGCCCCACTTTTTTGCCTCAAGTTCTGTTGTACAGGAACCATCTATAACAGACAGGGATAAAGACCTAGCCACAGGAGGTTGTGTTGATCCAGCAGCTGTAGCCTGTTTCTGTGGCTGGTATAAAATATTTTGACCTCTATAGGAAGGCGACGAGAAAGTATGCCCCATGTCAGAGGCTTTCAATTTCCTTCTGAGAGTCGGCGAGGTTGAGGTGAAGCTCGTCTTGAAGTTGCTGCCCCTAATCCCCCACACTCCTTGCTCAATTGGCCCACTAGTAATCAATGGGCGCGTCTTGTGAGTCAAGTCCACTGCAGACTTTGATAAGCGGCAACTGTAATTCAAAGAGCCTCTGTTCATACTGTAGTCATGAGATGGGCTAACAATGAAAGTATAGCTAGAATCAAGGCTGTCTGTTGGGGATGGTGCTCGGCCAGAGTCACCGAGCGTCCCTAGAGAGTGTTCATCAGAAGACTGGCTGAGGCAAGAGGGGGGTCGACCCCTGGATGTGAGGTCTAGGCAGCTTTGGCTGGCTGAAGGTTCTCTTTGAGATGTTAGGGAACTGTTGCAGTATCTTAAAAGTCTATAATTGGAATCTTGACCTACTCTTCCCTTATCTCCATTTTGACCGTCTAAACTTAAGCACTGACTAAGCTTTATATGCTGCTGTTTTTGTTCAGGTAAAAGGTTTGGCTTCCTGCTGGAGGCCACAGTTAGCCATTTCCTCTTGTTCCTTGGTGAGTAAGGTTTCCCATTCTTGTTTATCTTGTCCTCGTCTTCCATGTCCAATTTTTTAAGAACTGTAGGTACAGCCAAAAATACATCCTCACCTTGTGGCTGGAAGGAAACTGATTCTACCTCATCTTCCTGAGATGATTCCCAGTCAGCCTGTTCGCAGTGACATATCTTTGCAGAAGAGTGCTTTTTTTCCTCCTCTGATTCTAGGTCACCCCGGTTAGAAAGGCTGATCTTTCTAACAACCCTGCCGGTTGGTGAAATAAATCCCTGTCCTTGGGTGCTCTTCTCTTTTCCAGAACCTTGATAGTTTGTGTCTTCACAGAGCATCTCTTGTGAATGAAGAGCACATGGTTGTCCTTGTGGCCCACAACCTCCAGCATGCAGGCAAAGGCTTTGTTCTTGAACACGAATATCTCCAAAGTTGACAGCATTCGGTTGTGAGCTTGGTTTGAAGTTCACTTTCTTTAGAGAAACTGAGATTTCCCAAGGTTGTAGGAACTCTGAAATCTCCTTCAGCAGTGGGTTCTGGCTTGGCCCACTGTCCTTTACAACTGATTGACCCAATTCCTGAATCTGCTTTTTCAGTTCTGCCAGTTTACAAAGCCGCTGGTCCAACAGGGACTGGCTGACCCGGGCTGCTGCCACGTTCTCCCGCTGGATCTGGTCTAGACGCTGCTGAGTGTCCCGATGGTCCTGCTCCACCCTCTCCAGCAGGCGCTGCTCTTCTCTGCGTGCTCCCAGGATAGCTCGCTCTACACCACGCTTTACAGATTCAGTCTCAGTTTCATGATGCTCCTGCAGCCTGCGCAGCTCTGCCTCTGCCTGGGCAAGGTCACACTGTGCCTGGGTTACCCAGCATGGAGGGTACTGATGCAGGAGAACAACAGAGAAAGGACCATCTGACTGGCAATCAGGGCTTGGACAGTGGCCTGGGATAGGAGAGGTGGGAGTGCTGCCCAAAGATGTTCCCAACATTATGGATGGATGGATTTGTACTTCTCCAGTATTTAGTTCCTTCAGAATGACAGAGAGATAAATACAGAAAAAAAAAGAAGATCAGCTTCACTCGGGGCACAACACCACTGTAAAGTTCTGGTGCATACATTTCCGAAGCATTTATCAAAACCAACCGATTTATTTCAGCATGACTTTAGGAGTGAGTCATAAGTTTTTGTACATACTTCAAAGTTTTCTTTTCAATGTTGGGATTTTATTTTGAACCTATGTAGTCTAAAATTAAGCGCTGGTCATCTACACTGAAAAAAATGGGAATTGGGAGGCTTTTGAATTTGCACAAATGAATTTAGTTAATGCTACACAAGCCTTTCATGTTTCTCTTATTTACATGATTAAATAAAGTACTATTTACTTGATTATAAACAATACTGAGACTACTCATTTTTCTTGCATTGATTTAAAGTGACTAAATTAGAATACTAAAACCATTGTAATCATGTTTGACCACAACCGGAAATGATGCAATATATTCAAAGACAACAACTAAATATGATTGGATAATAAGACCTAGAGTCTTATCCAATAAGACAACAACATAATTTAAGGAGAGCGCAATTGACCGCCAGATTCTGGAAGACTGTTCAGCCACATGCAACCTTTGGCACTGAGTCAGGCATACTGAGAAGGTAAGTAATTTAAATACATTTGTTTTAGTTGGGTACGTTTTCACAGAATTGTTGTAGTGCATGCATGCTATATAAAAAGTAGTCTGTAATGCATCTACATGTTGTTTTTACAGTGCTAGCTAACAGTGCTGTTTATTCATAAAAGCGTGTTGCTTTTTTTCAGGTAGTCTTAATTTAGTTTACATTTTCAATTGTGTAATTAATACAAATGTTATATGTAAGAGATGACAGGATCATCTATAAGCACTTTCTTTTATTTGCTGCTAAGGTCAGTTTTTTGTGAAACATTTGCAAATATATTCTCAAACTAACTTTTTCTTTTAGTTATTTCTGCAGGCCATCTTTAAAAATGTGTTAACAAGTTTATATGGATGCGATTTTGGACTTGTTCATGGCAGAATTGCTGCTTTCACTGCTGTTACAGTTTAATAAAGGTGTATTGTTCAGTAGCACTCAGTCTTTGCCTTTTTTGTCAATAATGATCAGTTAATATTTCAATTGAAAAAATTAAGTAGGATTTAAAGCCATAATTTGTCTTGCAAGAACATAATTGCAATGTGTTTACATTACGTAATATCATTGCGTACCACTGGCAAATAAAAATAAGTTGGTGTTAAATATTAAAATATATTGACATTATGCAATACATTGATATTATGATAATAGATTAATATTAGTACATCAAACATGATTTTTTAAAGTAATCTGATGGAAATAAAATACTTTGATGTGACAAGCATTAATTACTTGAGGGAAAGTGGAAAATTAAGTCAGTCATACTTATTCATATTATGTGGGACCGATGTACACAATAAAATCAAGTAAATTGAAAGAACTTTTTTTTTCAGTTTACTGCATTGAGTTTATGCACAATTTTATACTCTTTTAAAAGTAGCTTAAAATATTAGTCCTGTGACTTAAATAATACCTGTAACAAGTATGATTGCAATCTAATAAACTGCCATGCTAAGAATAGCTAAGTATAATTTCAAATGAGATTTGAAACTCTTGTGTTTTAACGAGTTTTGTTGTATTGGAGCAGCAACATGCAGCATATTCAGTCATCCATCTGCACTAAAATTGGGATAATGGCATCCAGTTACAAAACACCTCACTCCCATGAAATTATCTGTCATTAGGCATGATTTCCGTAATGCGTAAGTGTATGACAGACCAAAATCATGAATCAGTCACACACCAATTTAGTCTGGCAGAGGTGCATGCTTGCTTGTGAAGTGCTTCTGAGTAAACAGCTGCTTATGGAAAGGTGATACAGATATGAAGAGAGGCCATAAGAGAGCTGAGGCTGTGGGTAGAAAGAACTAGCTAAGGCAAGGAAGAAAAGTTTTGAGTTCAGTGTCGAGAAATCTATTAGCATTTCAAATAGCAGCAGACAGCCAGAAGCATCCAGAGTGAGGGCGAGAGTGGGAGGTAAGGAGACAGCCAGTGTGTCAACACAACAGTACTTCTCAACTCCCCAGTCCCTGCGAATTGATCTTGCTTTGATATTTTATTCATGAGCTGTACAAAGCGATGTAGAGAAGCAGCAGTGAAAGATGTCGATCCTCTGTGTGCTGTATTGTGATAACCACGGTGAGCCATCACAAAATCAACAGAAGCACTTATACAGGGTAAACATTAAGAAATTTATATCCCACCTTTCTGTCAGATGTGGAAACAACTTGAGATACTTAACAACAGTCACAATTCAACAAGTAGCTTCAACAAGATATTCTACTTCAAACTTTCTCCTCAAAAGTTTTTGAAGTGTACTTTTGACTTTAAGCTTATGAAGCATGAAATAGACAGTGACTGTTGTTTTTAGGCCTATTTGATGTTACAGTAAAAGTAAATTACTGTGCTATACTGCATGTTCTGTTCAGTGAGATCATGTATATTATTGAAAATAAGGAAAAGAATTGAAAGTAGTTTATTGCATTACCCACAATATGTCAAATGTTCAATTATGATAATACTTCAGAAGTCACCTAAATTCGATTCAGTACAAAATAAATACAAAGTGTTTTTAGCTACAGCTAGGAAACTAGCTTTAGCTTGATACGAGCACCGTGATACCCTACTTAATGTGAGTTACGTGCAGTTTTATTTCAAACCTCACTCCATATCTCACTATGGGAAGTGCCTCTTGGTGAGAGCAATTGAGTACCGGGTAATATTTCCAGAGAACTACAGTTACTCTAACCAAATGCTTCATTTGTGGGCAGGTAGTAGTTTAACATTGGTGGGAAAAATTAATTACCATAGCAAAGGTCATAGAAGTGAATGAAGCTCGTCTTTACTAGTTATGGGCAATCTAACGTCCTATAACTTCCTTTTACCTAAACTGAAGCCGAGCTCCCAAAAGTTGTACACAAATCATAAGTAAAGCAAGCTCTATGGTTATGCTTTTGCTTGGGTATGTAGAGAAAAGGATTTGGGGTATTCAACCAACACAGATCCATAAAAAACAGTCGAGAGAAATATATTTATTGCTGACTGCATTTATTTTACTTTTTGTATTAGCCTGTGGCATTTGTATCAGCTGTACGAATTAAGTATTTCAGTAACAAGTCTGCTGTCTGCAGTTTACATTTTTTTAATATTAACAATTAAAAATAATGAAATCCACAGCACTTACAATTTGTTACTTTAATACTTCAAAACATTGTAAGGAGCAAAACGAATCACTGAACCCAAACTTTAACCTGGACATAGTCCTTCAAAAACAAGCAATGAATGTTTCCACCATCATTGCCAGTAACTTTATCTATGTTGGGGATAAGTGACAGGAGGAACTGTGGTAGTCCCATCTCTGGTAGGACTGGCACAAGTCGCCAAAGGTTGTGCTCACATTACCAAAGTAAATTATAGATGAGGGAGTCCAGTTGCTCTTGTTTTGAATGTCAGGCCATGTAAGGAAAAGTCAATAGGAAACCTTGTAGTATTATTAAAATAACAAAAACATAAAAACAAAATTAAAAACTGAACTTTACATGTAATCAAAGGATTCATGATATGCCAAAAAAGTGAATAATGTAAATTAACACCCACACTTTCAAATAAAATAAACTAACAAAACATTGAAATTGTACTAGAAAATAGGTATATGAAATACATCTGTAGGGGAAGAAAACAAAAAACATCAAACCCTGCAATGTCTTACCTGTAGTCAGGTACCGGCTCTGCTCCACCGCTCCACCGCTCCACTCTTCTCTACTACATCCCTGTACTCCTCATACAATCAGCCTCCAGCCCTCCCTCTGTGCCATTTTCCCTCTTGTTTGCTGTTGCTAGGACACAGCCAAGCCAACTCAAGTTCCCTCTTTGTGCAGACTTCAAATTGTGTGGATCCACATTTGACATTTGTCTTGGTGTTCAGACTGTGTACTTTATACTTTACTTGAACCGAAGATGTGTGTTTTAGAAAATGCAGCGAGTCAGAGTAAATCTATTAACTCAAACCACACAGTACGTTGCTTCAGGGACCACCACATATTTATGTCATGTAGCTTTATGATGAAAACCCATGGAAGTTTTCAAGCTATCGTTAATGCTAGAGATTTACTTATCTACATGAAACATTGATTTCTAGGGTCAGTGAGTCCCCACCCCCCGAAACATGAGCCATTTATATTCTCTGTGGTGATTGGGGACAAATATTATTATTAGTTGATCAATCAAGTTCAAACACTGTGCTGTAATGTCTCCAAATGTCTTTTCTGACCAGTGGAAGAAGGCTAACCTAGCACAGGGACAACACAGTGAAACACATCTCTACATACACACCAGTTAACCCGACAGTCATGTCTTTGGACTGTGGGAGGAAGCCCGATTACCCGGAGTTGTCCACATGGGCACAGGAAGAACATGACCAGGAGGTTCAAACCAGAAACCACCTTACTGTGAGGTAACAGTGTTACATACAGTTATTCAAGTTAATTCAAATTCAACTCACATTCCTGAAATTCACATTTTTACTTTAGTTATTCAAGAAATTCAGATATAAATTCTTCAAAGTTAGGGCTGCGTGGTACATTTATATAGTGACGACTGCAGAATGCTCATTTTGTCTGACCAGAAGGGCAAATCCAATATATCTAAATTTTACAAAGAGAGAAAAGCAAAACATCCTTAGATTAAAGCAGGAACACAGAATGCTTTTCTTCATTTCTATCCCATATTTTATACTTGTGTAATAAAAACATTATTGTTAGAACTTGTTAAAAGTCTATCTCAAATCATTTATAATAACTCAACAGAGCTCTAAACTCTACCAACAGAGCAGGTAAGACTTTGACACAGAGATATCCAATCTTAAAACATATAGTTAAAAAATAAACAGTATTTGTGCAGTGTGGAAATGCCTGCTAGTCATTAGGTGGCTCGGTCTCAATGTATCCCGACAGAATTTTAAGGAAATGCCAAATAGTTACTTACTTTAGCTCATTTTTAACTTATGTAGTTTTTCCTCATGAAAAAATGAGTGTTGGTGTTACTGGTTACTGGAACATTGGATGAGCAAAAAAAGGACAATTAGAACCAATGTTCTAAGAACATTCACACAGATGAACAGGAAATGCAGTGAGCAAAATGGCCATTTTAGGCAAATAATTACTGTGAGTCAGCCTGAAAAACAAAAGTTTCCATCACATTTTTTGTTAAGCTGCGGGGGGCTTCTAGTAGCTGCCTCCTCCTTTCACCAAATTACAATACTGTGCAAAAGTCTTGAGTCACCCTTCAGTTCTTTATATTGTGCTTCCAAAGAAGTCAGCGTTTGTTGCAGTTTTTATGTTCACACCAAACTCGTACCTGACAATTTTCAGAGGAGCGCTTTTTTTTCTTTGTGTTTGTTTTTTTATTATAAAGTCACTGACCTATGATTCATTCACGCTTAACTCAAGGGATGAACCACTGCTGTGTCTTCTCATAACAGACAATGAACCAATTTTAAAATTGTATCTTTAGGCAATTTTTTCCTGGCAGCTTGTCACAAAACATCATTTGTTCCCATTTTTACAAATAATAAAAAAATAAAAATGCCAGAAACACAGTTTGACAGCCATTAATTAGTATTTTGAATCAACATGGTCCTTTCCAAAGAGCTACTAGATAAAAAAAATTGGGAAATCTTGCCATAGTGTGCAGTGTGTCCTTAAAAAAAATGTAAGAAAACAGAGCATGTGGGGGTCAAAAGAAGACGTGTCAAGCCTGGAAACTATCTGCAGATGAACAGTAAATTGGGGGGCACATAAAAAAAATAAATGGTAAAAACCTAACATAGGACCTAAGAGCTACATCTGGCCCTTCAGTTGATCCACTTACTAAGCATTCATCGGGTTTGGAGGAGCGATGAATCTCAGTGTCAAATCTTTCGTTTAAATTGTCATCAATATGTACAGAGGAGGTCAGGAGGTCGGCAGACAGTGAGTTTCTGCAGCTGTCTAAAACACACTGGAGGCTCGGTCATTGGTTTGGGGCTCCATCTGAGCCAGTGGTGTTGGAGATCTTGTCAGAATAGATGAATTATAAACACAGAACAGTACTGATTTTGATCCAATGTTAAGAGCTTTCCAAATAGCATCATTTTCAGCATGATCCCAAACACACTGCCAGTGCAGTAAAAACATACCTGAGAAAAAAGAAAGAAAAAGAATTGTACAAATGGGTTTTTCCTCATCTACTATATGTACGTTTCAATAAATCGTTGCCCCCATTTCCCTTACAAAAGATAAAGAAAAGAGGGGTGGCTTGAGACTTTTGCAGAGTAGAGTGCCATACCAAGGCATCAGATTTAACACTCTGATATTTCATTCTACTTTTATGACATGAATGTCTCATCTCACACAATTTTTATTTGAAGGGGTTGTCTCAGGCACAGTATGCCCATGAATTCATCTGCATGTTTCCACAAGTACGGATGGATTTTAAAAGGACAGGAAGTGATGTTACTTTGTATGTTTATAGTTTTTGAACTCATTACTCAAGCAGAAAGATGAGCTGGTGCCCACAAGTACTGGGTGCTGCCTCTTCTGGAGCACGAGCCAACATCTTATGTGATTCAACAGGAGTATGAGAAAACGAGGATATTTTTAAACTGAAAATCTCCTCTACTGGAGTCCCTTTTCCAAGACGTTCAAAGAAACCCAAAGAAAAGACACCAGGACAAGTGTTGTATTGCTAGGCAAAAAAATTTATAAATTAATAAAAACATTCCCTTTGTAGTGTTCTTCTGACAGCTTTTCCCACTTTGCAAGTTGTGTCCTCTTTTTCTCTAATGATTTCAAAATATAGAAAAATATTTCTGACAACATTCATCATGACATGATTTTCAGATGATTTTCATTCTGTAGCGTTAATCATTTCACATTCGTCTCCCACTTGCTTATCGTTGTTTTTTTTGTTTATATATATATTTAAATATATATATAAACAGTATTTACACATCAAAATCAATCCATACCATCTCTCAGCTTCAACCCAGAGACACCAGAGCATGTTTTGCATAGATCACAGGGGGGAAAATGTCAGAGGTGAAAGGTCAAAGCCTTTGAAAGAAACAAGATCATAACAAAAGATATCAATATCAAACATGGCACAGATTGGACATTTTGAAGCGGCAAATGAGTCCTTGAGATGTTTACTGTCCCACCCCTCCACTTTCTCCAGGTGGCGCTGCAGCTCGCAATGTAAAAACAGGAGTGGCAGTTCAACATTTTGGATTGCTGTTTGCGTTCACAAAAAAAACAAACAAAAAACCCCCCAAAAGACATTACACGCTCAAAATTAAGCAAAAACACAGGAAAATTTTCAAAGAACAATTTTAGTGAAATTTATTTTAAAAGTTATTTTTTACTTAATTGTCAGATCAATTTTAGTGTTCAAGAAAATGTTTAAAACACAGCAGAAAAAAAAAAGTAAAAACAAACAAAAACTGCCAAACATAATCTTCCGGAGCTTAGCTTTGGGTTTACAACAACTCCTTTTTTTATTTGTCAGTTAACAGAGTCTGAAAACAACAATAGCAGGCCAAGGAAGCAGGTTTGGAGTCTGAGCAGAGCTGAGACGCTGCAGCTCACACTGGCTGAGATGCTCGTTCATAAAGAGCTCACACGTTTTGGAAGGCCATCGTTCATTGTGCTAAACAAATTAAGCAGGAACTTTTTTTTTCAGATTTGTTACAGCATGATTACTCCGTGGCCACTAGAGGAACAAAAACATCTTGTGCATCCAGCCGTGGTAGCTGCTGAAAGCAGAAAGCGTCAAAATCAATTTCCCAAAATGAAAAAGAATAAGAGGGAAAAAAAGGCCTGTGCCCCCGTCCATGACCCCTGTTATGTGAACGATTGGAGTGCTCATGTATATATATTTTTTTCTTTAAAAACCAGCAGAGTATGAAAAGCAACTTCCATAAAGCTAAGTAAATCCATCACAGTCACCATGAAGCCTTGATTCTATTTGCCAGACTCCCTTTCATTTACCTGTGTGCAACGTGTGTTTTTACATATAATCACTGCTCTAAATAAACTTCTGCTTACAGTCTTTCAAGGAAGACGTCAAAGGCCCTGGTAGGAAACAATCCCCTTATAAAAACGCCACATTACAAACTTCATCACATTGGTTTTTGTATACTTGCAAATGAACTAAAAAAAGATCAAATAAAATTAAAAGATTAACTGCGAGTACAGACTGCAATCCCTAATTAGACAGATTTATTAATGCCACGTTCTTACTGAGAAGCTCCCTTTTCGTTAATTAGGCTGAGCCTTAAAAATTTAAAATTATTAAAAAACAAAAACTCTAACTGGCACCGTTTTGTGGGCGTGAAACGTTGACTAAAGAAGCGCGATTCGTGGATAAGGTTCATTACAGTGTTCAGACCGTGTACCATCAAACTGTCTACGATTGCTTAAACAGACATTGTGAGTTTCAGGTATCAGCGATTGTCTTTGGTGTACCATGAACACTAATGACTGTAACTGTGACTGGAAGTGACATTAAGAAACAGAGCAAGTACCATCAATCTTTATCAGAGCTGTTTGTAAAAAATAGTTTTGTTAGAAAACACAATCTTGAGTGTAAAAGACATGGAACCTGATGAGGAATGAGGCCCTCTGTTCTCGTTTTTTTGTTTCCTCTCCCTCGCTCTTCAGATCACACATGTACAGCAGACTGGGTGATACGCGGATGGACGGATGGCAGTGTGTAAAGTACAAGAGAGATTTCTCTACCCAGAGCAAACGTTCAGCGTGAAACCTCGCTGTCATCGCCGAGCTCTGCAGGTGCACGACTCACTAACCACTAAACCCTACTGCATGGAAGCTAATTTAAGCTCAGTACTATTGCACAAACCAAACACTACTTAACTGTTAGTTTATCATAAAACCTCGCCTTATCTGACATGCAGAAACTATTTACCTATTAATAAAAAACCAGAAACAAACTATGGGTCATTACGAAATGCATCTAAGAAATTCTGTAGAAAAGTGACTCACAGCCGGGACGAAATCCCACACGTACGAGCACGACGAACGCGGCTATGGCTTCGACGAGCTGAGGACGTCTCAGCTTGTTGCAGAAAGTGAAAGTGGTGTAATGGGAAAGAAATGTTAGACGTTTTGCAGGGTGGCAGGCAGTTTCTCTACTGCTAAGAGTTGAGAGAGAATGGCTAGTATGTGCAAATATGTTACTTGGAAAGCTGGGTCACAGGTAGATGATTTAACAAAGCACTCCTAAGAATAATGCACATTTTTACAGTTTTTACAGTTTCTGGTAGCATTACAGAAAACTGCTACAGATATTACAGAGCTGTAAAATGACTACTTACCATTTTATAAAAAAACAAAACAAAAAAAACCCCAAAAACAAATTAGCAACACATTACAAAGGAAAACAGTGAATATCAAGTCTTGGCAAAAGCTTTTAACACTGTGTGGCTGCAACTTCATTCAACCTCAAAACACAATAAATTAAAGAAAAGCTGATCACAACTTGCATCAGCACCTCCACGTGCACATTTATACTTGGTACCCAATGAAATAAAAAGATAGAGTAGCTATTTCACCATTAAAATGGGTGTTAGTGTTTCAAAAAAAAAAAAAAAGTAGCAGCATATTATTTTCCCAGATGTGCTGTGTGTTCGGTTTGGCCTGTCTCACCAAGAAAACAAAATCTTTTTCAAGAAAAGTCATGAACGCCTCATGAGATTCTGGGTCATCAAATTCAAAATAAGGGAAATAATGCCAACGCACAGGTGGAATTAAAAAAAAATTAAAAATCGTGCAGAATTTCGGGTCTTTCAAAAACACTGAATGACACACAAAGGATGCGACACGTACAAGTACGGAAGAGGATCAGGGTCACTGGGGTACAAAAAGTGGGCACATCTTTTTTTTTCTTCTTTTATTCTGAGAAAAAAAATTTCTTTGACTTTAATGTCAGGATTCGGACTTTTTTCTCAGAATTCTGAGATTAAAGTCAGAATTATGGGAAAAAAGTAATTCTGATGAAAAAGTCTGAATTCTGGAAAATAAGAAGAAGAAAAAAAAAAGATGTGCCCACTTTTTCCCCCAGTGGCCATGATCCTCTTGCCGGCTTCGTGATTCCTCCGCTTAATTTTGTTTTTTTGTTTTTTTTAAATGGCGAACAGTGAATGGTTAGCTAATGGCCTGAACAGTTGGCGTCACCTTTTTGGAAAAGAGTGATTCATTCAAATAAACTCTCATACACAATGGCAGACACATCTGCTCCCACATGTTGCTGATATGTCTATAAAACGGTGCAAATTCAGAAAACAAATGTTTAAAACGTTAAAAGAAAAAGGCAATAATTACCCAAGTTTCTCAGTACAATTATGGTAGTCGTGCTGATTCACAGGAGACAAAGTGGCGCTCTCCCACACGGAGGTTTTTCCAGTTTTCATCTCATTCAGTGATGACTAGCATTTAGTGCAGCCTTTTTAAAATAAACCTAAAAGAGCTCCCACGTTTTTTGGGAATGCTTCTGTTTTTTAAAGTGAACTTTTTCTCTTAGTCCGTCCTTGACAAAAGCTCTGATGAAAGCAAACATGAGCCAGCTGCACGGAGATGACCAAACTGATGGGATTACTTTGTAAGTGGCTGACTCGCACACGCTTTCAATCTTTTCCTGCCAAACAATTTTTGGTGTTTTTTTCTGTTGTTGTTGAAGAGGAAACCTTCTTTGTGCCAGCCTGAAAGCACCCTTTCAAAACAAAAGATAACAAGTATTGACTAGCACCAATATGTGCACCTACTTCTTTAATCTGTGGCTTTACTGTGTCGTATTATACCATGAAATGGCATGTGTATATACAAGCTCCCGAATCTCAAGTATTTACCGAGATTTTCTGTGTACAGGATGTGAATATAATACACGATATGCACAATATCATAAGTGTACAGATGAGGAAAATGATTCCAGTCCTATAGGTATCCTATAATAATTTTAGTAATAAAAAAATCCCAGTTTTCCTCTTTTGTCTGCTTCGTTGCAGACGATCCATTTCAGTGACAGAAAAGTCTCACATGTGTCCTGATGGGAGAATCCTATATCAATCTCTTCTTTGTGTACAGCCTAAATCAACAGATGTGAAGCTAAGTTTGAGGAGTCTGAGTTTACCTTCTACTCCTCTGCTTCCTGGCTGTGCGGGAAGGGCAAAGAGACGGCGTGCTCCTGCGTGAGGGCAGCCAGCTCCTTGAGGAACTCGCAGAAGATAACGGCGCAGTAGACGGCGTTCTTTACTCGCAGCGCTTCAGCTTGCTTCTCAAGGCCAGACGCACCTCCGCTGCCCCGGAACAGAGCGCTGTGCAGTGATTGGCCGCCATCCCGTACGTGTGCGAGGGCGAGCTGAGCGGCGTGCCGAGCCCGTGTTGGACTGTTTGTGTGACGAAGAATCAGGTCTCCGAGAGATGGCTTTCGACTCTTCACTGGAAGAGAAGGGCACGGTTTCACAACAGGGAAATAAAACTGTGACGCGAGACTGCTCTGACATCTCTGCGATTCCCCGGCGTTTTCAAAGATAGAAAAGAAGTCACCAAGTGGGCCTATAGTTCTGATTATCTCCTTTAATGTGGAGTTTGGTAACAAATCACTGCACAGCAAAAAACAAAAAACCCTCAAAAACCTCTAAACCTGAAGCAAATCTGTTAGGTATGTTTGTTTTTTTACAAAGTACTAATGGTAAGATGTTACGGCACCAATAAATTGCTTCTGCTTTCTAACAGTTTTGTCTTTTTTTTTTAATTTATCCTAAAGTTTTCCAATTCAAATGTACTTTTATTGGAATTTCGTAGTGTGTTTAAAATATTTTTAAACGTCTGGATTTTGGTAAATTATCTTTGATTAACACTTCTCACTAAATTTATGACCAAAGTCATCAAAGCCACGCCTGTATGTGTAAATGTAGCTCTTCCTATTTCTATACTCACCAAGGGAATCAGAGCGGCGCAAAGTAGGAACCGCTGCCGGCGAGTCGCTCCAGTCCACTTTGCTTCGGGCCACCAAGTACTGCTGGGCTTTCCTCAGCATGGCAGGAAAGTCCTCGTGAGATGCGGCAAATGCCTCGATGCGGTTCTTCACAGAACCTAAAACCTGAGGAGAGTTGTGGAAACAAACTTTTAAACTTTTTGATCACCTTTGCTTGGTGTTGTTAACCCCTCTCGCAGGCTTGTCATCCCTCAAGACTAAAATTCACATGAACTTAACAATTTAACTTAACAGTTAAATTGTTAAGTTCATCCATCCACACCCACGCTCGCTGGGTGTGGATGGATCACTCAACTGAAACTGCAGTTATATTTATTCATTTATTGTATTTTTTTATGTCCACTGCAGCAGTGAATTCAAGTATCTGAAAATAAAGAAAATGAATGTGGAAAGAAACTGGATGCAAATATCACTGTGGGCCTGATGCTTTTGGAACCAGAGCGTGCACAGAAGTAAGGTGGGCTGGAAGTGGACAACTATGCCTAAAGGCAGACACCCAAAAACTGTAATCCTTTCAAAGACAAAAAGAAACTATTCGCTTTCTCTACTATTTTCAGAACAAGGGGAAAGAGGGCACCAAAAACCATTATAAACAACTTCTGCATAGTGCAGCGTACCTGGATTAGGGACTTGACACTGGGCTGGAAGACCATGTTGGTGTTGAGCAGGAAGGAGCGTAGGAGGGGCTGAGGATAGCAGGCCAGCTGGGCCACAATGCCAGTGAGCAGGATGTTGACGTATAACGAGTTTTGGAGCATGTTCTCCAGCTTGGCAAACAGAACTGTCATGAATGGACCTGCACGGAGGAAGAGCGGTGGATCATTGAATAGAAAGATAGAATGCTCAACTCTTGTCAGCAGGAAAGAGTAACTGCTTCTCAGAAGTGGGTTTTAACTGCTTGTGATTATATGGTTGCAAATCCTTTCACCATCCTTAAAATATAGTCAAGAAGAGTTCCTAAGTTTGAGGTGGTAATTACACCATCAACCACATAACTTCAACAGCTGTGCTGTTAGCAATTATCAAAAGCAAGAGCTCAGTGATACAATTCCTGTTACACATCCAACCACTTATTTGATACAGCAGTGTGAGCATGAAAATATGATGACAGCAATAGACGTATCCACAAACTGATGCAACAGTGAAAGAAATCCGTGAGTCTCACCTGTGTATGGCTGGGACACAGGTTGGTTCAGTGGTCTGGCAGGACTACAGATGCCCACCGCAGACCCGTCTGCCTTCACGTCACCTGTCAGCTTCCCCTCCAGTGCTGATGACAGCTGCTGTTCTTCTTCCTGGCGCTCAGTGGACAGACTCTCTCTGGCGATTTCCTCCAGCTGACAGGCTGCTTTGCAGCGCTCTTTCACCCGGTCCTCCAGTTCTCTCAGCTCCTGTGTGAACGCCTCAATGCTAATGCCCTGACCGTTGGCATCGCCAGGCAGCTGTGGGTCTCCCGGCGCCTGCTCCAGCAGCTCCTCAATAAGACTCTCTACAGACTGCTGACTGGCTTCTGGAAGATCTGAGGATGCATCATGTGGGTTTAAGGTTTCACTTGACAGCAGTTTAGTATCAGATGCTGACTGGTTAATGGAGGTCTGAGTAAAAATCTTGCTAGGACAAAGAGATTGTGCATCACTGATGTCACTGTTGCTAAAAATAGACTTTGGGAGAGCAGTGCAGCTTTGCGAGGGGCAGTTAACAAGGGAACCATTTTGGTTGGCGTTTTCATCCAAATACTGCTGATCATCCAAGTCCCTCTTCACTTTCTTCACCTCCAGTCCTCTATCACGACTGTCTGAGCACCCGTCTCCCTGCACCATTGTTCCATTATACATAGCCTGGTAGCTAACAGTGATGGCAGATGAGGGGATGTGAGGAGCTGGGGAGGAGATGGGATGAGAAGTGGATAAAGCGGTTGCTGAAGACGAAGAAGGTACAAGAGGAGGTACAGGCTTGGGAGGCAGCTCCTCTCTCTGAAGGCTGCGTTTCTTGGAGCGAGGCGTTAGGCTGATGCAGCTGTTTTTGCCAATCGTAACATCCCACTCTCCGCTGTCCCGCTCAGAGCTACTCCATTCAGACCGCGCTGCTGCCACAATGGCCGCCCTTTGCTGACCGGGAGAAGAGTTATGACTTCCTCCCTGCTGGAAAGAGAAGTGCTCAGGGAACATAGTCATTGGGACATTGGAGGTAGGGGGAAGTGGGGGTGGCGGGGCTGTGTTTGGGGATGGGTTTTCGCCATCATATGGTGCCGACCAGTCACGACAAGCCCAAGAGCAAAACTCAATGCTCCTCCGAGCGTCCTTAAGATACTCCAGATAACCTGAATCCCAGTCCAGACAATCTGTGTGGGTCTGCTGATGGTGCATCGGGCTGTCAGGAGACATCTGGTGGGAGCTTGAAGAACTGGACTGCAGTGGATCCATGCTAGAGGAGGTAGGAGCACCTCCACCTCCTGATCCACCTCCACTGCTCTGCTGTCTCATGAAGAAGGACAGGCGGGATGGAGTGCTGGGTCTGGGTGGGGCGGGAGATTCTGTGCTGGGACTATTCAGTACTGCAGGATGACAATATACGGGCAAACAGGAAAACCATGAGTAGAGCCAGGATCTGCTATCCCAATTAATACAGACACTGTATGCAAACAATCAACTTACATACAATAACATTCCTAACACCAAGAGTTTTCCATGCAAATTCACTCTGGCTCTACAACTAAAGGTCTTAAGTAAAGTAAGTGACTAGAGTAGCTGCACAACTATTGTGTACAGTGTATTCCACTCAGTAAAAGATTGTATTTCAAGTGCAGATCATATCATTTACAACCACAACTATTAGTGTCAACTGCTCACTTTCCACAAGTGTGTAGCTCACCTTTGCCCCAAAATGGATTTTCCTCATCTCTCTCAGAGGAGGCAGCTGCGTTGAACCGGCAGCACTCTGGGATTAATGACAGGAACTTGTCCGCTGACTTTCCGTATAAGTCAGTCTCCCTGATAGCACGACGCTGACTCAGCATTACGTGAGTACATGGCAGGAGATACCTGAGAGCGAGAGAACACACAGAAGCAACTTCAGTAATTTTAGATAAGTTAATCCACATGCACAGGATATAGGTTACTATTCAGGAAGCTTAAACTGTGTTGTCATTTTTAATTCTACATTTCCATTCTTAATATTTGCCATATTTATCTTGCTGTGACAAATCACCTTAAAACACAGACAGTATGCCCTAATCACAGCCTGCAGGTAATGTGTTAACGGGTGGGGGGGGTCGTCACTGGCAGCTTCTGACAGTAGTATGGGAAATGGGAGAAACAGCCATTGGTAGTTCATAAAATTTTTGTAAAAATGGGCAGAAATAACCTTGTCTGTATCGTCTCGTGGTAACTGCTGACAGATGGTGACTTTGCGTCATAACCTTTACTTAATCTAAATGACTAGATGTGTGAAGAAGCCCTTTGGAAGTATAACATTTGGCAAAATGCTCTGAAGCGCACACAAACCTGAGTACAAGCTGTAGCATGACGTCTTCACAATTCAAGGACAGGAGAGTCCTGAAGAGGCTTAACGATACCATGCAGAGCTGCAAAACAAGCAGAAAGAAACTGGTTAGAAAACAACCATTTTCTGAGGAGGACATACACATACGTAGGACACTGTGATGATTCATAAAAAATATTTTTTTGAATTCCCCCCCTCCAAAAAAAGCCTCAGAATAAATTTTAGAACCCAAACGATATAGGATTTTTAAGCTCAATGCCAATTTTTGGCAATTTAAAAATGTGATATATCGGTTGATATTGTTTGTTTTCTGTTTTTTTGGATTACCTTTCTACGCTTTTTTGCTCCACTTGGAAAAGTTGGTATTTGTGTCCCTTTGGTAAACACACTACGCAACATCAACACTCATAACGTGGTTGAAATGTACATTTTGATACCATATGTTGGAAGCTAATATTGGTTAGACTCCAATAAAATTCTATAACAGCAAAATTTACTATTTTCTTAGCAGTGAACACCAGTAATTTTAGTCAGCAGTGCTGATGTTTTAACGCTATTCCTTTTTAACTCCTATTTGGGGGTAACCATCGTTTCTCTTTTTTCCGTCATACTTCAGGTGAATTAATAGATTTTTTTTCCTAACACCACTGCTGTTCCAAAAAGACTGATATTTATGCATTTGGAGGGAATTTAAGATAATGTTGAAACATTTTGCTGAGGCTTATTTAACCACTTATAAATAACTGGTAACACAATCCTCAATTGTTGCAGCAGACATGAAGAGATTCAGTTTCCATGTTTATTCTGTATCCTACTCAGTTTCTGCTTTAAACCCACTCACCACCCACTCAGTCGAGTTCAAATGAGGGCCTCAGGGCTCCTTTACAAATATGCACGCACGCACGCACGCACGCACACACACACACACACACACACACACACACACACACACACACACACACACATATATACGGACCCTTGAATTGCTGCTAATGCGCGTGAGCAGCGTGTCCAGGATGGTGTCATTGTCATGGCGATGCAGCAGGATGAAGCGCAGGAAAGTTTTGAGGAGGGAAGTTTCCGTTATACTGCGCAGAAAAAGATCAAGGTAGGCTGTGCTGGCGATCATCTCATCCACCGATGACTGCAAACACACACAATTAAAGGTGTCTCAAAACTGCCAAAAATATGCAATATGATAATAGTTATGTGTGCACAGTTAAAAGCAACATTAAGGGAATTTGTTCACCCCCTCTCCCCAACTCGGCTGTTAAAGAAACTGCAGCCTTTCTAACAAAAACAGTCCCCTTTGCTACCTTATGCAGGGCGGGGCCGATGACAGGTACAAGGAAGCCGTTGTGAAGGTAATCCAAAAGCTGTGAGCGGACCAGGGGATGGGCGACCTGCACCACGGCGTTGCAGAACTCGAGCGAGTTCATGAAGAGCACGAGCGACGACACGCCCATCCAGTCCTCCCGCCGAAGGGCATGCCAGTCATCTCCTCGAACTTCTATCTTCCTCGGCAGAGAGGAATAAAGAGCGCTGAGGCCTGTCGCCAACACCTGAGGAGAGGCAGAGAGGTCACAGACGTTGCTGACTGAGTCACCTCTAGGAAGTCAGCAGGTGGCACCTCTCAAATAGGAGTCTATTTTTAAAGTTCTGACTTTTGGAAGTAACAAACAAGAGCTACAAACTACACCAAATTAATGATGGAGAAAATAAGCAGCATTTTCATACAAATATCACCAAGTCACAGCCCATCCAACCCCTTCCATTAAGACTGTGCTGACTAACGGCTATTATTACTGTCTGCTGCAAATCTCAACTGCTTAAATGAACAGTTTTTAAATATTTTCATCATAATTCAAATAATTGCAGCATGATGGTCCGTACTCTGAGTCCTACTGTTGTTACCAAAAAAAGGTTTAAACGAGTGCCTTCCCAGCACATGCAGACACAGTGGATTCACAGTCTAGCTCAAAGCCCGTCATGTATCTTAGCCTTTTAATAACAGCTGATGACTTTTATGAAAATCCAATATTTATTGCTGCTGCCGTGCACATATAGGATGGAGAAACCTGAACCCGTTAGGCTGACAAAACAGATGCAAACTTCCTCAAAAAGAGCTGTGCACGGACACCGAGGGACAGGGAGCAAAGACGGGATGTTCTCTGTACTCTGCTTACAACGTGAGAAAGACTACAATTGTTCCTGTTGTCTAAGAATGTTGAACTAGATCCAAAACTGTCAAAGCAAAGCTGATTATGATACGTGTGAGTATGCACAGACAGGAAATAGCCAGACTCGGGCAGAGAGGAGCAATTGGTCATTAACGCCACCTCCACTGGATCTTTCAGCTGTAACTAGGTCAGACTGAAGCTGCTGGAAGGAAGATGAGCAGAAAATAGCTGAGTTAGCACCAGAGTATAGAGACCTGAGAGGGAGGGGGGCGGGGGTAGACTACTGACCACAGTGCTGTATGCAGACATCACGCAAGACTCGCTCTTATAATGCAGTATGAAAGCTTAAACATTGCTCTGGGACCAGATTCAGTTAAAATCCTGACCAATTCTTGTTCATACATTCAAATGTATGCAGACACATGTTCCCATTGCAGAACTGTTAAGCAAATTAAACTAATAGCTTTAAATATGCACCTCAGACTGCATTAAGTATAACATGGCTCTTTAATTACATCTAGTGGCAGCTAAAAGAAATGACAAAAACAAGGCAGACAGGTTTTACTTCAAAGCGGAATAAACTTTCCACCTTCAAGTTATGATTGTGTTTCCAAACAGAAAAAAGAAAACACAGTTCAAAAATGATAAAATATCCTTCCTTTGTTTTCATCTTTCTTTTAGGTCTCCTGCTTAAAGAACAAACAGTTATTACTAAAGAGTGCTTCTAAACTCACTGGGGGAGAACTGCATCAGTAAGGAAACTGCATTTCACACAAGTTTTCTTAAGCTGTCTTCTTTATCACTAAACAATAAAGTTTCTCCTAAAAACTGCAAACATGTGATGTTGGGTGAGTTTCTGGGTTTTTTTAAATAGGAAGCCTCGAGTTGAGACACAGTTGATAGGATGTAGATAAGGATGAACGGTCTGTCAGAATGCATAGTCATCTCCTTCTCCTTCCATTATCGCACACCATCACTAATGCATCAGAATTAGACAGCCTGCGCGCGCGCACACACACACACCTCTCTTTCTTAGAAGCAGTGAGGGAAACTAAGTCAAGATCCAACTCTTATAATCTGTCCTTAACCATCACATCAATAAAGAATAGGTCATATTCACCATATACTATACGGTTTTTAGACTCAGAGGTTTTAATTTGAGTCTGGCTTTGACCATACTTCTATCAATCACAAGCCAAATGAGCATCATTATGGGAAAACTGTCTGAAAAAAGAGAGAATGAAGAGTGACTCAAAAGCTCCTCACTCACCGGACAAAAGTAGGAGTTCTCAGCGATGTATCGTGCAACAGCCTTGTGACTGGCTGACGCCGCCATAACCAGCAGTAGTGCATCTCGCGCCTGCTGTCCAATGGCTCCATCTCGGTGGATGAATGGCACAAGCAGGGAAAAGATCAGCAGGTTGGTTGAGCCCTGCTGGGCTGGTGCAGCCCGGAACAACATCTCTAGAACCACCGGCTGTCGGGCCATTGACACGCAGATCTGATGGAGGGAAAAAGAATCCCATTAAAGAAGAAGAGTCATGAAACGCTGTTGAAAAATCTACTTTGGAGGTTAGTTATTATTCCAACTTTAGCACAGAAATGAATCACTAATCACTACAAAGGTTTCCTTTTATATGAAAAGAGCAGGTCAGTGCCCCTTTCTGGGGAGTTAAAAACATTTCAGGGAACACCATCAATTATATTACTATTTATTTATGCACCAAATTCACCTGGCTTTTGAAGTGGAACCCCTGCAATTAAATGGTACGTCTTCTGACCAATCAGTAACCTGAGCTGGACTATATTCAACTAACTTTATTGTTTGGGGGAGAAAAACGCCACAGCATGTGATGCTCTCATTTGTTGGTTTCTCAATCAATTGCTGCCGGGCATTCTCATGAAAAAGATATCAAATTACATTTTAAGATAAAAAAAAACCTAGCAAACAGCATGCAAACAGTAAATGCAGCAGAAGCAACAGCAAATGAAAAACTACTATAACTTCTATCTTCCTCGGCAGAGAGGAATAAAGAGCGCTGAGGCCTGTCGCCAACACCTGAGGACAGGCAGAGGTCACAGACGATGCTGACCGAGTCCCCTCCAGGAAGCCAACAGCAAATGAAAAATTACTATAATTCAAATTGTCAGGTTTCATGAAGAGCCACAGCTCAGCTAAGGTTTTTAATACAACAGCCAATTTTTCCAGCCTTCAATTCTCAGTCATCTCACATCCGTTCAATTTTAACACAAAAAATAAAACAAAACTTGTTTGTCATTTGTGGGATGTCTATTACCGGTGAAATATATTTTGTTTATAGTGACTGCATACACACACTGGAAAAGACTGTAGGTTTGTATGTACCTGGTTAAGCAACAATACCAGGCTGTTCTCCAGAGCTGAAGGACAGCCGAGTTCTGGGTCAGCACAAGCTCCCAGGAGCCTAAGAAGGGGGTGGAGAATGGCTGTGTGCTGGAGCAGGGGCTGCTGGGACTGACCGATAAGCATCTCAAACAGTTTGAGCAGTGCACCCTGGCTGTCTGGGTCCAAGCCACGGCGAAGGTGCCACTGAACCAGCCTCTCCAGGATATTCTCTGTGACCACAAGCTCCAGTATGGGCCCCATAGGTGGCACGCTGGTGCCGCTCTCTGAGCTCTCAGCAGGACGCTCCTCTGCCAGCAAACATAACATCTGGTCGGTGTTGTTTCTCACTGCCGTAAGGTCATCGCTGGAGGATGAAGTGTCATGCTGCTCCAACACCCAAGATATCTGAGAAAAGGAAGTAAGGAGTGTGTTGTTGCTTTATCCAGTGGGCTTAAGTGATGAAGTGTTTGAGGTCCATGCTAACGGGACCAGAACAAACACTAGAACTGTAATGGCACATGTGGGTATTTGTTTATGTAACACAATACATAGAACTGAATGTTATTCCACATTACAATGTTTCCTCAAGTCAATCAATTCTGCTTCCATGTAACTGGTTCATCCTTTAGTCCAAGAGGAAGAAATTCCCTTAAGGCTCTCCCAAGATATCGAGTCCATTAGCACAAACAGACAGGCAACCCTTAAACTTAATATCTCCAGCCATGGCTATTACTGACAAGGAGGCATACAGGCAGATAATACTCAAAACAGGTTAAAATACAACAGTGCAACACAACTCAATTATTTTGCAAGATATAAAACGGCCTGTATTTGTATAGCGCTTCACGGTGAGAGTATGTGGTCAAAAGTGTGTGAGAGCAAAATGATAAGCAGAAGTTTAATTGGTCAGCATGACTACAGCAAGAATGAATTTGCAGATCTGGGCCCATGTTGAACAGATAAGAGCTGCATGTTAGATACTGGATAACAAGTCACGAACTACATTTAGGTGCACTTCTGTGGCTCTGTTGCAATGCATTTGCAACATATTCACTTATGGCTGGTGTCTGCTTCTTCTACAGTGGATTATAAATGCATTTCTCCATTATGACAACCGATCCTTTCAAAGAAAAACTCACTGACAGGATCGGACCTGTATATAGCTTTAGTAAGTCTCGCCAAAGAAGGAGCGGGTTTGCAAAGTGTGCACGCCCTGCAATCCCTGGGAAAAACAGAAAATAGATCATTTCTCAGACATCTTTTGTTGCCTCAGATTAGTTCCAACCGTCAGGCAGTGACAGACCTCTGTAACCTATAAACGTTCAGTAGGTAACTGGACATCAGCCAGCTAGTTTACTTCTCTCACTGACACTGACACAGTGAACTTTCACACATTGTGTGAACACATAATCATTCACTAGAACAAAGACAAAGCCTTCAAATCACACAAAAAGAAAAAAGATTAAAAGTAGAAAATTTGAACTGTCACAATAAATTGGATTTATTATAATTAACTCACCTGTGAGAGAGAGAATGTTACTTAGGCGCTGAAGAAAATTTAAAAAAGCAGTTTTTAACTTTGATTCTGTTTTGTGACTGACAAAATTATTGTTTCATTTTGAGTTCAGCTTTTCTTGAGTTTTCACTCTGGGTAGGAAAAATAATTTGCCTCAAATTGTGAAAACGGGACAGTCTTTGTGCAAAATTAACTTTTGTGTGTTAGTTCAAACATTGATGCTGTAAAATCAAGATAACATTTTTAATTAAAAAAAAAATCAGTACCAATGTAGACCACTGTGGGCAGGGCAGGAACATCGAGCAATTTTTATTATTTATTATTTTGAAGCCACAAAAAGTCCATCACACCATTTCCTGTGACGAGCACACACAGCTGCACTAAGTAAGGCTGCTCAAATATAGCAAAAATCATCATCTCAATCCCCAATATAGTTTCGTCTCAAGTACTTAACATGGTTATTAACTAACTTTAAAAAAATGTCCTTTTAAAGGATATTTATTTGGAATTTAAATACAATTGATAATAAACACATGTCGAGGAGCGTGTCAGGCTACATTTCACCGTGTGTTATACTTGTATAACTATGCATGTGACAAATAAAGAACCTTGAACCTTGAATGGTTATTAACTAACTTTAAAAAAATGTCCTTTTAAAAGATATTTATTTGGAATTTAAATACAATTGATAATAAACACAAATTGGTGAGTAACACAGGGTCATCTGGTAAAGCGTTAAGCAGAGGTATTTTTGACTGCAAAGCCCATCTTGCAAGAGCAACTGGTGCATTGCCTCCACTTTGATATCTCTCCAGAGGCAGACGGGCAAAAACAGCCCCAGGGTCATTTGGGGACCTGCAATGCAGCCACGGCTCAAGCAGCGGAGAGCTAAAGACAGCGTTTGCCAACTTTTAGTAATTCTTCCATGGGTTACATGTGCCTTTTACTTTTTTAAGATGGATTGTTGATCAAGAGATGGGTCCAAGGGAGGGGTAAAAACATACCAGTATAAAGGAAAGACAAGAAACAAGAGCTTTGGAAAGAAAAGAAACAGAAAAAAAAACTGTGTGTGTCTTAAGCTCACCTGTCTCCAGTGGTTTTCAAACACCATGAGACAGGTCTCTGGGTCTGCAGTGCAGGGGCTGGAGGGGGCGGCACTCCGGCTCGACCGACTCCCAGAAGCCCGTGGGTTTAACCTGCTCAGCCAGCTCATAGTGAAACCAGCTTAAAGCAGACCAAAGATCACTAAAACTCAATGACGTTGAGTCTAACAGAAGGCAAAGGAAATTATATGGGAAAACAAGAAGTGGGAGAGAGGAAAAGAGAAGTGCAAAAAGAAGGGCAGAAAGGGAAGGGAAAGTGTATCACAACAGAGAAGAGGAGAAAGAGGTCGGCTGTGCAGGCTGTCAATCCCGCTCAGTGTACATCTAGGAAAAGCCTGCTGCTGCTGCTGCTGCTACAGAAACTTTGTGACCCTGTCCTCCTCGTAGACCCTGTCATCCAGTCTGAAGCCAACACCACTCCATAGCCGGTCAGGACTGGCAGTCTCTCTGTGTGAACAAAAAAAACCCCCAAAAACAAAACAACATTAACATCATATAAACCTGGAATAATAACAGCTTCATTCACAAACTTGCTATTACTAAAAGATCTCATTGCATTTCTCTTAATGTGGACTTGAAACATGACAGAATAACCACTAGATTAGAGTGGGAAGAATGCATGTAAGGCAACATGGATACAAGATTCCATGCCTCACTCGCTGTGGCTCGGGAGGCAGGGTCCATGGCAGTAAGCTACCCCAGGACCCCACAGAGCTTTCAAGAAAGCCAATATACATCCAGAGGAATGACTTCAGGTGGACATTGTTGATAAAATACAGATTTATAAATGACATTATGCATATGGCAAAAACTACAAATCACCTTTCAATGGGATCACATCAGCCACGATGTCATTGAGTGTTCAGACCACACATATTACTCTTAAATAAGAATAAATAAAAGCACAGCAATTATCTGAAATGTCATTAATGATTTTGTCCAGTTACACTGAGGTTGAACAGGTGAGTAGCTCATGGTTGGTGCCAAGCTGTTGCATGTGAAGCGTGTAACATTTTGTGGATACGTTTAGAAAATTATTGCAATGGAAGAAAAGATAAAAGTAGAAAGAGCCACGGTAAAAGAATTAACAGTTTCAGAAAACAAGTTTTAACTACACACCATTTCTATCAGTAACATTTCTGCAGTATTATACTGAAAACGTTGATGTTTTATCACAAGTCTAATCCTCATAACACCTGCATGGACTGAGCTCATGAAGGAAGGGAAAAGAAATGTTTTTGCTTTCCTTCATTTTCTATTACATCAAAATGCTTTAAAAAAGGTCCATGTTATGAAAGGACTGTGCAGTATCAGTAGCTGCTGTGTCCATTTGTCGTCAGTATTTATATCACTGGCTGAACACTGCACTCAAGAACATCTAATGCGATTATATACATATACTATATTCCCAAAAGTATTTTGTCATCTGTCTTCACACCCATATGAACTTGAGTGAAAACCCATTCTTAATCGACAGGTGTTAATATGTCATCTGCCCACCATTTACAGCTATGACAGCTTCAACTCTTGTTGAAGCTGTTGATATGTTACAGTGGTGAAAAACCCAGGATTGGGGCATGGCGGAACCGCGACCGGGCCAGCCAGGGGAGGTGCTGACCCAAATGGTGGCCGAGTTCGTGCCTACCTCTAAACCCGTACCCACTTCTTGGGTGGGAGCGCCTGCACCTGTTCCTGTTCCACGGAGGAGGGCGGATGAGCAACCTCCACTTACACCACCTGCTCATGCATCTTCTCGGCCTGAGCCGATGGACAGCGTGGACAGCATGCGGGGGACAGCGTGCTCACCCAGAGCCGGAGGCTGGCACCAGGGAGAGAGCTGCTCAGCTGGGGCCAGAGGCCAGCATGTGGTCTGGACCTGCCTCGTTTTTACCAGAAGCCAGCGTCTCTATTAGAAGCGAGTGTGAAAACGACAACTGTAATAAAATCCGCTGATATGTGGTCGGGTCTGCTATACATATGCTACAGTGTGCTTATTTGACCATTCTTCCAGAATAAAAGTTGTGAGGTCAGACACTGATGTTGGACAATAGGGCCTGGCTCACAGTCTCTGCTCTAATTCATCCCAAAGGTGTTCTTTTGGGTTGAGTTCAGGTTTTTGTGCAGATCAGTCAAGTTCTTCCACACTCACACTTCCACACCGCTCATTTAATTCTTTATCGACCTTGCTTTGTGCACTGCGATGCAGTCATGTAGGAACAGGAAGGACCCATCCCCAAATGTTCCAAAGTTGGGAGCATGAAATTGTCCAAAATGTCTTGGTATGCAAAACAACAGGAGTTCCTTTTACTGGAAGTAAAGGGGGTGAAAAACATCCCCACGCCATAATGCCCCCGTCCGCCAAACTATACATTTGACACAAAGCAGTCAGACAAGTACCGTATTATTCGGGCTATAAGGCGCATTTAACATTCTTTAATTTTCTCAAAAATCCACAGTGCGCCTTATAATCCGATGCGCCTTATGTATTAATTCTGGTTGTGCTTACTAGCCTTGAACCGATTTTATGTGCTCAAATTAAGTTTAACATCCGGGCATCCATGAAAACAGAATTTATTAAATTTAATGGAGTTAGAAGTTAGGTGGAAACTAGCAAGCTAAGCATGATATAGCATGTTCTGACAGATTTCTGAAACAAATTCAAATGTACCTGAATTTGAAATTTCCACTGAAGTCACGGGTAAGAGGCAAGTGGAACCAAGATCGAGGCCATTTGCTTTTTGAAGTTTGCAAAGACTGCTAAATTGTGCCAGTGGTAGTTCACTCTTTGCAACATAGTACGCTGTTCTAAACAGATTTTTTTTCAGGTTTATTTTTAGTATGTTATTTGCAATTGGTGTTTGTTCTGGGAAAGATATTGCAGACTGAGCAATAATGCATTTCTTGCATTTCTCATGGGTTCTAATGGGGGCCTTTCTTAAAATGACTGGTCCCAGTAACAAAGGCACTTGTCGACTCAGAAATCGAGGGAAAACCAACAACACACCCGGCAGAACATTATGTTATTTACACGGGTGCACATAAGTGGTCCGCATGTGCGCATTCGCTGTCAAAATAAAAGATGCGCACCAGATAAGAAGTTGCAACGTGCGTTTGCGTACATATAAAAAGCACTGTTTTTGTCCGCTAGAGTGGGATTTTCACGGCACATTCTGCACCACATCTCTGTGCGTGCATCATTTGTTTGAAGCCAGCTCACCTCCTGCAAATACTTTTCCGAGAATACGCGCTTCTTTTGTGGTTTGGACTCCTTCTGACATTTCTTTGGAGGTGGAGGAACATCACAGTAATTGCTTAAAGGAGCTTCTTCGACATCTTTAAGAGTTCTAAACAAATGTCTGTCCTCCTCCAGAAATCTTATGTACGCAAACACGCGTTACAACTTCTTATCTTGTGTGCGTTTTTTATTTTGACAGCGAATGCGCACCTGCGGACCACTTATGTGCAGCCCTGGTTATTTAGCTCATCATATTGCAGCCACAGAAATTATTTTGTCCATGAAACCATAAAGCTGCACTTTCTTTTTGCCTTATAGTCTGATTTGTCATAGCTTTTCCGTTTTGTGGTAAGCTTTTCTTTGGCTGTCACTTCTTCACCCTGACCTGTTTTATTTGGCTCAGCAGAACTGAAATATAAATCCTGCTGCTTTTACACACGCACTCACATAACGCTCAGCGATTCTCTGCGCGATCAACCTCTCACATGTTTAAGCTGCGGGAGATTTCACTTGTCATGTTTGCATAGTAAGCTAACGATTGATAAGATGATGTGCGGAAATTATCGTCACTCACCAATCAGTGCTGTCGCTCTCTATACACAGTTCGCGCGATTGCAAAGTGAAAGCAAAAAGCAAGCACAAATTCAAATGCAATTTCAATATGTCACATATTGACAGTGGCTCACCGATGTCAATGACAATTCCCCAGCTACATTTCTGAAAGAATGCAAAAGCATTGACATATATTTTTCCTCCCTACGATAGCCCGACGGGCAGGGCAGAGATAGATTTTGGTAGCCCGACTGGAAAAATCGTTAGGCTAGCGATTTTGCGAGCTCTGATGTTAGCATGACATTAGCACAGTGAAGCTGGAGGATGAACGCTAACTTTTTTCCGCTTGATAAAAGTTAACGTGAGGGTTCCCGATGGTTAGGGACAAATGCAATCACATGGCAGGATGCTGTAAACGGACCAAACCTCAGTCAGGAGAACAACTGAGATAATTCACAAGGTTAGTCATTCATATACTGCAACAACATGGGAATAGAGCAGCTGAAAGAGAATTCAACACTAATGAATCAATAGTACGGAAGTGGAGGAAGGAAGACGAATGAGTTGAGTAAAGTTTGACTTATCTGTTTTGTTTCGCTTAATGCACCTTATAATCCGGTGCACCTTATGTATGAAAACAGACCCATTCATCGACGGTGCACCTTATAATGTGGTGCACCTTATGGTCTGAAAAATACGGTACCGTTTTCCTGGCAACCACCAAACTCACTCATCCACTAGATTGCCAGATGGAGAAGCATGATTCGTCACGCCATTTTCTTTTCTCTGTGGTAGCAATTCTGCTTAATTTGTTAAATCCCTTATCAATATCCTTAATCTAAATGTCATTCTGCTGTCTTAAGTCATCCAAAGACAGAAACCCTTTCTGTGCTTTTGCGTGCATGCAAGTAATCGGGTTGTGCTGTATTCCTCAACTGGTTAAGAACAAGAGGTTGAATGGTATAAAATGCACTCCGCCAGTAAGTGGGATATTTGATATTTTCCTTCAGCACCATCAGAATTTAATAGCTCCAAAAATATCTGCCAGGAAGTAGTGCACTTAGTGAGTTATTGTAAGGATTAGTGAGAAATAACTGAACAGATGGTTAATGATGGATTTTGCTGCTGGAAAGGAGGGGGGAGGGGGATGTTTGTTCTTTTACTGTTGTGCAAACCTACAGTGCAGAACTTTTGGCTCTTAGACTTAAAGTGTAAATATCAACCCTATTGACTCTTGCATATACAGCGCTGTGCAAATGACTTGACCCACCCCTCATTTCTTTCCATGTGGCTTAGAAAATGATTTATTGAAAGATCTAAACATACATGGATAATACAATATATAAAGCAAAAAGAGTTTACAGAATTGTAAGAAGCTTGAAAGATAGTGTTTGGCATTACAACCTTTATTCGTCAACATAGCCTGAACCCTCCTGGCAACTCTTGCATGATTTCTTCAAGTTATCTTCAGCAATAGTCTTCCAGGCTTCTAGAAGTGCATTCAAGCTTTTCTTTGAGTGCCTTTTAATTAGATCTCTGTCAAGATGATCCCACATTGCTTGAGAGATGTTGAGGGACTCTGGAGGGGTCAGTCCATGACTGATAGTTTTCCATTGTGCGTTTTTCTATCCAGGTATGCTTTTACTGCATTAGCATTGTGTTCGGGATCACTGTCATGCTGAAAAACAAGTCATTGCCAATCACACACAGTCCCAAACCATGCCAGAGCCTCCACAGTGTTTTACAGATGTCTGTAGACCATTACTACGGATTCATGCTAATATTTATGCTTATGATAGTATCAATATAAGGACTCCCAAATGTCAGCATCCTAGCAACTGCAATCACCATTAAAAATTTTCTGGTTTTTGTTTTGTTTTTATTATATATGTGAGCAAAAATATCGCTGTTGCAAATTTCCTTGAAAAATTGTTATATAATATTGAGACTACATTGAGCACCCCTAACAACAATTTGACCAAAACCTCCAAATTTGGATTCATCGCTGTTGCCATGCATTTTCAGTCCAGTTCTTGTGTAATTGATATACCTTAGTGTTCTCTCCCCCTTTCCCTTCCTTAGGAATAACTTCTTGACAGCCACCCTTCCACTGAGACCATTTCTGATGAGGCTTCAGGAAACAGTAGACGTATCAACTGAAGTGCCAGATGCATCGCTCAGGTCCTGTTTTAGGTCTTTGGATGCCCCCACCCCCTCCACCACCATTTTTAATGAATTACTGTTCATTTTCTGCAGATAGTTAAGCTGTTCCTCCAGATGTCCAGTGCATTTGACACATTTACCAAGCCGACATACGCTAAGTTTTCAACCAATAGCTCTTCTGAAATCTCCTTGTTGGTTCAAAACATGCTATACCTGTTGAACTGTGTTATCATTGGCACTTTTCATAGATTCAAAGAAATAAAGAAATGGGAACAGATTATGTGTTTATGTGACAAGCTGCTAGTAATCAAGTGCCTAAAGACTAGAGATGGCACGATACCACTTTTTAATGTCCGATACCGATATCAGAAATTTGGATATCTGCCGATACCGATATGAATCCGGTAAAGCGTATTTTGTAATCAATAAAACTGTTTTTTTTTTATAAATATCTTGCTGCATTTTGTATAAGTTCATACCTAAGTTTTAAAAAAAAAAAAACAAGCGACCGAAGCTATTCTGTTATACCTGTATGCAAAAAATACACTCCACCCAAAACATTTTAAAGTTCAGCAACACTGATCGGTCTAATAAATTTAAACCTACACCATCCTCCCTATTCTGGTATTTTAAAGAGTACTTAGTAGAAATATTAAGCAACCTAACGAATAGGGTTGCCAACTCCCAGCAAAAATATTAGGGCGGGGGGTGGTTCCCTTGTGGTGGAACCACATACCTCATAGCGGCTCAGCTATGAGGTATGAGGCCAATCACCGTGGTGTCATCGCCCTTAATCGATGTAATCAACTTTAATTTAATGCAAGTGTAAAACAAATGCACAGAAATCAATTATTTTTCTACAATAATTAAATAGATTCAACATCTTTCTTCAACAGAATTGCAGACTGCACAGATAGTACCTTCCCAAAGGAAAAAGTACTATAGCTTATTAGGGTGTATATTAGACTTATTAGTTACTATATACAATAATGGATTTCTATACATTTAATCGGATGACCACTTTTGTTGCAAGATTCAGATAATTATTTATTCAAAGTTTTTAAATGACATAACAAAGAAAAGTATTTCTTTGTGCCCCCCTCTCCCTGTTAATGCCCTACCTGGCCACCGACAAAACTTTGCTAGACCCGCCCCTGCACAGTTACCAGCTGTCAGCTACTTAGAAAAGGATCCTGGTGTTATTTGTCTCTCAGAAACAGTTCAGAACTTCCCTTCAACTCATTCATGTCACCTAAAAGGTAAACCTGTTTCTCCATCACCTGTTCAGCTCTGATGATTCAGTAAGGGCATCTCCTGGTTTCATCTTGATGTTTCCCTCTCACCACATATCCAAACCATATCATGACCAACAGCATTTACAGCCATGGCTCCAGCAAACCTCAGCTGATACTAGAAATTAATATTAAATAAATTTTAACAACAGCTTATCACGCTTAAACGTGCTGCTGTTGTTTATCCGCTGGTCTCCTCTTTCTAGCGCAAAGTGGGCGATAAACAAACAAGAAAGGCGGGACTTGTGGCAGAAAAGCCGATCAGCTGATCATTGATCAGTTTCATGTTTGAAGTAATAACAGGAGAGGAAGGGGGAGTGAATGAGAGAAGTAGATGCAACTGCGCAGCAACGACAGAATAACTCCAGCTTTGTGTCTATTTTTTAATTCTAGCTGGAGTACGGGACAAATCGCTTCCTTTTCACCTCAATATGGAACTCCGATGGCCAGTCCAGCTGTGGCTCAATATATTAGTTGTTAAGCTTAACGTGGAAATACTCTGCAAACATTCAGGGATGAACTTACACACTTGCTTTACTTCTCTGGGATAGTTTTTGCCAAGATGAAATGCTGCGGTTAGGAAGCATGTAGCGAGGCTCCAAATGCTCCAACAGACCGCCGACAGGTCTCGCAGACAACAGCCGCTCTATCATGTGACACATACTGCTCCGATGCGCCGAGCTGGGTTACGCCAAGTAGCGCGTTTTGTGAGATGATTGTGTGATACTTCGGATCGAATTACATTTTTTATTTCTCTCCAATATCCGATCCAGTAATTTAAGTCAGTATCGGACCGATGCAGATACGTAATATCGGATCTGTCCATCTCTACTAAAGACACAATTTTATCCCCCCCCCATTGTTTTTGGTGTGTAACACTAGTTTATCCTTTGAGTTAAGTGCTTTGTTTAATCCTTGAATGGTCTGGACTGAAAAAAGGTGAAAAAGCAGCCAAAGTCCAAAGAAAGACTTCAAAAGATCTTAAGAAACTCTGACTCCTTGGAAGCAAAATGTAAAGAAATGAATCCTGGCTCAAGACGTTTGCACAGTGTTGTATGTATTTCCTATGGATAACATCCCTTAGGCTTGATAAGTTAGTAAGTTCACTTTAACTGAGATACATAAATGTTAAAGTAGATTTCAAACCTTTGTTATTGTGGCCACATGATGTGGAACAACATCACATGAACTGGACTTGGATCACACGCAAGAGGTCTACCAACGTCATGCTCAACTTCCCTAAATCAATAAGGCTCAAATGCTTCTTTTTTTTTTCCTTCGCTCCCCTGATAGAGAGTATTTACACACAAACAACAAAGGAAAAGATGGGTTACTATAGTCCACACTTTTTAATGACTCACTGTTCCTTAACATCTGATTCAAACTTAATGACACTGCTTGAAAACTGCTTCAAATGCATAAATTCATAACGAGGATAAAAATAAGATGATTATCTTACCCTAAATGAAGTTTAAGGTAACTGCTGATGCAGCTACTGTGCACCAGCATTTTAAAACTTTCTGACCCCGATGTGCAGGAAGTAGAAAATACAGTATATGGCCATTCAGCTTTAGTTTTATTTCAGGTCACACTGAATCATAAAATGTTTCAAAGTTCAACTAGACATTCCACTGGAGGGAGGCTGCCTTCATAAAGAGAAGTATTTGCCAAAGCTTAGTCATGAAGAACACCAAAGCAGTCTTGACTGCTACAGTCTCATAATGCAAAGTCTAAAGGTCAAGACCTATTTTATACTAACTAAAAGTATTTATGTGAAAAACTTAGAGCCACTCCTGCCTTAACCAGAAATTCTCCACGTCCACTCATATCCACGAGGACTGATGATAGTTACTGATAACATCTGTGACTCAAGTAGTGAGCAACCATAGACAAGACATGAGGACTTAAGGGTGTCAGCGGCTACACAACAGTGCTTTTTGTTGGCTTAAGTACCAGTGGTTCTGTAGGTGGTGTATGTGCCAAGACAGCAATTCATCTGGAACTGAAAAGGGTGGCATACACCTACAAGTGTTTTTCTCTATCCTTACATGTTGAAGAAGAAGAGGAAGGATGTCAAAGAGTCATAAACAATATAAAAGATGGATGTAGCTTCCATGTAGCCAAAATTAAGCCTATATGGGAGGCCTTAAAAATGAATTCTATCTGAAGGCCACCAGATGGCGATAGCTGTGGTTGAACAAAAGACTTCCAGTCCCGTAAAAGACTACACGAAACGGCTTTCGGTCTCAATCTCTGTAAACACTTTGCTGATGAGTTTATGGGGTCAGGTACACATTTAGGGTAAAGTCTTGGTGTTACGGCTGTGGCCATAAGAACACTGTGTGGGCTGTTTGTTCTGTGTCTCTTTACTGTGCTTAAGACTCTCTACAGGTACCTCCCCTAATGAAGAGTAGTGAGCTGATTGGACCATGGAACAGGTGACCACATTCAAAAAGCCGCTCTGACAGCTCCAGAGAGAGAGAGAGAGAGTGTGGAACGAGCGAGTAGCCTGACAGCCGTCGCAGTCCTGACCCTGGTTTTCCCAGCCTGCGTTTATCTTGTGTATTTGTGGGAGTGTGAATTGTAAGCTTAGGCACTCGTGGGCTGAAGCGGAAGGGGTGAGCTGCCTTTTCTTTTGGAATCGTTTTCTCCTGTTTTCTTGGTCAGGGAGCGAGGGATAGCTCTGTCATTTGTTTGTTCTTTTTTTCTTTCTTAGGGTTTAGTTAGTCTTTTCTGGTGGGACTTAGTTGGTTTTGTTTATTATTTTGGCCTGGGCTCACCCCGGAGCTATGCTTCTTGTCCTTAAATAAAATCACTTTTTTTACTTACAACTGGTTTGGATGTTTGGCTTGGGAACCAGGGCGGGGATTTGGTCTCTCTCTCCTCCAACCTTATGTGCGTCCCTACCCGCCTAGACTAGGGGCGTAACATAAATGGGGGCTCGTCCGGGATTTGAACCCGGGACCTCGTTTCGTTGAATGAAAAAGAGGAGGATCGGGTGCCGATCATGATTCTGCGTGACACTGGGGCCGCGCAGACTCTTATTTTGAAGGGTATTCTACCTTTTTCTGATGACTCTTTTTGTGGTTCGGATGCTCTTGTCTGGGGTGTAAAAATGGATGTACTACGTGTGCCATTGCACAAGGTGTTTCTTCAATCGCCGCTCGTTTCGGGTTCGGTACCGGTTGGCGTGCGCGACCAGTTGCCAGTGCCCGGAGTTGCGATGATTCTGGGGAATGATTTGGCTAACGGAAAAGTGTTTTCTACCCCGAGAGTGGTTGAGATACCGGTGCCTGATATTTCATTACCTAACCCTGTCGCTGAGGAGCATTCCTCCTCTGTTTTTCCTGCTTGCGCGGTAACTCGTGCGCATAGGCGCAAGTACGGTGACGTGGATTTATCTGATTCTTTTCTCTGTGCTGGTGGTGGTCCGGAGTCTGAATCTGAAACCCGTGTTCCACTGACGGGCGACTCTGAGGCGATGCTGCCTATTAGCCCATCAGTGACACCTCAACTGTCTTTGGAAATCAACAAAAAGGAGTTGGTTTCGGCACAGCAGAGTGACCCAACTCTTGTGAGTTGTTTTTCCGCGGCCAACTCTAGCGACCAGTACCCTCGTGTTTATAGTGTCGAGGATGACGTGTTGATGCGTACTTGGTATCCGCCTACAGCTGGTGATTTGGGTTGGAATGTGTTTAAACAGGTTCTGGTGCCTCAACAGTACCGACCCAAAGTTCTTGGTCTTGCCCATGACAGTTTTTCTGGACATTTAGGTATTAGGAAAACCTATCACCGCATTCTGCGTCATTTCTTTTGGCCAGGATTGAAGAATGACGTCGCTCAGTATTGTCGTTCTTGTCACACCTGTCAGATTAGTGGTAAGCCTAACCAAGTCATTCCACCCGCTCCATTACACCCTATTCCAGTTTTAGGGGAACCTTTTGAACACATCCTCATCGACTGCGTTGGTCCGCTCCCTAAAACAAAATCGGGTCACCAGTACCTCTTGACTCTGATGTGTGTTGCTACCCGTTTTCCCGAGGCAATTCCGTTGCGCACCCTTAAGGTTAAACCAGTTGTTAAGGCATTGGTGAACTTTTTCTCTATCTTTGGTTTACCAAAAGCTGTTCAAACTGACCAAGGCTCTAATTTCATGTCTAGGATTTTTGCTCAGGTTTTGCAGTCACTTGGCATTAAACATCGGAAATCTAGTGCCTATCATCCGGAGTCGCAAGGTGCGCTCGAGCGGTTTCATCAGACATTGAAATCGATGATGCGGAAATTTTGCCTTGAGTCTCAAAAGGAGTGGGATGAGGGGTTGCCGCTGCTTCTTTTAGCAGTGAGAGAAAGTGTGCAGGAGTCGTTAGGATTTAGCCCTGCTGAGCTGGTGTTCGGTCACACAGTGCGTGGCCCCTTGCGATTGCTTAAGGAGAACTTCCTGTCCGACACTGTTGCCCCTAAGGAAAATGTGTTAGACTATGTGAGCTCTTTCAGAGAGCGTTTGCATAAAGCGTGCGCAATTGCACGGGATGCTCTCAGTGCAACACAAGGTAGGATGAAGAGGAAGTTTGATGTGAAGGCTGTGCAGCGAAAATTTGAGGTTGGTGATAAAGTTTTAACACTTTTACCAGTCCCTGGATCTTCCCTCCAGGCCAAGTTCAGTGGTCCGTATACAGTGCAGGCGAAATTGAGTGACACAGATTATGTCATCGACACCCCAGAGCGGAGGAAAAAGTGCCGTGTGTGTCATATTAATATGATGAAGCCCTACTTTGCTGGTGGTGTGTCAACAGTTGCGACTGTGGGGGTGCCGGTTTCCGAAACTCGGTATGACCCAGTAGGTGACGATTTGGTTTTCGGTTGTGCTGTGGGCTGCGCACGACTTAGGAATTCTGAAATCCTACGTGATTTAAGGTCACATTTAACTGGGGTAGACAATGATGTCCGAAATGACGTGTGTCGGTTGATTGAAAATCATCCTAATCTTTTCTCGGACACTCCATCCTGTACCACCGTGTTGGAGCATGATATCGATGTGGGGGACCATCCTCCAATCAAACAGCATGCCTACCGGGTGAATCCCACTAAGCGTGCTCTTTTCCAGACAGAAGTCTCTTATCTGTTGGAGAATTGTCTTGCTGTCCCTAGCTCTAGTGCGTGGAGTTCCCCATGTCTCCTAGTGCCTAAAGCGGATAAGACCCCACGGTTTTGTACAGATTTTCGGAAGGTGAACAGTGTGACCAAGCCTGACTCCTATCCTCTGCCCAGAATGGAGGATTGTGTTGATAGGGTCGGTTCTGCGACCTTCGTTACCAAGCTGGACTTGTTAAAGGGCTATTGGCAAGTTCCCCTAACATCACGTGCGGCTGAAATCTCTGCTTTTGTTACTCCTGACCATTTTCTCCAGTACACTGTCATGCCTTTCGGGTTGCGCAACGCTCCCGCCACATTTCAACGGCTCATGAATATCGTGCTGGGCGGCGTCTGCAAGTGTGAAGTGTATTTGGATGACATTGTCGTCTATTCAGACACCTGGTCAGAGCATATGGAGACACTCACTGATGTGTTCCATCGCTTGGAAAGGGCATCCCTCACCCTCAACCTCGCCAAGTGTGATTTTGGTAAAGCCATGGTAACGTACTTAGGAAAGCAGGTGGGTCAGGGGCAAGTGCGCCCTATCTCGGCCAAAATCCAGGCCATACTGGATTTTCCTGCCCCTCAGACTAGGCGTGAGCTTCGCCGTTTCCTCGGCATGGTGGGCTACTACCGGAGTTTCTGTCAAAACTTCGCGGACGTGGTCGCACCTCTCACTAGCCTCACTAGTGTGTTGAGACCTTTTGTGTGGACCTCTGCGTGTCAGAGTGCGTTCCGGGCTGTTAAGACTCTCCTGTGCAGTGCGCCAGTGCTGGCCGCCCCTGATTTTGCACGCCCTTTTAAGTTGGAAGTGGACGCCAGTGCAAACGGGGCAGGTGCCGTATTGCTGCAGGAAGACCATCATGGTGTGGATCACCCAATCGGCTATTTCTCAAAGAAATTCAATGTCCATCAGCGAGGGTACAGCACGATTGAGAAAGAGGCCCTCTCTCTGCTGTTTGCATTGCAGCATTTCGAGGTGTATGTCGGTGGCAGTCCCTCGCCTGTGATTGTTTATACCGACCACAATCCCTTGGTATTCCTAATGCGGATGCGGAACTCGAACCAAAGGCTGATGAGGTGGTCCCTCCTGGTGCAGGACTTCAATTTGGAAATCCGTCATAAAAAGGGCACAGAGAATGTGTTAGCGGATGCCCTATCCCGTGTTTTCCCTTAAACATGACTGTCCAAAACATCTACAAAGGAGATGTCTTTGATTTTGGGAAGGGGGGTGTTACGGCTGTGGCCATAAGAACACTGTGTGGGCTGTTTGTTCTGTGTCTCTTTACTGTGCTTAAGACTCTCTACAGGTACCTCCCCTAATGAAGAGTAGTGAGCTGATTGGACCATGGAACAGGTGACCACATTCAAAAAGCCGCTCTGACAGCTCCAGAGAGAGAGAGAGAGAGTGTGGAACGAGCGAGTAGCCTGACAGCCGTCGCAGTCCTGACCCTGGTTTTCCCAGCCTGCGTTTATCTTGTGTATTTGTGGGAGTGTGAATTGTAAGCTTAGGCACTCGTGGGCTGAAGCGGAAGGGGTGAGCTGCCTTTTCTTTTGGAATCGTTTTCTCCTGTTTTCTTGGTCAGGGAGCGAGGGATAGCTCTGTCATTTGTTTGTTCTTTTTTTCTTTCTTAGGGTTTAGTTAGTCTTTTCTGGTGGGACTTAGTTGGTTTTGTTTATTATTTTGGCCTGGGCTCACCCCGGAGCTATGCTTCTTGTCCTTAAATAAAATCACTTTTTTTACTTACAACTGGTTTGGATGTTTGGCTTGGGAACCAGGGCGGGGATTTGGTCTCTCTCTCCTCCAACCTTATGTGCGTCCCTACCCGCCTAGACTAGGGGCGTAACACTTGGTCATACCGTATTTCAAAGAGGGAGGCCTGTACATGCCACAAAACTGCACACTCACTAGCTAATGACTTGTGACTGACAAGTTGTTAGCCACACAATTTCACAGTCAGACCAGCCTTTCCTCATCATCTGGGTTTTTTGGGTTTTTTTGTCTTTTTGCAACCAAGGTGGCAATGGCAGAAACACTCATCTTGAATCTTTAAAACAAACACTGAGGTTATGTTGTAGCAGCTGTGATGATTGACTTGCATAAGGTTGTAATAAACTTGAGTGACATGACATCTGGAACAGGGTTTTATTGAACAAAAAAGAAAATGATTAGTGATTGTTTATCAACTTTCCCTGCAGTGTACTAACTAGTTAACAACTTACAATTAAACCACTGCTTGACTCTTCCTCATCAGCGGCTCAGCTATGATGCACACTCGTGCCTCTGCCACTGCCTACTGCTTTTTCTGCATCAATGTATATCAGAAAAACATATATCCTATATCTTTAACTGTGACAGGCAAATATTATTAAAGCAATACATGAATCAGGCTGTAGAAACAAAAGAATACTTTCAGTCTGCAACCACCATCATTTTTTCTGTATAAGAAAATAATATATGAATGTGATTTTCCTTTGCATAATCCAAAGCTATTCTAACAGTGCAGACGTGAACTAATAAGACACCTGGAGGAACGTGTGCTTATTTTCTAATACCGATTCATCTGGTTTTTTAATCACATATTTCCTGCCCCAATGTGGCACACTTATATTGACTCCTCTCTAGATCAAATTTAAATAATCATCCAACACTGAAGCCATAGCACCGGTAAATGTTCACATCTAGGAAGCTGAATTGAGCAGAATCTGGTACATTTTTCTTGAAAATGACCCAAAATGCTAAAAACTGAAGTCGTTACAGATGCTCTTCTCTTCATCTGAAAACCGCAATTTTATTCTTACTCTTGTAAGGCTGAAAGATGTGTCTGAAAATAGTTACACGTTAACTTTCTGTTAAGATGGTGAAATTATTATCTAAACCCAGTGAATAAAGATAAGCAAGAGTGTACGTTCTCAAACAGACAAATTTAAGCGATTAATGAACAAGGCTTTTCTATTCAACCATGATTTAATCTGTTGATGTGATATGCATATATGTGGCTTATTCGAGATGGGGGGGATCTACTAGTTATTCTGGGCACAGAAGTGACAGATTATTAGAGTTGTGTAGTTATAATTCCAAAGTCCAACCCAGTCCACAGATCTAATTCAAAGTTCACAGGTAAGATCACAACATAAATCATCAATCACTGCAGTATTTGGGGGTCATGTGTCCCGTTCAATCTGACAGACTGCTAGAGCACATACAGTGCACACAGCAAATACTACGCCCTTTCCCCTAAACCGGTTGGTTTGTCATGACTTAGCAGCACTTGAGCTTTTCTGCACTACATCTCACTTCAGCCAAGCGAGGCTCCTTACGTTGTGGTTCGACAGAAAACAACAATGTATTTCAAATGCAAGACGGAGGACCAAGCTAATTGACACTGCAAATATAATCAGCTACCTTAGAAATGCCAGCAACGCATATAGTTAATTTATCTAGTTGTCATGCTGTTGAACTTCACTATGAGGTCATCGAGAATCTGCCTACCTTGTGTGAGTCTCAACAGTTGTTGCGAGGTGGTGTTTTCCTTGGGCAGCTACCTGCTAGCTGGTTGCTAGTAAGTTAGCGCTGGTATGCTGCTAGCGACTAGCTGCTGATGAATTCCACAATGTCAGAGCAGTAAGCGATTACAAGATAGGAGGCGACCAAAAGACAACCGGCAAGACAGACCACAGTGAGTCAGGGACGCTAAGAAATTAACCACTCCTTCACTGAGGCTGCTGTGCATCCTGTTAGCAACAGATAAACATCCCATTTGATGGTTTCTCAAACACTCTTCGCTTTCCCGCAGCCATCTTACTTTAACTCCGCCCACACGTCTTCTCTGACTCACAGCGACGCTGCTTCGCACAGCTGTATGAGGGCTTTAAAGTGCCCAGATTATATACACTGCGTGCTAAACACAATGCACAAAGCTGAAACTTGTGAAAAATTGCTTGGCACCATGTCTGACTTTGGAGTTAGTTTGCAGTCCTCACCTCTTAGTCGGATAATTGTTTTTTATCAGTGGACCTGAAAGCTCCAGTTACTGCACCTTCAGAAAAGCCATGCAAATAAACTAAGCACAGGCAAATAAGGAGAGCTTATCTAAACGTAAAGACCCGCAGCAGTCAAATAAAACAGCGTAGCTTAAACATGGAAATATGGAAAGCAAATCCACATAGCGAATCCAGAAATGTATGGAAGTTTTTACCACTGGGGAAAAAGAAAAGCCATTTATAAGTGTTAATTTTGTATTATTATGTCAACATTTTAAGTTGAGTATTTCAAAATTTATTTTACACCAACTATATTGTAGGCTAAAGACTTTACAATATTACAAGAAGATGACAAAAATTAAACAATCTCAATAATCAAGTCAAATTTAAGGTATATTAAAAAAAAATCCATACCCTATTAATTTATAGACACACAGTGACATCTTCTCTGTAGTTTGGGCTCTATAATCCTGTCAGTGTTTGCTGTGTCTGAATTTTAAAGAGATAGCCTGCCCTTGTTTTCCGAGAGAGTTAAGAATTCCCAGAAGACACATGACATCTGTTATGGTTTCCCTCCATAGAGACCAGCATCACCAGGCAGTGATCAGGTAGACCTGGGTTGTTGTTAGGTGGACTCTACAGTGGTGCCTGTGTGTTCCTCTTCATCATGAGCAGTACTTGCCTAAAAAATACGTTCATTTAAGACCGATGTTTGGAAAATGGATATAACAGGTGATGTTAGTATCAGAGGGAACCGATGGCAGAGGCTGTTTAGGCGGCAACAGGGGCAGAAAGCCAGTGGGGAAGGACACGATGGTGTCAAGGATAAGGGAAAACATAACACTTTCCTGGGCAGAATTTTGAAATTTAAGTAAGTATTATTGATTAAGCTGAATCTTTTTGGAAAAAGAAAAGTGCAGCTGTGATACAACAACAACAAGGCTGTTATTCAATTAGGCAGCTTGTAGAATGACAACATGTTTCTAATTATTAAGACTTAAAACATTTGACCTGTTTGAGATAATTAACACAAATTAGATCAGATATAATATCATTTATTCATGACAAGAGTCTTTCATTGTTTTGTTTGGGCTCCTGTTTTGGCAAATATTTCACAGTGAAAAATCCTAATACATTTTCCTGTCACAAGCAATGCTTTGGTTAATAATTTGACTATGACAAGTCTCGAATCATAATATTTATGTGACTCTGTTCTTCTCTTCTTTCCCTTCTTCAACATTTCTCAGCTGGAACGAGTTCATTGTTGATCCAGCTGAGCAGTTTTATTATGTCTGGATTCAGGTCATGACACTACCCATCGTTTACAACTGGGTAATCATCATTTTGAGGTAAAGTAGTGCAGTGTGGTATGTTTGCAAATGGTAATCATTCCTAAGCATATAACAACAGTGCGTGATAGGACATTTTCTGAAGCAATGCTTGTGTTTTTCAGGACTTGTTTCACTATGATAGCACTGAGCTACCTCCCTGTGTGGCTTACTCTGGACTATGTGTCAGACCTCATGTATATGATTGATATGATCATCACTCTTCACACTGGTAATTCTGTCGGTTTACAGTGGGAGTTCAAATTCCAACTTACTTTTGTCACGTGCAAGTTTTACATAACCCTTTATCATATTAAATATGACAGTCTTTTTTCCCTAGCTGCTTCTATTCATGTGGCCGCTGTAGCTATGGCTATAGCTATAATGAGGAAAAGTCATTTGGATGCTTTCTAACAGTTAGAGCCAACCTGTGTATTGATAAATTACATCACTGTATGATGAGTATTCTGGGCTTCATTAAACACTGTTTTTGCCTCTTCAGGTTACTTGGATCAGGGCATCCTGGTCAAAGACCTGATTCAGTTGAGGAAGCGCTACCTGCGCTCTAAACATTTCCTCTGGGACCTGGCTTCCATTCTTCCTTTCGACTTCCTGTATTTTGCATTCGGCATCCAAACTCCTCTGGTCAGAATCAACCGCCTTTTGCGTATCCCACGACTCAACGAGGCCTTGGACCGCATGGAGACAAGAACCTCCTACCCCAACACCTTCCGCATTGCCAAGCTCATGATCTACATCTTTGTGCTTATCCACTGGAATACCTGTCTGTACTTTGCGCTGTCCAGCAGCCTCGGCTTTGGAAGTGATCCTTGGGTTTACCCTAATATCACCAACACAGAGTTTGGCTCCATGCGACGTCAGTACTTTTACTGTTTCTGGTTTTCCGCTCAGATTTTAACCACAGTGGGAGACGTCCCCCAGCCAGAAAGGGAAGAGGAGTTCTTGTTTATGATCGCAGACTTGCTCATTGCTGTGTTGGTGTTTGCGTCAATTGTTGGCAATATCGGCAATGTCATCACAAGCCTAAGAGATCGCGATAATGTCTTCTTCCCTAACCATGAGCTGGTAAGCTGATGGAAGAGCCAAGCTTATTGAAAAGACTTTTAATAATGAAGATTGTGTGATAGCTTTCTTTAGCTAACATTTATAGAAAATCAAGTTTTTCTTTCCTTCTTTCAGGTAAAGGCATACCTGCGTAGTCATCACATCAGCAAGGAGCTTCGAGAGCGTATCAACAACTGGTACCAGCATCTTTACATCAACAAGAAGATCATGCGAGAAAATGAAATCCTGCAGCAGCTGCCTCTGCATATGAGGACAGAGATCACGGTCAGCGTTCATCTTCGCACACTCTCCAAAGTCACCATCTTCCAGAACTGCGACAGAAGTCTGCTGGAGGAGCTGGTTCTCAAACTAACTCCTCAGGTCAGAAAGCTGGCAAAGCTGTGTTTGTAACTTATAGTCACTAATTTGTTTATAGAGCACACAACTAAAGTGAATGGCACCTGCTCTCTGTGGAATGTGGTTCAGTAGCTTACTGTTATCTTGCAGATCCAAATTTAACACTGTTGTTGGTTTACCTTGACAGTGCTTTTGGAATATAACAATCCTTTGAGGCTGATGAAGTCTCACCTGCTCTTTATCTTTTTATCTTGTAGGTGTTCAGTCCAGGAGAGTACGTCTGCAGGAAAGGAGATGTGGGCCATGAAATGTACATCATCAAAGAAGGAAAATTGGCAGTTGTGGCAGATGATGGGGTTACAGAATTTGCTGTGCTGAGTGATGGGAATTTCTTTGGGGAAATTAGTATCCTTAACATCAAAGGTATGTTAAGTGATTTGGGCATGCTCTTACAAGTGAATTTGTTTAGCTGGTGAAGAGACACATGGACAAGAAGCAGGCCAGCTCTTTTTCTTCAGTTGTCTAAAAAATAAAACCGAGAGTCTCAACAATGGTAAAAGTATTCTTCCAGACTATTAGAGATGCTTGAAATAGACAAGTATTCTCTATAAAAGGAGGGAACGTGATTTCTGCACATTTAAAGTGAAGAATTACGACTAAAATACAAATTATACTAAGAGTTTTTTAATTGTAGTACAGCTGAAATTCAAGGTGGAGCCTATAATTCTGTTCACAGTTTTCACAAGAAGATGACTCAGATGAAAGAAAATTGCTTCTGAAGGCATCTAAAAGTGCATAATTGGAATCGGGAATGTTGGTGTATGAAGAAAGCAAACAAGTTTACTTTCAAGTGGTTGTGCTGAATTACAGTTTTTACAGATTTGCAAAAAATCTCTAGAAATGTCCACAACACCATAACATACATACAACCACAGGTCCAAAAAAGTTGGGACATGGTGTAAAATTTAATGTAAATCTCACAACCCCATATTGCATATTGAATAGAATATAGAGAATGTATCCTGTTTAACCTGAGAAAATGCAACATTTTAAGAAAGACTTTAGCTCATTTTGAATGTGATAGCAGCAATACATCTATAAAGTTGGGACAGGGCCGTGTTTGACTCTCTGTAACATCCCTCTTCTGTTAACAACAGTCTATAAACATCTAGGAACTGAGGAGACCAGATATAGATGATAAGATTTTCAAAGGGTCCACAATTTTATGCTAACATTATTTTGAAACGCTATTGTTAATAGAATATTGGTTTATAAGATTTACAAATTATTATATTCAGTTTTTTATTTACAGTTTAAACTTTTTTGGTAAGTCCAAAGGTATTTTTGGGAGTCTCTATAATTCCTACTCTATTGGTGTAGTTGAAGCTGTCAGTTGGATTTTTCTTTTTTTCACATTCAAAATATTATGGATGATTATTACTACTTTCTTTTACTATTTTTCTTTATTTGTTTCCTTGACATACTACTACACACTGATGGCAGTTAAAAAACAGCCACCTGTATATCAGGTGGCTGTTTTTTAACTGCAATCAATTGGAATTTGCTTTGAGGGCTGGTGTCCAGTCACGTAGGAACAGGAAGGACCCATCCCCAAAATATTCCCACAGAGTTGGGAGCATGAAATTGCTGCAAAATATTTTTGTATGCTGAAGCATTAAGAGTTTCTTTCACGCGAGCTAAGGGGCTGAGTCCAACTCCTGAAAAACAACTCAACACCACAATCCCCACTCCACTAAACTTTACACTTGGAACAGTGCACTCAGACAAGTACTGTTCCCCTGGCAACATTCCCGAAAACAGATGGAAAAGCATAATACGCCACTTTATAGAACACATCTTCACTGCTCTGGGATCTAGTGGTGCATGTTTTACCCCACTGCATCCAAGACTTTATACTGTGCTTGGTGATGTATGGTTTGGATGCAGCAGCTCGGCCATAGAACCCCATTCCACATTGCATCTACATCTACATTGCATTGAGGAAATTTCAGAACTGGACTTGTTGCACTGGTGGTATCCTATCACGGGCCCATGCTGGAATTCACTGAGCTGCTGAGAGCAACAAATTCTTTCACAAATGTTTGTAGACGCATTCTGCATGCCTAAGTGTTTGATATTATACATCTGAATTCAATGATTTGCATGGATTGCAATATAGTGTATATAGTGTATAGTGTATATTCAATTAATTTAAGACCAAAACAAGAATGATTGGCTGGTTTTAAAAGTCTTGAATAAACCAACAAATGTTGGTAACATCCTTAAAATTTTTAGGTTTGTCAGGTTTTTACAGAAATACTATTCTCTTTTATTACAGGTAACAAGTCAGGCAACCGCAGGACTGCCAACATCCGAAGCAATGGGTACTCTGATCTCTTCAGCTTGTCCAAAGAAGACCTGACAGATGTATTATCGGAGTTCCCTGCAGCCAAACGTCACCTGGAGGAGAAAGGCCGACAGATCCTCACTAAAATGGGCATGTTGGAGGAGAGTGGGGAGAAAGAGGAAGGGGAGGGAGAGAAAGTGGAAACCAAGATACAAAGACTAGAGAGCAACTTGGAGGTTCTGCAAACTAAATTAGCTCGACTAATGATGGAATTGGAATCGAGCAACCGCAAAATGCAGGCCAGGGTGGCGCAGCTGGAGCTGGAAGTTTCAGAACTGGAGACTCAGCTGTCAGAAGATGATGGAGAGAGAGACAGAACATTGGGAAGAGGGCAAGGTGTGGGTAGGGAGGCTGAATGGGAGCGAGAGGAGGCAGAGGGAGAGGAGGAGGAGGAAGAAGAAGGCTCATATATGAAGGGGGAAAAACAGGGACATGGAGATGATAGTAATGATGTCACCAAAGAGGGAGATGGTGAGAGCACTAAAAGTACAAAGGAAGATGCTGAAAAGGTGGTAGAGGGAGATAAATGTAGGCCAAAAAACCCAGATAATCAAGGAGATAAAAGTGAAGATGATGGAGAGAAGATCCAAGGAGATGACAGACCTGGGAAAGGAGATGGAGCTGAGATTGAACCTGAAAATGGGAAAGAAGCGAAAAGTGGAAAGAGAGAATCTGAGGAAGGGAAAAGGAGGAAAAGGATAAGGGAAAGAAAGCTGAAAGGTAGAAGAAATGAACGAAAAACTAAGAAAAAATGAAAAGAAATGTGAACTGTGTTTTTCCCATATGCGTTTTCAGGAAACGCTGCAGTGGATATTTGTTCCCCTAGATGGCAGCATTGCATTCCTCCCTTCTAAGTCATCGTCAAGAAAATCAATGTATTAACCCCTCCCCTCTCCCTTTAGTATATTTATACAGTTTTCAATAAAATAGTCTTATTAGTTTGGTTTCTTTGTTTGTTTCTTTTTAATTCATTAATTTGCAATATACATGACATGTTGTAAAAGTTGTGTTCACTTTGATTCTTTTAATATGTATTGGTTACTGACAGCAGATTCCAATATTTTAAATAAAACATTTAACCAGCAATTACAGACGTTTTCTTGCATCCCTTTAATGTATTGTCCCTATGACTAAATTGCGTCTGTTAACACCATCTATCAACGTGCAGCTGTAGTGTAGCGTGGTGAGATCCTTGCTCTAAACTACGCCCGAATGAAAAACAAAGAAGAGGACCAGAAACCGCAACGGAGTTTTCCAATCCTCATCCTCATAATTTTAGAACACACGCACATCTTTAAATTGGTGCACAGCACACCACAGAAAAATGCTGGCTTCCTGACAAACCTGTCATTTATATCCCCCATGCGAAAAGCGCCTGCTGGCCCTTTAATTACGCACGGCTTACGTACTTCCCGGAAGCGCAGTGGGGACACAGGCCCCATCGATTCAACACAACTGCATACATAAGCACTTACTAATAATAAAGCACTGTTTGTATGTCATTTTCATGGAGTGCTATCGCTAACACATATGGCGGGTCAAGAGGAAAAGCCAATCATCTATACCATGGAAAACAAGCCGATTGTAACATGTGAGTGTTTGTTAAACGGAGACGTTCACTCTTTTATTTTTTATGGTCTTGACAGCTAGCCCTGCTAGCTGCATTCATTAGCTTATTTTGGCTAAGCTAGCTGTCACCCTTACAATAACCAATTTGTAGTCGCTGCTTATGTGTATAGCAATTGGGGATGGCTTATTTCCAAACTGTTAGGCTGTAATATTTTTAGACGTGCATACTGCGCCGTGTTCGTGTTAAATGTTCTCAGGAAAGACGGTCTCTTAGCTAGCTGCACTGATTAACAGGCCCAGCTAACGATAGAACGTCACGGACAGGTGCTGCAGTTTTAGTGGGGTATCATATTGTTCCTTGCTATACAGCCACAGTTTTCCCTGTCGGGACCTCGAAAAGTAGCTGCCACAGTGAAGAGTGAGAGCTGGGCTCGGTTTGCCATTCATAAATCCCGTGGAGTGTGGTAGAAGCTTCATTGGTGGGGTTATTATTTTAGGGAGCGACAATGGTGGTGGGTGCCAGCTTCATCTGATTTCGCAGTATGTATGTTTCGCAAGTATAAGAGTAGATAGAGGCTCTAGGAAATGGGACTATGAATGAAAATCATTGGTGGCGCACTTTGACGTTCAGACATTGGGGTTCACAAGCGAAATCGCAGGTAGATCTCAGAGTGTGGATATAGTGGTCCCTTGTCGTTCCATACGGGTTATCGTGTGTCCTACACTAGACGGTTGCATTCTGTAGTAATAGGTCCTTTTACAGATATAAAATATGAAGTTAAGGCCTTAGAGATTGTAATGCTCTTAACAGTAAATGTAATATGAAATGAAAATGACACCCTACTGTTGCAGGATTTATTGTCAGGGTTTCTGTGTAAATTACTTACTGTCTCAAGTTGGATACTGAAAACGCAGTTTGTGTGTCGTTTGTGTGATTGTAATTGTGCATAAGTGGAGACCTCGGGTTACACTCTGGTTTACTCTGGCCGTGTGATCATTGATTTACACAGAGCTTATGCCACTCAAATAGTGTGTGGTTGTGTTCTTGATGATAGCAGAATTAACATATGATGAAACATTGATTCGCTCAGCAACATTTAGCGATGAGGAGGGATACATCAGAGTATGTCTATGTAGTAGATGAGCAGCAATGTGCCAAGTGTGTGAGAGCAGCTAACCCAATGCAAGGATCATCAGTTTGCTTTGCAGCTTCAATAGCAGCTTTTGTGAACATCCAAAGTTCATTATTGTTTGCATTGCACTGGGTATATCAAGAACTGTTGAGCTAACACAAACAACTGCAGTATCCCAGTGTGGGTGATAAAATGCTGAACTTCAACAGTTAAATATGGCGCTTTCAGATTAGAACAACAAATCTGAATTGTTTGTGCTAAATTGACCAAATTACAGAGTATACAGGAAGACATGAACTGTTAGAATGACCAGTTCACATTTTGTCACTGTGATGACGGTACAGGCACATTATTGAAGTCGTACAGATTTTAGTATTTGATACAATAGTTAGGTTAACCTCTTTGTGTCCTCAGTGCTTTGAATTTTGTTTTTCACTTGGTATTTATTTTGGTTTTATTTGGGCAGAGGCAACAAAACCTTTTTAGTTAGTTTTAATGACTGAAACTGTTTGATAAAGCTTAGGAAAAGATCTAAAAGAAAAAAAATATTAACGCTGGATGTGGAAAAGTGAAGTTTAAATAGTGTGTTTAAAAGCGATTTAAGGAGTGCTTTTGCAAATGTACCTCACTCAGTGTATTAGGCACTTATGCAAAGGAAACGGCAGAATTGACTGATATTTGTGGCACTGTTAGGGTGAACAAGATCCACATGCATATGTTCTGGTGTGGTCAGAATGTGGAGGGTATGGTGATACATGAACCAGTTCTCCACCTGCTGCCAGTGGTGGTTAGACTGGTCCTCCTGTTCACACCCCGCAGAAAAAGCAGTAACTATTATCCCCATCTCTAGTCTGATGGACAACTGCTGGCGACATCGAGGACTGCCACAAAAGAGTCAAATTGACCTGACGTTGAGGTTGAAGTGCTGACCTTTTGGGATATTTGGTTACATTTTGTTTCATAAACCATGTGGTTTCCTTTTACTTTTCAAGTGTATTCAAAGAAAACATGGTTTCACACTGGTTCACTGGCTGTGGCCTGTTTGCAGTGTAGCTTTAAACAAGTGCTAGTCACTGTTCATCAAAACCCACACATCTACCTTGAATGACAGCTTGATAATTTCTAAAATTGGACACCATTGTTCTGCAGGAGTGGTGACTCTACCAGTCCGCGCTGGTAAAAGTGGATTCACGGAGTGTAGGAGGCATATGGAAGAGGAGCCTTAAATTAAAAGCTGCATGTCTGAACCATTATGTCATAGTCACAGTCACAACTCTTTTTGTAGTTTTCTACCCTGGTCTGTATCAAAGCAGTATCAGCAGGAGTGAGAGGGACTCTTTTATTTATTTATTTATTTTTTGTAATCGCAGGTGGGGCGTGAACAACGAGTCATGTAGCAAAAGAAATCAGATGTTTGTTTTTCCAATAGCAATGGCTGATTCTGGCTCTGTGTAGGGCAGTGCACTGTGATAACAGGTGCTGATGCATGCGTGTTTTTGCACTTTTATTTTTGCATTGCTGATCATGTGCTCTATTATAGCAACTGGCACTGCATAGAAAAATAGACTGTTTAACTCAAATCCCTGGCTTTAGGTATGTGCTTTCTTTACTACCAGTGATTGATCTGTAGTTTTTTCTGCTTTCTGTCAGTTGAATCTTTTACGGATGTTGAGCCATGTGTGGGAATATAATGACTGCGACTGTGAAGGCTAGTCCAGACTGTATTTACAGATGACACCGTGATGAAAGAAAGGATTGACAGTGTTAAACTTTGGTTGTGTAAATATCTTAGCTTGAGTAGCTCTGTCTTTAGAATAAAAGTGAATGTGCTTTGTAATGAATTCTTTTTTCTTTTACTTTTTGTTTAATGATAAGCTGTAGATGGCTAGAAATCTCTGTCACAACAGTAGCACTTGTGCTAGGACATAGCAATCAGTTACAATACAAGGGTATTTCTATTGCTTTTTGGAAGCATGCGTTTGCTGTGCAGAAAAGAGAGAAGTAGGGGTTTAAAAAAATCTATTTGTGCTCCTAATATTGTGTAGTTTAATAGTCTAGTCTGGAGCTGTGTACAGTTGCCTCCTGGACAGCTTTAAATATAAAAAAAGAAGTAGAAATCCCAAGAATGATGTTGTGGAAGCAGAGGAGGCTTTATTCTGGAAACCTTGACATCATTTAGACCCAGAGGGCTGTTAAACAGGAGGCAGCAGATATAGAAGAAGAGTGCAGTGCAGGAGGTTGATGCTGCCAGACTAGCCCGACGAAAACTTTGACAACATTTTCCCTAAATTAAAGTGTCATCACAGCTTGACTGTCTTTGCATCTGGTGAGGTTTTATTGCAGATTCTGAAGGTGTTTAGAGTTAAAAACCATTTGTCACATTGTGCAGTGATTGTTTACTCCATTTCTGATATTTTCATACAAAAAAGAATTCACTTTGCATTTTGTTCCCAATTCTTATTTTTTTCGGTCAATGTTGTGTGTTCACATCAAAGTGGCGTTGGCAGCATCTGACAAGGAGGTGTTTGATGAATCATGTGACTTTTCTACCACCCAGAATGATCCCTATGACAGGTACAACAGAAATGTTATCAAGTTGTTCAGAACAGAAATATAACAGTAAAATGCAAGACTGTTGTAAAAAAGGAAGAAAAGATGAAATCCAGATTTTAGTTCCAGTTAATAAGTTTATCCTTAAGCGCGCTCTCAGCGCTGCTGTTGGTGGCTGCATATTAGAGCGCTGAAACTTTAAACTGGACCAGTTTAAACATTAAAGATTACAGGCTGATAAAGGAGACGTGGAAATCACTTCAGTTTGTCGGAGATCAAAGTGAAATTAAGTTGATTTATTGAGCAGGTGTTCTTGATGTGTGTTCCGTGTTCTAGTAACTGCATTTAGTTTTTATTCTCAGATGCAGAGTCTGTGCTGTTTAAGGGTTTGAGAGTAAAGGTTAAACACAGAGACAGAATTCAGACTTTATACAAGCACATTTGATACGGGCGGCAAGCACAGTGTAGGTGTCCTGTTTTAGGATCAGATATTAATGCTTGTTGTACACTGATTATTGTAAAATTGTTTGCTGCCAACAGAAAACAAGAATCAAAGAATAAAGCATCTAAACATCTATATTATTGATTATTGATTCTAATCAGGGAAACATAAAGATATTACACCCTTGTACTGTTCCCACCCAGGGAGCATCCAGGAATAGTGACGCTATTTTCTGCGGAGAAGGTTGGTTGATTTCATACTTGTTGATCTCTAATCTGGAACAGGTTGGGTCACATCATAGGTTACCTTGGCCATTTACCCTAATAAGAAGTGAATCATCTTCGTAGAACAGAAAATGAAAGATTAACCCTGAAGTTACCTGGATAAGGCCTCTGCTCACTCTGTTTTAACTCAGGTGTGACATCCTTTTATGCTGGTCGGGGAAACTGTTATTGTCAAGAAGACATGAGAAAAACAATTTTTTTTAACAACAATATTCCATTACCACCCCTTGAACTATTGCATTTTTTTTTTTTTTGCGATGACCTAATTTTTAACCCACCTTGTCTTCCTGTTTTTGTCTCAGGTGCTGGAGATCAGGCCTTGTTTACTTCTCTTTATACCTCATTGGCTCAACAGCTTCCCAGAGAGCCAATGGAGTGGAGGAGGTGAGTTTGTTTTTCTTCTTCTTTCAAATTTCACAGGTCAGTGTTTCACCAACAACACAATACATTTGTATTACATTTATTGATCACACAGAAAAACCTCAGGAGCAGAGCACAATGAGAGACGTTCTAGAGGAAGCAAAGGTGTAAAGAATTAAAAGAGGAAGTAGGAGGTCCGTTCATCACAAACCATAAATGACATTTACAGGTGCAGCTAAACTGCAGTAAAGACAAAAACTGGTTGATTTGGCTGAGCATGAAGTGTAGCAACAGAAAAACACAAGGTTAGACATTAACGTGATCTCAGAGGTGTACTTAGTAATATTGGATGGTTTATTATTAATCGCCAGAGTTGCCTTAATGACTGGAATACTGATAATGTAATTCTCTCTGAGACATGATGTTTCATTTGAAAGCAAAGTGAATATTGTTGTGTATTAAAAATATTATGAGCTGGCATAGCAAGCAGAGCTTCTGATGGTCTTTTCTGAGCTGTTATCTGCACTGCGTGGATATAACACTTCAGGGTTTTGTTATCGTTATGACTTCGGCCAGAATCAGTTTATCCATCTGTTTGTGGTGACGGTAACCACATTGAGTGAAGATGGGCGGCTTTTTACATCCTTGATCTAATTTTCCCATTTTGTTATAACAGGAAGTTAACAAAGCAGCATTTATCTTCATCCAACAGAAAACACATCAACAATTCTGAGGACAAAATGGAAACTTGCGTGTAGTAATACCATTTCTAAGATACTGCTTCTGTTTCCTCCTGATATATTTGAAAAGACAGTGTGAGGTACATATTACATCAGTAAGACAGATTCTACTGGTGATACAGTTAAAGATATGATGCTCTGTCTTCATGGATATTTTAGAGTTTATTAGGTTGGGTTTATGGCAAAAGAATCCATTCGATAGAAAGATGACATTTTGTGCTATAAACTGTAGTCATTGTAAACTTGTGTTTGTATACTGATGCTCTGCTTTCATTTTTGTGCAGGACTTATGGCCGTGCACCAAAAATGATCCTCCTTGAAGCTAATTTTGTCCAGTTTAAAGAGGAGTTGCTCCCAAAGGAGGGCAACAAGGCTCTTCTCACCTTCCCCTTCCTCCACATCTACTGGACTGACTGCTGTGTGAGTACAAAGCACACACAGATACACAATCTTATTTCGCTCTGCTTGTCAGATCAGGTTGAGCATGTATTCTCTAGCCTGTCTTTGGGGGGGTCCTTAGGTTGATTCAAAGCTCCATAAACTCGCCTTTATCAAATAGCTGTCTGACAGAGAGATAAAGACTTGGTGCTGTTCAAGAGAAATTTGGAAAGGTGTTGGCACATTTTGTACAGGAAGTGAGAGTAGTCGAGTCGTAATAAAGCAGAGTTTGTTTAATCCATGCGTGTTTAAAGATGGATGTGACTGCCTGGATGAGTGTTGTGTTTATACTTTTATGCTCACTGTTCATCCCCTTTCGCATGATGCTGTGCAACAAAACTGATGTTGCATCTTCTGGCATAAGCTGCTGCTTTTGTGTTGCTTCTGCCGGTCACGCACATCACTATTTTTATAACGTAGCGTACTGTTCTACTGCACTTGAGTTGTGTTGAAGACGTGAGCATACAATTGTGTATCAGTACAGAAGTTAGACCGACATGACACTTGGTCTTATGTCTTTGCTTCTGGTTTTCACTTATTGTCTTCGTATGTCAGTGCTGATGTGGCGGTATTCCACACCTGTCGTTCAGGTGAATATTGCAGCTCTGGGTCTTAACTGCGAGTTAAAATAGAAGTGGCTATGTGATCACGTTACCAGCAGTTTGTGAAGAAACCAATGCAGCGGGAACACTTTCAAAGGTGGGTCTTTTTAAAAGAGGTGAAAGGTGGCTGAGTGCAAGATATGGAAATGTGACGTCCATCAAGGCTGACAGGCACATGTATGTTGTTTTCCATATAAACACAAAGCTTTGAACAACCCATCATCAAGTGTATCTCGTTTGCAGAGCCTTTCTCAGCAATTATCTGTTATTACACGGATGGCTTTCGCTCATCCGCAGCCAGGCTAAACTGAACTTGACAAAAGCAAAAGCAGATGGGAGAAAAACAAGAGAAGCAGGAACCTGCTGCTGGTGCTGACTGAGCAGTTGGTTAGTTTAAGGAAGTGCAGTCATCAGCTCATGACTCATGACATTTCCTAAGGACTGTGGGTGTAGTATACCTGCATTAAAGACTGCCTTTGTAAAACTTGAATGCTTTCTTATTTGTAAAAGCAAGCAAACCAATGCCTCCTTGACAAACAGCTTTGCAAAGTGTGTGTGAGTTTAGTCCCATCTTTATTCAAGAGCAAGGTCTTTTGATTTGAGAGCATTTCTTAATTCCGTGTCCCAGAACTGTAGTGGTTTTCCTCAAAGCGTCATGCTTGCAAAGGTGCTCAGCTCTTAATGAAAAGTTGAATAATGTATGTGATATTCAACTTGCTGCTGTCCAAGCACACGCACACACCACATGAATGGAATTGCTTAATTTGTTTAAGTAAAGAAACAAAGGCTTTTTAAACCCCAAGGTGCTTCTTTTGCAGTTTCCTTGAGTCACTTTGTCACTATTAGTACAGAAACCAAACACAGAAGCAGTACACTTTCAAAAGCTTATTTTGTTTGCTTGTTTGTTTGTTTGAAAGAAGAACTAAGTTCTAACAAGTGAAACAAAGCTGAATATGGAGGTAATGAGGATGCTGGCTAAGTACTGCGTGTCCTCCTGCACATTAGACATCTGCATTTTGTAAGCGAGTAATGTAAAATGCAGGCTTTACTTTGCGGCTTAAATAAAATTGTTCACACTCAGCTTGTGGGATGACAAAACTGCCAAGCAATTAGCCGACTGTTGGAGGCAGTGCCATTCTTGTCTAGTGAGGTCAGCCTCTTCAGTCACAGGACTGTCAGGCTGAAGTAATCTGCCACTATAATTGAAAAGGGAATATATGGGAATCCCATAGCTACATTTTAAAAGAAAGAAAACCTTTTTTATTTATTTATAAATGAATAAAACATCATAAAGATGAAGTTATTTTCTGGTAACTTGTGTCACTTTAGGACAACTAGGTCCTGACTGACTAAAAGTTAACTTCCAAAACATTGTGTAATACCAGGACTTCAGTTTTTTCTTTCTGGCGGGTGACTGTTATATAATAACTGACTAATCATATTATAGCCCACCTCTTCTCATTTCCAGCCAATTTAAAACAAACACCACCCTCGAGCGGGATTCATTTAGAGCAAGCCACTTGGCAAATCCCAGTCACAACACCACATCAGTACCCCACAGATACAGAGGTTTAGTTATTGTCAATATGAACTCGCTGGCCAGCATTCTTTCTGTAGTTTCAGTTTCCTGATATGCTTTGATGTTGAAATATTCTCACTGGGTACAAAATGCTCTTAAAGAGGAAGCATGTTTTTCTTCATTTGCTCTTTAGTTACAATCTGATGAGTTAAAATTTTATTGATCCTGATTATGTAAAGTACAGCTGTAATAAAATTAATATGTTTGTACTGCTGTGGTGTGGTGTTGGCAAAAAATTGGCCAACGTCTAGGATGGAATAAACCGCAGGTATATAGTGCACTGTGATGATACTCAAGCCAAAACATGTGCAAAGAAATGAGCTATTTGCAGTTGTGTGGATGTTGTATATTTCCCAGGTACACCTTGCTAATACTCTGGAATATTGGCATGATAGTGTCACACAGTTGCTGCAGATTTGTTGGCTGCCGTGATGCGAATCTCCCGTTCCATCCACATCCCAAAGGTGCTCTATTGGATTGAGATCTGGTGACTGTGGAGTGAACAAATTGTAAAGTTCCAAAACCAGTTCAAGTTTTGTGACCTGGTGTGCTATCCTGTTGCAAGCATCAGAAGACTGTACAGTGTGCTTACATAGGGATAGAGATGGTTGGCAACAATACTCAGGCAGCCTGTGGCATTTACACAATGATTAGGGGCCCAAAGTGTTTCAGAAGACACCCCCCACACCGTTATACCATTACCAGCCTAAACAAAGCAGGACGGATCTGTGTTTTTGTGTTGTTGCCACAGACTAGTATCTGAATCTTGGCAACAATCGAGACTCAGCAGACCAGGCAGCATTTTTCCAGTCGTCTATTTTCTAGTCTCTCTAAGCAAACTGCTTTCCATACCATGATTTTAATAAGTGGTTATTTGAGTTACTCTGTGGCTATTCTATTCAGCCCTCTAGCATCAACCAGAGAGCCCACTTTCACTAGGTTCACTACCATGCCTCATTCAACATCACTGAAGTCACCTTTCTTCCCTATTGTGATGCTTCAGCAGGTTGTCTTGACCGTGTCTAAATGTATTGAGTTGCTGCCATGTGATTGGCTGAGTAGTTATTTCCATTAACAAGCAGTTGAACAGGCATATGTGCATATATACCACTATGCAAAAAGGTAATTAATTGCATTATAAAAATGAAATAACTTGAACTAAATCACATCAATGTCTGGGTTGATGACTAATTGTTTTTAAACCAGCACCAGTTTTCTTTCATATTTTGGCAGCCAGTACTAAGTCTTCATAAAATGCCTGACTAAGCAAAATGATGTGCTTTATTGTAGGATACAGAAATGTATAAGAGCTCCGTGAAGGAGGACATGATGCGCTGGCAGAACAGCCTGAGGACCCACGGCTCATCAGACTGGGTCATCATTGTGGTGGAGACCAATGATACCAAGAAGAAGAACAAGACAAACATCCTGCCTCGCTCATCCATTGTGGACAAGATCCGCAGTGACTTCTGCAACAAGCAGAGTGACAGGTTAGCAGGCTCCTCCTGTCTAAACAAACTCATTTGGATGAAATTAGAAAGACGTGACGATGTGTAACACACTGACTCCCTTTACAATGCTTTATTAGTCCCAAGTTTCTTCTTTTTCTGGAGTAACTGTCAAAGGTAATTGTTCTACAGAGTAATTTGAAATGTGATGTGTAAGTCTGAAATGATTATTTGATTTTTGTAACGATTGTTTGATGTTATGTTTCTGAAAAACGTCATGAGAGCCTTTCTTTTTATCCCAAAACACACAGTTTGTGAATCTCTAGCGGTGGGTAGTGATGAATGCAGAGCGTGATGCAGTCTAGGGAGAGAAAGTGTACTATAAGTTATTTCTACACTTACAATGTACAAAACAGATGTAAATGTGCTCGATGTTAGAATTTAGAGACATTCTCTGAAAGTCTATCGTAGAGGTTCTCTAGATGCTGCAGTTTACTGATTTCCAAAGGGATGACATGAAGAGTCTGAGTTGAAATTTTAACTTTTACAAATGCCAATTTTAGCTGAACTATTAGGATGATTTTCACAATTAGAAACCCACAGACTGCTTTATGTTTTAATTATTTTATTCACTTAATTTAAAAACATTTTCACTTTTATTTAAAAAAGTGAAATAATAGTAATTCATTGCTTTCTTTCACATGTTGTCTCAAAGCAGTTTCTGTAATCAGTGCTTGCTAAATCTAAGCTGCCTTGTGGATTGAATCTTCCTTATGAAAGACTTTTGTCTTTTCATCCAGGTGTGTAGTTCTGTCTGATCCTCTGAAGGACTCATCTCGATCTCAGGAATCCTGGAATTCCTTGCTGCTAAAGCTGCGAACTCTCCTCCTCATGTCCTTCACCAAGAACCTGGGCCGCTTCGAAGATGAAATGCGCACACTACGAGAGAAGCGCACCCAGCCGGGCTGGAGCTTCTGTGAATACTTCATGGTCCAGGTACATGGAAAGAAGCGCCAGAATGTAGGCCTGTGTGTTATCCTGTCCTTGAACTCTGTCCTAGAAGGTTACAGGAACCAAGTGTTGATTTCCAGTTTTGTCTTATATGTGTGTCGTGCAGGAGGAGCTGGCCTTTGTTTTTGAAATGCTGCAGCAGTTTGAGGACGCCTTGGTCCAGTATGATGAGCTGGATGCTCTTTTTACCCAGTATGTCCTTAACTTTGGAGCGGGAGGTACGTAATCACCTCATTATTATGCTTTTGTTTCAGTTTGTCTCTGTTAATTAAAAGAAACACTGTTTGCATTTTTGTTTCCATTTTCAAAGGTACGCGCTAGTTTTGTTTTTGGTCATGCTAATCCGTTTCTTTCACAGATACTGCTAACTGGCTCGGCTCCTTCTGCGCCCCAGTGCGTAACTGGAGTGGCTTGTTGCTTCGGCGACCCATTGACATGGAGAAGAGGGACAGCATCCAGCGTGGAGAGGCCAGTCTCTTAGACCTGAGAAGCTACCTGTTCTCTCGTCAGTGCACTTTACTAATCTTCCTCCAGAGACCCTGGGAGGTCACGCAGAGAGCGCTGGAGCTGCTCCACAACTGTGTACAGGAGCTCCGCCTGCTGGAGGTAATAAACACAGATCGTACCATTTCTAATGGTACGAGTGGCCTTTCATCCTCTCTTTCTACAAAATGTACTTCATTACTTATCTTAAAATGCTTTCTTATGTTACTCAGGTGCAGGTCCTTGAGGGAGCCCTGGACTGTTGGGTGTTTCTCAGCTGCTTGGAGGTTCTGCACAGGATCGAGGGCTGCTGTGATCCAGCCCAGTTAGCTGCAAACTGCTCCCATACTGTTGGTCTCTGGGCGTATGCTACAGACAAGGTACCACACACAAAATAAAAAAACAAAACAAAAGTCTTGCTTTTTTTAAGCTTGGGCTTTAATAACTTAAGGAACCCATTAGCAGCACCTTTAAGCTTCCAACAGATCTGTTGGACCTTACCCCTCAGCCCTAAAAAAGGCTGAAGGGGTAAGGTCGCCAGCCTACGGGGCAGCAGGTTTTTAAATGCAGTAGCTCACAAATGCTTCAAATGGATACCATAGGTGTATCTGCTAGGAGGCTGAGGTAGGGCTGCCACAAACAATTATTTTGATAGTCGACTAGTCACCGATTATTTTTGCGATTAGTCGACTAATCAGATCATCATCCATTGGACGTAAAATGTACAGCTTATTGCACCAGCAGCATCTGCTCTTATATAACTATCATTAGCTTACAGCTTTAAGTGTTTAAGGTATGTGCTAACTAAAAATAAAGACAAGATGATAGTTTATTAAATTTTAATGAAATTTGCAGATTGTTTCTGTGAAATTTAATAAACTCCTTGCTATCTAAAATATAACAGGACACCGGAGTATATTCTCGAGCATCTCACACTTCTGATAATCAATTGTCTGCTTGACTTTATTCAGCTGTGTAAAAACTATAACTTTAATCTCAGCCAAACCGATTTACTCAGGAACAAATAAAACACTAAAAAAGCCAAACAATAACATTTTTAAATTATCTAAGTGACTCATATTTCGTGTTTAACCTGAGTAGCGAAAGACGGCGGTGGGTTTGAAAATGATTTGCCGGGAGTCCGGTGTTCTCACGGCTCTAGTGACCTAGCCCCCGGCTCGCTATCGAGCTAGTGGGTAACAGACGTCTCCGAAAACGTCGGAGCGCTTTTGAAAATATGTGATGTCTTGATAAACTGAGCAGATGTTTGAGGTTTACACAGCTACATTCTCGCCTGAAAATATGTTAAACGTTTATTTTGTGACCCAGAAAGAATAATAAGAGTAACATTAAAACTAACTAGCTGCCACCATTGTTGGAAACTGAGCAGGGCGCTATGGATTCTGGGACACAGCTACTTCTTCTTCTTCGGGGTTTAACGGCAGCTGGCATCCTTGTACATGCAGTGCTGCCATCTTCTGTTCTTATTCCTGCGTCTTTTGGGATCTTACAAAGCCTCAAACAACGCATCGAATATTTAAATTAGTCGTCGACGTAATCGTGACTAGTCGACTAATCGTGGCAGCCCTAGTAGGAGGCCATCGCCCCTGCCAATAGTTTCTACATACAAGAGCACTAAAAAGGTTACTTGTCTGTATTTTTCCAAAACTGCTTTGCAGTCCATTTCTGTCGAATGAAGAAATGCGCTTAACCTTTTATGTAATAATTTAAACACCAAGAAGTAGGTATTATGAACATAAAATGGCCTTTTTCCAATGAGTGTTCTCTCTGCGTTCTGCAGCTGAAGTCTCTGGGGGAACTCTGTGGCTTAGTGTCAAAAAATGGACCCAATTCTGAGGACCTGAACAGGACTGTAGATCTGCTGGCTGGGCTCGGGGACGAGAGGCCTGAGACTGGTAAGTTTTCACATTCTACCTTTGCTGGGCAGTAATGACCACCTGATTTATTTATTTATTTTTTCAGTTTGTCACTTTTTTTAAGATTAAAAGTACAGGCTGTTCCCAAAAACATGGCTATTAGTTGTAGTCTCTGCAGTGCAGCACACACAGGCACAGTGCCTCTTTGATCTATGGCAGCTCTCTTAAGTCACCATGGTGTGCCTGAACCCTCAGGGTTAGACTTTACTCTTCACTGCCTCTCTTATTTGAAAGGGAATAAATAACCACATGTGTTTTTAAAATCTCCTTTGTCTTCCTCCACAGTCAACAGTTTGCAGAGCCCGTACAAAAAGCTGAAAGAAGCTTTGTCGTCTGTCGAAGCTTTTGAAAGGCACTATCTTGTAAGCCACACATATTGCCACAGTTTGATATTTTATTTCATTGGTTTACTAAGAAGGAAGTTAAGACGCATTCTTTCAACTGTTATCCAATTTTTTTTTTAATCATCATTTTTTTAATGATGTAATGTCCTGAAAGCTTCAGCAGCAACAGCTCATTTGATGATCTTTCTCTTCTACCACCTTGTTGGCTCCTTCTTGCATCAGGAACTTTCTCATGCTGCTATGGAAATGTACCAGGCCATCGGCCGGCTTCGGTCTGCCAGACTGGTGGGAAAAAGTCTGGCTGAGTTCTACATGTAAGGAAGAGTTAAGCTGTTGGTTTAATTAGGGTATAGGCAGGTCTGTTTGAGTTTTTCAGGTTGATTAGGCTTCTACTATAGAACTGTTTCCCAATTAGAGCCTATGAATACCCACACAGGACTGAAGATAATTGAGAGGAATTAAGTGACATTAATTATATTGAGCATAACTATATGAGGTCTAACTTAATAGTCAAAAACCAAATACTTATGATGCCAGAAATAGGCTGTCCATCTGCTACTGGCTCATATTTGATGTCATGCCAGCCAATAGAGAATAAGTGAGTGGGCAGTATTTGCATGCAATTTCATACATTATAACCTGCAAAATAACTTTATCAGTGTACAAAAGGAAAAAAAGAAAAGAATTTCTTCACAAATATATAAAAATCTATGATGATGACAATAATAATAATAATAATGATGATGATGATGATGATCTCTATCATTTTCTATAATGAAGAGGAACAAGATGATTTGTTTATATGTCTTTTTTATGTAACACAGGAGGAAGGGAGATCCTGAGCGGGCGGAAACCTTCTTACAGGAAGCTCTGAAGTCATACGTGTCAGAGGGGTGGAGCCTCCCTGTGACTCACACCAGGAGACAGGTTGCTGAGTGTCAGAAGCTGCTGAGCAAAACTGAAGAGTATCCTTCAGAGCCATGAGACTAATTAATGGGCAAATATTAAAACATCACAGTGGTGCCAAGATTTAACATTACTTCACAGTACTAAACACTGAAGCACATTTATTACTTTCCTACTTTCCTATTCATAAAAATGGTTGCACTGGTCAAAGTTAGTACTTTAAAAATATGTCCTTTAGTTTCTTTATAATATAAAGTCGGTTGTTATGGCATCAAAATATTTACATGACCTTCTATAAGTTAGTCTAGTATTGTCATCAGTCAGGGTTAAAATAGGCTGAGCCGCTGATGATGTGAAACCTTGTCTGGTTCGGTTTGGCCTTGAAGGTAAAGTAGGGGTTCCTGCTTTGTTCTTCCAAAAGTTGTTTTTGAAGTAGTGAAATGAATTATTTGGTTTCCTTTACAACCCCCCACAGCTACTTACAAACCAGTGCTTTGTTGGCTGGTGATGTAAATCTGACGACGGACGAGAGGAAACACTTTTGTCAGGAAATTCTGAGCTTTACTGGCAAGTCTGGAGACCAGTGTAAGCACTTCTGTTTAACTCCCAATCAGCTGGAATCCACGTTGTATTTATAATTTACAAAAATGTGCACATCATTAACGTGCTTTTTTTCTTCTTCTTGCTCTCAGCTCACAAAGTTACCCTCAGCATGGGTGTGTTTGCACAGCTCACGCAGTTAAAGTTCCATCCAGCAGCAGCCTCGGTGCACTCTGGAGCTGTCCTGCAGGTGGAGCTCACTCTGCGGTGCTTGATGCCCGTGTCGGTGCGCATCCAGCAACTAGTCGCCAGCATTCACTTTGAGGTGGATCATGGAGGGACTCATGGGAGGTCAAAGGGAGCTCAGAGACGAACGCACCCAGGGACAGTAGTGTTTAGACAGAGTAACTCATCAGCGGGTCCTCCATCCTCCGCAGGCGCCGGGCCTTCATTAGAGCTGGATGAGATTCAGGACAGGAGTCCTTCGGACAATTCTCTCAACTCTACAGGAGTGATATGTAAAAACACTCACCTGCTCATGCGTCGTCATGACAGCAACTCACCCCCAGACACGCCTAACTGTATCAGCCCCCCTACTGTTGGAATTAAGGAAGGAGCCCAAATGCTGAAGGTGCAGGATGTAACATTAGAGCCTGGGAACAACAGCATCACGTTCACGGCACCAGTAAGATGCGACCTTCCTTCGGTCATAAAATGTCTCTTTAACTTTTCCCCCCTCACACTCTCATTTGTCCCTCTGGTTTACATTGTAGAGTGGACAGCCAGGTACTTACACACTTCGTCAGCTGTGTGCCACAGTCGGTGAGGTGCAGTTTATCCTGCCTCATATCTACCCGTCGGCCCAATATGAAGTCTATTCTCAGGAGCCCCAGCTCACCGTGGAGCCTCTCTCAGGTCTGAATACTTTTTTTGATTAAAATCAGATTCTTCATGTCTGGGGCTGTTGTGTTTGTTACACTTGGAGTTTATTTGCAGCTTTATTAGCTTAAATTCTCTAATAGTTTTCTGTAATTATGACCATATAAGCATAAAGAGTTTGAGGTTGATAAATTCTAATAAATGATTAGTTCAGAAAAATACTTTAACTTTTTTAATTTTAACAGCTCAATAGCTTAAAAAAAGTTAAATAAGTTTTACCAGCTCGTTTGAGCTGATCAGACTATAAATATTCCACTTACCCATAAGCCAGCGCAGCATGTGTGCGTCACTGTAGTTGTGTCTGTGTTTTCAGAGCCACTGTTAGCTGGTCTGCCTCAGAAGGTGAAGTTTACTCTGCTGACGGGTCACTACACTGTGAAGAAAGGAGATGCCCTGCAGCTCAGCAACACAGAAACAATGCCCATCCTGCCCTCCACCAGCTGCACCGCCCGAATCAGTAGCCCTACTTCTGGTCAGTAACTACACTGAATATAAGAAATGATTCTTTTAAGATAGTCATTTGGAGCAGTGATCTTTCCTGACAGTCCACTTTACGGCTGTCATTCTTTCCATGCCAAACTGCTTAGATTATCTCACCTGTTATTTGAGTGATGTCGTCTGAACTATATGGATCTCCACTGTGCTGCTGTGTGGGTGGGTGGGGTTTGCACAGAATCTTGGTGTTCATGTTTCGGTTCAGAACTGAGTTGTGCCCATAAACAAACAAACTCATAGATACGGAGCTCTAAGCTTCACGCGGCCATCTTTTCTGTCCCCCTCTTGTGTTCAGAGTTGGTGGGTGAAAGCACTTTGTCCATTCAGTCGTCTGAAAAGGTGACGAGCATCAGCCTTCCTCCGGCCCCTCCCTACCACACTCTGGAGTTTCAGCTGGAGGTTTTGTGCATAATCCCGTCCGGGGCTGACCGGCCCGCCAATGAGAGGCTGACTAATGGGGAGGTCCGCCATCGACCACGGAGCTACAGTCATCCCGACACACCGATGACCGCCATCGATCAGAGGGTGAGACACAAGACATGTTTCTGTGGGGGAGATGTGAGTGACGAAGCATGCTACATATCACTGGTTTTCAAGCTGTGGGTGGTACCTGTGTATAGTGTGGATTATGTTTTCTAGTGATCAATCGATCAGTTGTCCATAAGATGATTAATGACTAATATTCTAATAAATGTTTTAAGTTATCGTGAGGGTTTGCTACTTTAATGCTTTCACATTAGAATTGATGTTTTTGTGTGGTGAAGGTTTTATACTTGATATTTGATGACCTCACTTTGGGCCCAGAGATATTGTAGTTTTGTTTTTCTTTCTTTTTTAAGATAAACAATTGACTATTTTAAATAGTTAGCTGACATAAATTGTAAAGAATATGATTGTTAGTCATCAACCAAATACATATTTGCCAGATAGCTGATAGTCTGAGAAACGTAAACTTGTGTGTGTACACAGATGTCTATCGACTGTCCGTGGTCGATCTACTCCACACTGCTTGCCCTTACCTTCTACATCCCTTTCAAGACCAAACACTCTTTGCTTTCTGCTGGTAACAGGCAAGTCTCTTCCTCTTTTTAATTAGTTTTTATTGTTGGGAAAGATGAAAGTTTAGATTTAACTTATTAACAGTCTTTACCACTACCTTTCCAAACCTGTCTGACCTGTGACCTGTTGGACGTGATCCCACAGGAAGTACATCCAGGTGTGTGTGCAGAATGTGTCAGATGTTAACTTTGCGCTGGCAGAAGTGAAGCTGACAGAGAAGCAGCACGCATCGCTGGAGCTCCAGTCTCTTAACACTAAAACACAACAGGTGAGCAGAAAGGGGTAAAAAGCCTAACAAACATCTTCCTTTATTTTAAATAATGACACCAGTTTTAAAATATGGTGAATGCCTTCTGTAATATTTTGGGTTAAAGATGGCTTTATAGGCTGTGTGCACTGTTTTGCTTATTTTATACTTGATTTTGCATTTTGGTGTTAATTTGTCTGGAAACCTCTTGTCATTGTGGACGGAGCCCCAGAGTGTTTTCAGATTCCTTTTACATCAGGATAGACAATGTCATAATACATTTTCCATCTTAGATGTCGATTAGAAACATCAGAGCTACATCATCCATGGACTCGCACTGATGTCTGGTGTGTATTTTGTGTGTCTAGCTTCTGTGCTGTAAGCACAGTGTGTTCTGCTTGTGGGAGGTGAGGTGGAAGGACGACCTGCCCTCCTGTCTCCAGTGTGTTTTCTCTGCCAACTTTTCTCCGCTCAGCCAAGACATTTCTGCCTACAAACCTTTCCACTACCAGTTCCAGCTTGAGAGAGTCACTGTAAGTCCACTTAAACTCCAGATTTAGGTCCTTTTCATCTAAATGCGTAAGTGAAGCAGTGATTGTGTTGTCAGAACGTTAAATATCAAGACTTTTAAAACATCTGAGCAAATTCTGTTTGCAAGTGGCTACTTTGTATGGATGGCTCATTGTAGGAGTTTAGTTGCAGTTAAGTTAGCCATTATCATTAACTCTCCCACCCACTGATAACCTCTAATTCATGTCATCAGACATTGTACAGCGTGAAAGCAGAAATCTTCCCTCCTGCTGGTGAGCAGCGCTGCCGCTCTGGCGTCCTCTGTGGACTTGAGGTGTGTATAACACGACTGACTGAACCAGCAGAGGGAGAGATTGCAGAGGACAGCAAGACTGAGACCGATGGCCCCAAAACCACCAAGCTCATGTATGAAGGTATGCTATCAGCTCCCCTTTCTGTCTTTTTTTTTTCTTCTTTTTAATTAAATCAGATTTTTAGTTGACCGGTCAGTTATTTGAGAGGAATATTTGGCTGAAGAATATAAAAATGGCATTAATTTCACACAACACTCAACGTAGAAATGCTGGTGCCTAAAATCAGCTGCTTGCCAAAAACTGTAGTTCTGTAAGAGTTAATATCACTTTTCACAAATACCAAGATATTAGCTGAAGCGGTGGATTTATCACTTTATAGATCGACTTGCTTTTGTTCAGATGTGCATATGTATAAGAGCCAGGCACTCCAAGCAAAACCATCTCTTCAAACTATTCTTCAGACTCCTTTTTGCACATGGCCAGACACAAACAAGGCAAAATAATTTAAGGCAACAAATAGTCTGTTTGATTTTGTTTGATTTCGATAATGTGAAACAATTTTAATAGTTGTGTTTGCATGCATGTCCACAGTGGCTGACAGCAGCAGTAACTGGGCGGTGTGTGGGAAGAGTTCAGGGATGGTGCTCATGCCAATGACGGCCAACGCCACCCACAAAGTCCAGATCGAGGTGATGCCTCTGTTTGCTGGACACCTTCCCTTCCCCAAGATCAAAGTGCTGAAGTACCTGCCTCACACTGCAGCAGTGGCCATTCAGCCAGACCCCGGTGAGACCTGCTAAACCTTCAAGCCTTTGTAGATGTTTATTCATAAGGGAAGTTCAGAGTGTGTAGCAGCACAGCTTATTAGTTACTCAGCCTCACTAGTTAGGAGTTGCTTTGTTTGTTCCATGCAGTTGCTCAGGTTGTGCTTTATTTACCTTAGAATTACCTTTGTGTTGTGTGACGCCACAATGCAGAACATTGTGTGGATTGGTGACGCCCTCTGGTGATTCCTGTGGGGTTTTTCAGAAGGTGCTCCTAAGTTTGAATATGACAGTCCATGCCGCCTTGTATTTGACCACCGTTAGTGTGTCACCACTCACACCAGTGTCATTAGCATAGTTTCATCATTTTAACATAAAAGCAGCATCACATTAAAATGTAGCAAATGATTGCAGTGGAACCGTGTTTTCATTCACACTGAAAAGGAGAGGATTCATTTTTTTCATTTTTATTTTTTTTTATTTTTTTAATAGATTTGTGTTTTACACACTCTGTTTGATCTGCTGGCCTGTTAGCAGTTCATCCCCAGATCTTAGAAATAACGTTCCGGTACAAAATGCTTTTCTTCTTCTTCTTATTTGTCATTTGGACAATCAGTAACTTGTTTATTCCTTGGCGCTTTCAGACAGTTGCGTGGAGAACGACAGCCTATCCCTGCTGGACAAGACGCTGGATGATCAGGGAGACACAGCAAGCATCCGCAGCCGGGGTAGCGTCCACTCTGTGGGCAGCGGCGACCAGCAGCAGAAAGGCGTGGCCATGCCACGACTCGAGCCTTTCAGCCCTGGACAGGTGTTCAACCACAGCCATGCATGCCAGGTCCTGGTGCTGCCAGCTACTGACGACCACATCATGGAGGTCAATGCCACATGACCCTGGTGACAGCGTCACCAACAACCTTCACGTAGGACTGAACCTGTGGCCTGGATGGACTCTACTGAGATTGTTTTAAATCTGGGACGACTCGGGTCCATGAGTCCATTTCTGCGGCTGCAGGTTGTCGGTATGGACTCACTCCTAAGCATGAAACCCACTGCAGACGTTACGGACTAGCCAGTGAAGAGCCAATGACATCTGCTGATTAAGTTTAAATAAAGATTTTTCTTTGCCATACTTTGTACATAGCTCATTGAATGGATTTATAGGTATAAATATATATATATAAATAAATAAATATATATATATATACGGACTGATCAGTGAGATCGGTGCCTGTCGTACTATTTCGAACTGAAGAAGGAAAAAAACACTCCTGATTGTCCCGTGATGCACCAAAGCCCTAGATGTGTGTACGCCTTGACCATCTACTCAAGTACTGTAACAACTGAGTGTGTCCAGCTGTTGTGTGCCTCTTCAGTAGTCATCTTTTTTTTTTTTTTTAATATTTGAGATTTTTGCTTGTTTTTGAGTCATTGAACTCTGATGTGTCTTTGGAGACGTATCTTATAATCCCAACAGACTCCTTTGTCCTAGTACTGAGGTAAATAATAATAATCTCCCAAGTTTACTACATGATTTCAGCATGATAAAGGTCAGTCCAGCACACATGAGGCACCAAAAATGAAAGTGTAGAGCTATTATTGAAAATGACCAACGCACCATCTGTGCTGATGCAAAGAAGTAGTAAAAAACAAATCGAATCTAAAATAACCCGGGTTACCTGTTCAAATGTCTGAACGTGTTGCTCTTCTTTCCATAGTATAGATTAAATGTGCTGCACAGGATTCTAAGTACAGGCTTTAGTATTTCTACTCTTGGGTATAAAGATCTTTAAAATGTTCACGTCTCCAAAAATGCACATAGATGTGCTAAAGAACTTCTATTTATTTTTAACAAAGACAAAGCCTTATGTTTTCTGACTCAAACGAAAACATAAGAATGAAACTCTCAAATATAAACCCGGCAATGACACGAAAGGCTCCGATTGTAGTGGTGTGTGTGTGTGTGTGTGTGTGCGCGCGCGTGTGTGTTGCATTTCTGTTCCGCTGTAGCTCTGTGTCCATGGACGTGATCAGATGAGACTTTTACACGAGGATCAGCCAGTGCACATTGTCAGTGCATTGTTTATATACTGGGTGTGTATATTTATTGTGTGCGTGCGTGTGTGTGTGCGTGCCAAATCCATGTCCGAGCTATGCACACATACCGGTGATGTCGAATGGATGAGTGAAATAAGCCGCTGTTAGATTTATTCATACATTTGTTTGAAAGGATGAACTCTAGCTACTTCTACCCCCGCCCTCCTCCACCCTTGTCCTCCTCTGTGGTGCATGCGCACACAGCGCGACTACAGCCTCCTGCTCCTCTTTGACCACTGTACATACTTATGTGTAAATAATGATTCAAAGGAAAATCATCTTTGATTGCCAACTATATTAAAAAAAACACTGGGATCTCCTTGGATGTCTGTTTTCTATAATATCATGTTAGCAAGAAAATGGGTTGAAAGATTGACGAGGCAACTGATTGACTTGTGTTGATATTTGTGCAGCATGAAAAACACAACAGGGTTTCTTATGGCCTGGTATGAACAGGGAATCCTCACTTGCTGACCTCGGTGTAAGAAATGATTCACAATGTATCAGTTTACAAGTCAAAAATATGCTTTTCCCAAATGTTCCATGTTGACTGTTGTTATTAATCAAGTGATTTTTGTGGAGGGAAAAAAGTTTGTTTTTGGTTTCTTACTAAGAATTTATTGAAAGTACAAAAAGATGCAAAATGAGTTTTAGTAAAAGTAAGAATGGAATGGAGGGAGGTGTAACAGTGAAGCTGTAAGGAGCAGAGGCAGTGAAAGTGGATGAGTTTAAATACCCCAGGTCAACTATCGGAAGCAATGGACAATGAAGAGAGTCCTGGTGGCTGAGTTGAAGATGTTCAGATTTTCGTCATTTGTGACCAAAATGGGCAAAGACTGAGAATGAGTACATGAGAGGGGATGACTCTGATTGAGCAGATTGAAGACAAATTTAAAGACGAGGTGGATAGTAGATTTACCAGGGGGATGTAGACCAGCGGTCCCCAACCCCCGGTCCACGGGCCGGTTTGGTACCGCGCCGCAAGAGTTGAGGCTAGGGTGTGAAAAAATTTTTTTTATCGGTTTTTAGCGTTATTTTTATTAAATCATTTTTACTGTTAACTCTGTTTCCCTGGGTCTTTTCCCACATGTTATGAATACATTTTCTTTTTTTTGGTACTGGTTTTATTTTGTTGAATTTATCCGCAACACCTTAAAGGCCGGTCTGTGAAAATTTTGCTGGAAATAAACCAGTCCGAGGTGCAAAAAAGGTTGGGGACCACTGATGAAGAGGGTAAACGAGGACATGCAGATGGTTTCTGCGACAGAAGAGGTTGCTGGGGTTAAAGTGACAGGTGATCAGCTGTGTAACCTCTAAAAGCAGTTGCTGTATGAAGATGATCCATGTCCCACCAGCCGTGCCTCTGCTTTGAGTCCTGCTCTGCAGTTTGAGAACCGTTTATTTAAGGGCAACACTGGCCTGCAAACACTGAGCCGGATACTTTAAACATGGCCAAAGTTTCAATTAATAATATAAATATATTAAAAGTACTGATTGTGAGCCAAAGGTTTACAGAGAATACACTGATCACTTGAATACCAAAGTGATTTTCTGCTTTTATTACAAGCTGATGTCAATGAGGACATGGACAAGTGGAGGACAAAAAGAGTGGCAGACCTAAAAAAATATCCACAGCAGATTAATAGGACCTGAAAGCCACATCCTTAGGAATTCGGAAACAATCCAGCAAAGGAAACGGGAGAAGAAGCTGGGGTATCCCAAATAACACAAGAACTGGGGTGAAAATCCGTGACAATAGGTACAGAGGAGTTCAGGAGAGAGGTGCAACTGTGAGTGTCTGCAGCCAAATGTAAAACACGGTGGCGGCTCAGTCATGGTTTGGGGCTGCATTTCCACCAGTGGTGTTGAAATCTTGTCAAAATTTATGAAATTACAAATGCAGAAATACGAAGTACCATTAGGTTTGGATCCACCATGCAAAACTATCTGACTGGGACTGGCTTCAGTTTTCAGCATGTTACTGATCCCTGAGCTGCAACATTACTGAAGCAGTGTGGAATCATCTTGACAGAGAACAGGACAAAAGGCAGCCAACATCAAGAAGCCTGGAGAACTATTCCTGAAGATGCTTAAAAAAACACTGACGTATGAGACCTCAGGAAGTCTAAGAATAAAGGTGATCATACCAAATATTGACGTTCAAACTCCATTTCTGTATTTCCATTCATGTATGTGTACATTTCAATAAAATCACTGCATCTGTTTCGTCTTTTCATAGCAGATTAATAAGAAGAACCACTCTGAGGGTTCACAGAGGGAACATAATATATTTAAAATGAGAATATGTTGGAATGTTTTCTTCTCATGAACAATTTTATCACTTCAGTTCTGTAAGAAGTCTTTATATGAAGCAGAAGTCAGTCGCATTATGAGAGATCATGAGAAGTTCATACCCTCAACGGGCGCTAGATGGCGCGATCGTCTCACCCTTTGAGCACAATTCAGCTTAAACGCTGTTGAATAAACTGGCCTGTTACTGCTGTGCCTTCTTATCTGGCAGACACATCCCGGTGTTACCAGTGTTTTCACTGAGATAAAGCCTCTGTTTGACATCACCGCACTGGCGCAGTAAAAGACCTCTCACAGGGTGGCCGGGTCATCCTCCAAGAGAGTCCCCTGGGGGCCCAGAATTCATTGTTGAGCTTATATTGACCTCCGTTTACAGTGAGGTTCGACTCACAGATCATATAAAACAAGACACACACATCAAGACTTTTAAAACTCGGTTTTTAAAAGAGACCAACAATGACAGAAGAGGGGACTTGAGGATTGAGATGATCATGTTTCTGGAAGCTTCTGCATTCAACATGTATTGGTGTTTAAAAAAACAATCACCTGTAAGTCGAATTACCTGGTGAATTTGACTCAGGGAGAAAGTGAGTCTGAGCCTATAAACAGGATGGAGGATATAATAAAAGCTGATTTTACAGTGTAAACAGCGCGATGTTTCCAGACTGCTTGGTGACTTCATTCAGGAATGTCATTGTTATTTCAAGGGACCTGTCCTGAGCTCAGCCCTCCTCCCCCGAGCTCAGCCCCCCGCCCCCGCTTATCTTCGCCCGCTTCTCATTAACATGATTACGCAGCTGCGCGCCGGGATCTCTGTGAGGTTAAACTAAAGGTTACAGGTGAAGAAGCTCTGGAGCTGCCGAGTCCAAAATCAACCGAAAGTCCGGGCATGGCTCCTGTGTTGCTGCTGGCGGTGTGTTTTCTCGGCGCGTGTGCCCTTTCACCCGTGGAGGACACAAACAGGCAGGAGCAGCTCCTCCTGAGGTCCCTAGGGCTCTCCGAGAGGCCGAGGCCTGCAGGGAGCCTCCAGCCCCGACGCCATGTCCCCTCCGCTCTCTGGGGGATGTTCCGGAGGGCCGAGAAGCTCCAGGCTCTGGAGAGCCAGCCCTGCACGGTGTCCGAGTATGGAGTCCGCGGCAACATCGTCAGATACGTCCAAGACCAAGGTAGCTACTTGGAGAAGCTGATGTTAGTCAAAACATAGGATGCTGGAGCACTAGAACTATCGATACGAACGCTGGTATTGGTTGATCGATACTTTGTTTTAAGTTTATTATGTAGCCCACTGACACTATGAAAAATGTCTGAAACCTTTGTGTTGACTGTCACGTGTAATTGATTTAAAGCCTATTAAGAGATTTAATATCGAACATCGTCCATGGCTGTCAGCCTGTCAGTGTGCAGTATGCTGCCAGAGGAGGATGCAGTGCTGCTGATGGCTGAGATCACAACAGTGAGTGTTTGTGTGAGTGTCAGGGATAGTTATGTTTACCCCAAAGACTCAGCGGTGGCACGAACTCGTTATTTAGATTTACATTTTGAAAGAAAAATGATGAAAAAACCGATGGAAATATTGATTTGCTCTGATATAATTTACTAACATTCCTTCCAGGTTTGCTTTCAGAACTCCCCCCTATTTAAGCCTTAAAAAAGCATATCTGGCCTTTTATAGCCAATAGCCAAGCTATATTTCATGTCTCTGCAAAGCTAGGCACATATTTATTCATTAAAGCTGATTCAGATACAAAAGGTGAAATAGTTACAAGCATTTCATGCTGGTAAGAGACAGAAGCTGTAATTTATTGAAGCGAAGACTGAGCTCCGTTGCATAAACAAAATGCACATTCTTTGCTCTGACTTGTACTCTTCTCTTGACTCCTGGAAAAACTGTAAGTTCCTTGTTAATCTTGCTGTCTTGGCGGATGTTTTGCAGGCAGGATGGTGTCTGGCTGGAGCAGCAGCTGTCAGGCTTGCCTGGAGAAGCATCTTTTCTTCAACATGTCCATCCTGCAGCCTGTGGAGATGCTATCTCTGGCTCAGCTGGAAATCAAGCTCCACTGGAAGCCCCTCAGTCCCGTGCAGCTGCTGCAAGGGTCCCAGGCCATTAGTGCCTCTCTTTATAAAGTGATCCGATCGACTTTGAAGGGAACTAATCCTAAGGCGAACCGCAGACTCCTGCTGTCCCAGTCGGTCCAGCTGCAGCCCGAGTCCACCTCCATCACCATGGATCTCACAGCGGTGGCAGAGAGCTGGCGCAAACCAGGGTCTAACTACGGCTTAAATTTAGAGTTGCTCCCTCTCGGACCAGACCCGGAAGAGTTCTTTCCGTTTTACCCCGGTAACTCCCTGCCGCTGGAAAAAGACTTCACCTTCCCGTTGGTTCAGGCCTCACTAGTGGCTGTGTCCCTCAACCCAAATCGGTGTCGGTCCAGACAGAGGAGAAGCGCCATCCACATCCCCGTGACACCCAGCAATGTGTGTAAAGCTCGCCGCCTCTACATCAGTTTTAAAGATGTCGGCTGGCAGGACTGGGTCATCGCCCCGCAGGGCTTCATGGCCAACTACTGCCACGGGGAGTGTCCGTTCCCGCTCAGTGAGAGCCTGAACGGCACCAACCATGCCATCCTGCAGACCCTGGTGCATTCCTTGGATCCAGAGAACACGCCACAGCCCTGCTGCGTCCCCATCCGTCTCTCCTCGATCTCCATGCTCTACTACGACAACAATGACAATGTGGTGCTTCAGCATTACCAGGACATGGTGGTGGATGAATGCGGGTGTCGCTGAAGATGCTGGACACTTCTGATTGGCCTCCGGTCAGCAGATATTATCCTCTGATTCATTCAGCTGCTTTGTCCAGTGATGCGAGTCTAGAATTGTTGTTACTGCAATTTTTTAAAATGATTGTTTTTCAATATGTAATGGAATATGTTTGCAGACAGTAATTTTTAAAGAATTTAACCTATTTGCTCTTATTGAAAGCTCTTGTTTGTCTTTTGTTTGAAGTCTAATGAAATAAAATTAGGAATTTAGTGTTTTTCAGTTTTAACAATGGCTTAAGTGGTCTGTTACACATCGCTTGCAATACTGGGCGGCATCGATCCAACAGCATTTTCTGAGTCCAAGACCTAAAAGTGAGTTAAGTTTGCTGATTTTGAAGTTACAATCTCAAGTTTTGTTTAACTAAAAGCAGATTTTAAGAACTATTTTGCTTTTAATTAGGTGTATTTGATTTAAAATGACAAAAATCAAGATCTTAGTGCTAAATCTTTGACAGAAATATAAATGATGAACAACAACAACAAAAAAAAATCAGACAACTACACTGATGTTCAAAGAGCAGCTCAGTCCTTACACATCTTTAGAGCTTCCCTGTGGTTTAAATGTTTGCAAAGATCATCCACTCCTTTATCTGCTTCAATGGGAAATAAACTCTTATCTCACCTTCTTGCCTGATAACAGCCCCCCCCCTCCCTCAACCAGGGAGCCAAACCGCTGGGGTTGCCATGACGACAGCCAGGAGAGGCTGACGGGTTGGAGTAATTAGTGAGAGATACAGAGAGTTTGTGGTGTGAAGAAGAAGCCTGGCGAGCAGATTCTGTCTTCCAGAATGTTCTTCTGATGCTCTCACTGGGTTTTGGTGATGTTTGTTTTATACAGCAGGTTTTCTTCAAATCTTTAAAAGGCTTGAAGACTTTTTTTTCCCCCCCCTCTTCCAGTGTTCCCGTGTAACGAATCAATGAAAGCACTAGAATATTATACCAACAACAATACATTAAAGGATGATATAAAAGAGGCTACACATATGTGACTAATGCAGTTCTGTTGTAAGAAGAAAATATTTAGTTTTCATGTTACCAAATGAGAAACCCTCCAAAACAACAGGAAAAAATACAATAAAATTCACCTGATTATGTGTAAGTACTCACTGTATGACTCAAGTACTTAAATGTCCAGATCTAAAAACGAGAGGGAGGTATTTATGTGGGTGAACATTACCTCCATCAGGAATTTGGATATCTGTCGTAGGAGAGACAGAAGACAAATCACTCACATTCAGGCAAATTTAGAGTTGTGAGTTAATCTAACATGGACGTCTTGGACTGTTGGAGGAAGTCGCAGTACCCAGAGAGAGCCCATGCAAACTCAGTCTGCAGGTGGATTAAAACTCTGGACTTTCTTTTTTTGAGGTGATGGTGAAAACCACTGAATCCCCATGCCATCCTAAACTATGCATTAAAGCATCCACAGCAGCCACTTCTTCAGCTTTTTCCTGTTTTATCTGGAATGTTTTTTTCTTCGGTACATTTTTTGTGCACTGTGGCGAGCCCTTTTGTTACTCTGTTTTCTGTTCAGACCAACTAGATACCACCTGGCTTACACACAGGTTACAGAAAACTGCATGCAACCATGTCAGTCTAGGTTGCATACCATTAATCACTGCTTGTGTAGCTGAAAGCTAACGCAAATGAATGAAAAAGCATTGCCAGAAATGCCACATAAGCATTCCAGGGTAACAGAAGAAGAACGCCACCTCATCTTCTTGCTAGTGTGGAAAGGAAACTATAAACCTTCTTAATGGCAACTTCTCCAACATGTTGGAGCCCACACCTGTTCTCAAATATGACACAAACATCTGCAAATATTACACTCAGCAGTTGTTTTATGTGCGACGTAACTGAGTTTTTCAATCACAAGGTGCATGCAGTGCCCCCACAATGCACCTCTGAACATCTGAAGATGAGATTGCAGACAGTAGCAGAAATGATCTGCTGTCTTCAAATTTACTAACATAGCATGTAAAATGTTATTCAGCTTCAGTCCACATGACTGAGTAGCATGTCCCTGTACTGTTGGTCAGGGTTATATGCTTGAGTGTATGAAATATCTTTACCATTTAAGTTCTTTTGCAATCTATTGCAAAATCTGTGCAGGTGCATTGACATTGTGACATTGTGGTTTGACTTTGTGACTATGCTGTGCCTGGAATTTCATGACGAGCTAACAGTTGCTACTTTATATAGAGCATACTGTGTCTAACCTATAGTTACTGAACTCAGTGACTAGGCCCAGCTTGGGCTGGGCAGGCCGTGTCTCCACTTTAGACAAGAGTCTTTGGTTTCCTTGCTCTTCAGCCACCACAACCACTTCCCAACATCCTCATAAGGCCTCTGCCATATAGTCAACATACTCAGTGTGTCAGCTGGGTGCTTATTGTGTTCTCCCTTGTGCTTAAGTTTAGGATCTGTTGTCTCCCAGAGTTGAAAGGCAACATTTCAACATTTGCTCACCTATTCCAGTTGAGTTGGTCCTTCCTGCTGGAAAATAGCCCTCATAACCAGTGACACTTCCCAGTAAAATCCATTGCTGTTTGCCAAGTATGTCAAACCATTCATAGTTAAATTATTCTCTTGATCAGATCTGTACCATCCCTCCACATTAAACCCACCTGAACTAACTCCATTCCTCTGTCCTTTGGCTGGCTGTGTATCCCAAATCATAACCTGTTTTTTTTATTCCCTTTTCCGAACTACTTTGCATCAGTAAACCAGTTTCAGTGTAATACAGTCTGTCCACTTTAATCTACCCCCACCATTGGCATAGAGAAAGCCCACAGCCCAAGAAAGGACAGGAAATGGAGTTTGATGAAAGGAAAGAGTTATTGTGAGCAGAGGAAGAAGAAGAAGCCACTTAAACCCACGTCTTTCATGGGTCTGTCTTCAGAGACCTGAAGTCAAACAACTAGAATAAACACACACAGACACACACCGAAACTGTTGTATTTTTCTGATATTGCTGTGAATTGTTTAGTTTGCAATATCTCAACAGAAAAACTCCTTAAAACTAAAACTACATCCCTAAACAACAGACGTACTTTGTTCTTAGTTTTCACTCTACCATTTGTGCAGTTAAAGACACACAATAGGCTTTTCATTGTGATTAAAACTTTTAAAGAAGGAGGAGTGGGGGGAAAAGCATTTATTGTTTTGATAATTTCCATAATCATATTGCAGCAGTATTGTTTCCTTCCTTGAAACATCACTGAACAGACAGAAGATGAATGAAAGTGAGAGCAGAGCAGCAGAGGGAGACAGGAAAAGGAAGGAGCCTCGGGCGCTTCAACAGCTCTTTTCTGTCAAAGACAAAGCCATTTCTACTTCACCCTCTGGGACCAGCAATACACACTCTACAGTCAGACTCACAGAAGTGTTTTGCTTCCTGTGTCGAAAACTGAAGCACGCGCTCTCCCCTTTCCCATAAATCTCCCCTCAGTGATAGATGAGCCACAGAGCAGAATTATCTTTATTAAGCTTTGCATCTGCGATTCTTTTGCTGGAGCTTGGTGGGAAAGCACTGTTGGAAAATGAGAGACAAAGTTAAACTGTATGCTATCAGATATGTCACAGATAGATATGATTAACTGATCACATGTTAGTGATTTTTATGAAGCCCGCACCAGCTTTTCCTCTCATGCCATCATGAAGTTGATCTTTTTTGGTTTTGAGCGGAATATCTCAACAAGTGTTGAAACGATTGCCATGAAATCTCTAACATTCCCTTCAGGATAAATTATGGTAACTATAGATGGGATATTTTTTCACGTCTAGCTTCTTTAGATGGTTTTGCTTTCAGTAACCAAACACCAGTAAAATCATCCGCACGCCCATTAGCTGAATTAGCAAATGTTAGCATGCTATTGGATAGAAGGCAAATGGTGAAGCGCTGTTCCTGCCAAATATGTTAGCATACTAATATAAGCTCAAGGGACACCTGAACTACAGGCTCTACTGGTCACATGTTTGCATGTAAAGAAGGCTAATGCAAAACTGAGGGATACTTTGACATCTGTTGCACATCTCCAACCTATCAATGCCTGTTTTTGGGGGTTGTTTTGGAAATGTCTCCATCCAGATTGTTTGATTTTGGTCTATCAGATCGTTTAGGATAGAAAACTACATTCCCAGGGACCAAACCCAACAGCAACTCTGCAGAATTCATTACTTCAGCACATTCTTTAACTCTATTAATCAGTTTTACCTAGCTACCAAAGTTAAGACCTGGTTGATCAAGGAATTGGTTAACTAGGCCTTCACAACTAACAGAAATGAGCAATTTAGCTTGCTAAAATACATTTTCAATTTTCAGTTCAATTCAATTATATTTATGAACCACTAACTAATTACAGCAGTCACCTCAAAGTGTTCTAGATTGTAAGGTAAAGACACTAAAATAATACAGAGAAAACCCCCAGATTACACAACCCCTTATGAGCAGTACTTGGTGACAGTGGGAAGGAAAAACTCTCTTTTAATAGGAAGAAATCTCCAGCAGAACCAAGCTCAAGGAAGCGCAGCCATCTGTTCAATTTCACTGTTCATACCAAATGGCACAAAATGCTACAAACACCACATTTTGTTAAATGTTTCTTTCATTGCTTAATGTCATCATGTAATATGTTACTGCATCTAGGCCGGGAGAAAACTCTATGAAGAGACTTTCTGGCTCCTTTCTTCCTTCTTTGGTTTCAGTCTTCCACACATGCACAGTCCCTGAGAAATGAATCAATGCCAGTCAAGATGGAGCCTGTGGAGCTAATATGACTCAGCCATCCCGACTCTTCCGTCCATCTGTATCCTATAACCATTTAATGCTACTGGATACATTTTGACAATAGTATGCTGAGCCTTATCACTCCAGTGATTGCTGTATCTCAAAAGAAAAATATTTCCCTTCTCTTTTATATGAAACCTCGACCGACCTGCAGGGGGCAATGTGGCTTCAGCTGAAGATCCAGAGCTGCAAGCTCTCTCTCTCTCTGTGTATGAATGCTCTCAGCATGAGGTAGCTGGTTAGCAGTGGGTAGGTGCTGAGCCGACCATAGCAGTGAATCTCAGTGAGCACTGGATATCTGTAGGTAGGTGTGTGCGCGCACAGACATTTTAGGATTTCATCATTTTTGTGGAGTGGGTCAATAAAACAATAAAAACACATTCAATCATCATATTTATTGTAATAACTGCAATGCAAGTTTTTGTTGAATAATAGAAAATATCAGAGTGACACATTAGTGAAGTCATCGTACAATGATAAAGGGGAGGAGAAGAGAAACGATGTGGGAGAAAGAGAGAAAAAAAATAGGCCAACAAAGGCCACATTTTGCCAGATTGTCATTGGTTGTTCAGCCAAGCATCCCGGCCTTCGGTTTTCCAGCCCGTTTTTCACTTCCTTGCTCTATTTTCCATTGTACGGCCAGTATATGTGCTTATCTGCCATACTCTATCTAAGCTCAATAAACTACATGAAAGCACTGCCGTCTATTTTACGTAAAACTGGGGCCATAATTTACAAAATGAATATCACACCATGTTGAAGAAGACACAAAACTAATGACTGAGAGATAAACTCATTGGAACAGCGGTTACTCGGGTGATAGCTACTTTAAGGTTTATGTACAATCCACGTCGCCCCCTGTTGTTCTTTAGAAACAGTGCAGATATAAGCACTTCTAAATTGGTTTTACTTCTCAGACCCAGGGGCTACACTCATCTTTTATGTCTATTGATATTACACACGTTACTCTGCATTAGGCGAAACACTGTTGAGTGAATCTGACTACATGAGGAAAAAGGCTCATAAATACTCTAATACACTCTGGCATGCTCTCAGCAAATATATCCATTTTTCTTTTTGGGCTGATTTGCTGTTGGCAACAGCTCAAATCATCATGATACACTCATGTTTTTTAAAATAATGACTTTAAGTAATGAGCACTATCAAAAAAGAGAAATGTGGAAAAGAGAGAAATGTCAGTGTTGTTTTAACTCGTTCCAGCAGTCAGTAGATCTTACTCGAGTGAGACATATTAGTGCTCGCTCTTTAATGTGAGTAAATGCCTCTGTGAATTGCAAAGATGACAGCGAGGCACTTATTCTGTCTCGACCACAGACAGACTCATCATTCCATTGACCCCCACGGTGAGTGCAGTCTGTACGACAAGCACACTGAGTAACGTTCTGCAGCCACACACACACACACGACTCTTGGCTCCCATATTTTTAATCCTTTTACAGCGTGTGTCATACTAACATACATTTGGCACACACGCTCTGTCACCTAATCAGTGATAATGGAATGACGGTGTATCCTGCCTAGTAACACAGGCCTCTGCATCATTAACATGCTAACCTACACTTGGGTCGCACACTTACACGTCTGCATGTTGTAACGTGCACGTGCAGTCATCAGAACAATAACCTGATGTTAGGGAGCAGATCAGCCACCCAAAGCCACTGTGCTGCAAACAAACCCAGGGGACTGGGAGATCAATTTTAATGTTTAAAGTTATGCTAATTAAGATTTTTTTTTTTTTTAAATCAAAACGAATTCATCAAATGACTGTAATTTGTAATGTACATGTGCACATGACGAGGACTGCATAATATGACGTGGATCTCATGACTGGTTCAGTCACAGCAGAGTGAAATAAGATGAAAACCTACTTGCTGTGGTATATTGTAATAAGCAGCAGCTATTACTACCTCCCACCAGTAGGTGGTACGGTGTTATTGTATGTGTTCTGAGCTTATGGAGTAAAAAGTCCGGACCTCCACCATAGCCTCGTCTCAGTCCTCTGTGCTTGGTCTAAAGTTATTGTTGACCACAACCCACGCTACACGGGCAGTTGGAGCAACACTGCATAAAGTTACAACATGGTGTCAGAAGTCGGCAAGACCGTGTGAACAGGGACCGCGACGTGAGTAAGCTAGCCGTAGATTAGCTAACAGTAGCCATTGCTAACGGCATGGAGCAATTCAAGCCACCATCACCGCTACTGCTCACAGGCAATTTATCTGAGACCTGGCGCAGATGGGAACAAAGATTCGGACTGTATATGACTGCTACGGGTGCGTTGGAGAAGGATGAAAAGGTTAAAATAGCCATTCTTCTCCACACTATCGGCGAAGAAGCGCTTGAAGTGTACAACACGCTCACAGTGACCCCGACCGGAGACGCACTGACAATGGCGGACATTTTGAAAACGTTTAAGGAATACTGTAGTCCACGAAAGAACGTTGTTTTTGAACGCCACAAGTTCTGGTCATACCCAATGTCGGCGGATATAACAGTGGACAGATATGTCACGGAACTCCGTCAGAGAAGTAAAAGTTGTGAGTTTGGGATCAATGAGGATGACATGATCAGGGATAAATTGGTGTTCAGCATAAGTGACGCAAGACTAAAAGAGAGATTGCTTCGTGACAACGACCTCACACTGCGCAAGACGATAGAAATATGCAGATCAGCAGAAGTGGCCAAGTCACAGATTCAGGCCATGCAGTCAATAACTGCAGCCCAAGACACGTCAGTGGACGCATTAAGAAAAATGCCAGGATACATTAAATCAGGACACAGTAAAAACAAACTGAGCAACGACAAACAAACAGTTTGTCACAAATGCGGCAACAAACACGCATTCCGACAGTGTCCAGCCTATGGGGCAACATGTCACAAGTGTTGGAAAAATAACCACTTCTCAAAAGTGTGCAGAGCTAGCGCAGAGAAGAGTAGACACTTCAAGAAAACAAAAACTATTAACAACATTGAAACTGATGGCGATTCACTATACATCGGCATGGTATCCAGCGACAAGCACAAGACTGGCAAATGGCATGAAAGTGTGACAATCGGAGACGTACCACTCACCTTCAAGCTAGACACAGGTGCGGACGCAAATGTGCTCCCCAGATCAGTTTATGACGAGTTACCAGATATGCCTCGGTTACAGCCCACAAAGACTGTACTCATAGCTTTTGGTGGAGCCCGCATACGTGCAGATGGTGTGGTGTCTCTTGAGTGTGAAGCACGGAAGCACAAGGCTGTGTTTGACTTTCTTGTATCAAGCCATGTAGATAAACCGATCCTAGGTGGACAAGCTTGTGAAGAGCTCCATCTGGTGCAACGAGTTGAGACCCTTGCCATGACATCCTCTGTACCGAAATCAGCTAAACCACCTTCTACCTCGGAAGAACTTGTGGAGATGTACGCTGATGTGTTCACAGGCTTAGGTGAGTTCCCTGGAGTTCACCACATACATATTGACCCAAATGCAACACCTGTGATTCACGCATGCAGGAACGTGCCACTCTCCATAATGGATGCACTGAAGAAGACGCTACAGGACTTACAAAACAGAGATGTCATAATGCCCGTCAATGAGCCTACAGATTGGGTCAACAGTCTTGTCGCCACACAGAAGAAGAACGGAACACTAAGGGTGTGCTTGGACCCTTGTGATCTGAACCAAGCAGTTAAACGCCAGCACTACTCCATTCCCACACACGAGGACGTTCGCAGCAACCTAGCAGGAAAATCCATCTTCACCATATTGGATGAAAAAGATGGATACTGGCAGATCAAGCTGGACGAGCCGTCATCAAAGCTCTGTACCTTCAATACACCTTGGGGCCGATATCGCTTCCTCCGACTCCCATTCGGGATCAAATCAGCCAGCGAGGTCTTTCAACAAAAGAATTGTGAGACTTTCGGCAACATTCCTGGTGTATTTATCATTGCAGATGATATGATAATTGCAGCTACATCAGAGCACGAACACGATGAAACCCTGCAGAAGGTCATGGAAGGTCAAGAGCAGCTAACGTGAAGTTTAACAAGGACAAAATTCAGTTCAAAGTTGACACAGTGAAATACATGGGCCATATCATCACAGCAGCAGGGCAGAAAGCAGATGTTTCAAAGATCAAAGCTATTGTCGACATGCCGACTCCAGAAGACAAACAAACCCTTCAGCGTCAGCTGGGAATGACGAAGTTTTTGGCACAGTACATCCAAAATGAAGCATCGCTCACAGCACCTTTGAGACAGCTACTCAAGAAGGACACAGTGTGGCAGTGGCAGCCACATCACACAGTAGCGTTACAGACGCTCAAGTCGACGCTCACACAAGTGCCAGTGTTGAGATTTTATGACCACAAGAAACCACTAACACTGCAGGCCGATTCTTCAAAAGATGGGCTGGGTGCATGCCTATTACAAGAAGGGCAACCTGTGTGTTATGCGTCACGAGCACTCACAGACACAGAAAAAAGGTATGCACAAATAGAAAAAGAGTTGCTAGCCATTGTGTTTGCCGCTAAACGATTCCACCAGTATGTCTATGGAAGACCAGTGACAGTGCAATCTGATCATAAACCCCTGGAGGCGATAGTGCGCAAACCACTATGCAAGGCACCGGCGAGGCTACAAGGAATGCTGCTACAACAACAGAGATATGATCTCACCGTCACGTACACCCCCGGCAAAGACATGTTCATAGCCGACGCACTCTCACGTGCCACAACTACCAGTGACGACGGAAACGTGAGTGAAAACGCAAATGATGAAAGAGTTGTGTATGCTCTGGAGGCCACAGCAGCATTGAGCGAGAAAACACTGTGTGACCTGAAAAAAGCAGTGGCAGCAGACAGCGTACTACAAGCCGTGCGCGAAAGACACTTCAACGGATGGCCGCCCAGAAGGAAGAGTTTAGACAAAACACTCCACAGCTACTGGCCTATGAGACACAATATCAGTTTCCACGATGACATTATTATGATCGGGGACAAGATCGTAATACCCCAAAGCTTCAGGCGTGTGATCCTGGAGAAGCTGCACCTTGCCCACCAAGGCGTGCAGCGCACAAAAGCCAAAGCAAGAAGAGTGCTGTACTGGCCTGGCATGTCACGCGACATAGAGACCATGCTTGAAAAGTGTGAACAATGCCAGCAAATGCAGCCAAAGAACCAGGCTGAACCGCTTATTCCACACCAGATTCCAGAGCTGCCATGGATGAAAATCGGAGCAGACATCTTCGAACTGAACGATCATCCATATCTTTTGTTAGTGGATTATTTATCAAAATATCCAGAAGTTCTTAACTTACCTGACAAAACGGCACACTCTGTGATTCAGAAGATGAAATCAGTCTTCGCAAGACACGGAATTCCCAAAGAGATAGTGAGCGATCATGTTCCATTCGCCAGCCACGAGATGAGATCGTTTGCAGCATCCTGGGAGATAAAGCTAACTTTCTCCAGTCCCGGCTTTCCTTCTTCGAATGGCATGGCGGAGCGAGCCATAAAGACTGTCAAACATGCACTTAAGAAAGCCGAACGGACTGGAACAGACCCACATCTAGTGCTGTTGTCTTTGAGGTACATTGCAGTCACAGGACTTAGTGTGTCACCTGCACAAATGTTGATGGGACGGGTTCTCCGCAGCACCCTGCCATGCACCAGTGCTGTGTTGAGGCAGTCAACCCCACAGAACATTCACAACGAAGTGCGCAGGTTGCAATCAAAGCGGAAACGCCACTATGATCAGCACGCAAGACCATTGCCTGTTCTGACCCCAGGCGAGACTGTGCACATGCAAACAAGGCGCGGTTGGGAGCCAGCTGTTGTAACTCATCGGCGAGAGGAACCACGCTCCTACACTGTGCAAACACCAGATGGTAAAGTGCTCAGGAGGAACAGGAGACATCTGAGGAAAATACACCCAAGTCTGTTCAAGGACACACCCATGGACCCAGATGAACTGTCCGTTCACACCCAAGAGCCAGTGGAGCCACCAGCAAATGACACCCCACAAAACTCTAGTCCTGCAAGTATGGACAACACACCCACATGTTACACACGCAGTGGCCGAGCAATAATACGCCCTGCCAGGTATAGAGACTAAGTGATTGGGAAACTTAAAGTCACTCTATCCTGTACCTGCGTTGTTCTGTACAAGCTAGATAACTGTCTTGTTGGAAAAGAGAGAAAATATGTCATGTTTCATATGTTCATTTTGACATGTCTTATCTAATCTGTCATGTGTTCATCTGTTTCAAAACACTACACTGATGTGTATTTGCATTGCTCAAGTGACAAGCAATCTGAGGTGTGCTTTACTTAATGTCTCAAGAATATAATATTGTTAATGTTCCTACGATTTAAAAGGTGCATTTATGTTACAAAATATTGGAGTTAAGAGGTAGTATCTTTATCTCGGAAAAGAGGGATGTGGTATATTGTAATAAGCAGCAGCTATTACTACCTCCCACCAGTAGGTGGTACGGTGTTATTGTATGTGTTCTGAGCTTATGGAGTAAAAAGTCCGGACCTCCACCATAGCCTCGTCTCAGTCCTCTGTGCTTGGTCTAAAGTTATTGTTGACCACAACCCACGCTACACGGGCAGTTGGAGCAACACTGCATAAAGTTACAACACTTGCAACCAGGAAAAATCGTTTGTTGCCCGTTGATTCAAGGCCACAGGTCACCCCGAGGGAGGAATCACTCACAAATGATGGTCTTGCAGCAACTACGTCACTATTTGTTTAGGAGTTTCTGAATTTATCTTTCAGATCTCTGAGATTCTGACTGGACTCCGACTGAAAGCACTTATTTTGAATTTCTGCGTATGTAGACTCCCACAGATTTGCAGTTTTTGCTGATTTATCTCAGTTAATTGACGTATTATCACAAACAGATTGCATTGTCAGTTAGATCCCGTTCAATTCCTACCTGACAGCAGACAGACTCCTTATATTGCCATTCCTTAGCTGTCTTGATGTACTCGGTGGTTGCAGACACGGTGTCTACCTTTGAAGTAACTGTTTAAAAGCAACAAGGTATTGCAGAGAACCACAACGATTTCAGTTGTGCCACAGTCTCCAACCACTTCAGTGTGACTGTCGTATAAAATTCATAGATGGTGTGGCATAGATGTTGGTATGGACTGCTGTCCGTCTATGCAGGACCACAGATCAGGGTTAATTCACTCCAAACGGAATCTGCAGAAATGTCCTTCTCTGTTGTTGCTTTATGAGTCAACAGTTTGTTACTTCTGGGAAACAAAAGCTCTGCACTGGTGAAATTACTTAAAAGGTTTGGTCTAACAAAGAAAAGGGTTAACGACTACAATAGAGTTTAGTATGAAGGGAAGAAACATAGGCTACGTTCACACTGCAGGCGAAAGCGCATCAAATCCGATTTTTTTGACCCTATGTATCTGATCATGGTGTGACAGTGTGAACGGCACAAATCCGATATTTTCAAATCCGATCTGGGTCACTTTCGTATGTGGTACTGAATCCGATACATATCCAATGTTTTACAAAAGTGACTGTTTAAACGGTCGTGTCACTGACGGTCACTGACACAAGACAGACGCCAATTGTCAGCGCCTGAGAAGACATCACGGACGCTTCCTGGCCATCCAGCGTAGATGTCAGTGAAACTGTTGGGAAGACAACGTTGGAGAAACATGAACATTTTATTTGTCTCTGCAGATTCTGACAGAAATCTGCAGCTATCCTTTGAAGCAGCGCTCCTCTAAAACAGCAATAAGGATAATTATTAGATTATCTACATTATTATGTAAATAACAAAATAACTTAAAGCAAAAATTGGGAAACGTAAAGTCCGAAGTCTTTATATTAAGGGCCATCAGTCAAACAATACTGGGTCTAAACAGAGTGCATTGTGTGTGACGTCTTCTTTTGCGCATTCGGCCGCTTTGAGGGTTCACACTAGAGCACGTTTGCTGTCGCATTTTATTTATAGTGTGGATTTGATCAAAAAATCTGAATTGAGCATTAAGACCTGCAGAGTGATCGTAGCCACAGTTTTATTCCATTTTGTATGTTTATTCACTTGCTGGGGTCCTCATGTGAGGTTTGACAGTGTTTTAGTAGATAAAGGTGAACGGCTTGGACATGAATTGTGCAGGGTTTTAGGGAAAGCTTCGAAGGGGACTGGCGGCGGCTCCTGGGCCTGGCAGATCCCCATGTACTAAACAGAAGTGAAGAAGTTAAAGAATTAAAAAGGAGAGGGAGGGTGGGGCACGTAAATGAGAACGAACAGCTTGTAGAACTGGGGGAACATATATAGATGAGAACCGGAAGGAGCGTGTTTGGAGGCGTGGTCTTAAAATTCAGATACCTTATTTCCAAAAAGACAAACAATGACACAAACACATACAAAAGTTCTCCACAATTCTGGATTTGAGTTGACGTCTTTTCCAATTTTTTTTTAAACTCAAACTGTTTAAGTCCAAATACTATTTCAGAAGTTAAACATTCAGAAAGTAGAAATCGTGCATCGGGATTATACATAAAATGCTTGCCTTTACTTTGTAATCGGACTTACAGGATGAGGACTTACAGAAGGAGGACTTACAGAAGGAAAGGTATTCTTTTATTACGCTGTCCTCACAGTTCTCTCCATTCCTCAGTAAAAGTTGCTCCCAGCAGCTTTGTGAAAGGCTCTTAAAGAGTAAAAAGTCTTGGCTCAGAACTTTTTGGTGCCATTTAGAAAAACTCCTGGTGGTCAAATAAAATACTTGGTGAATTCAGCCCCTGGATGTCAGCGTGAGTTGTGGCTGGCGGTGTCCTGTAATGAGGTGACAGCAGGTTCCACTGACACACACACAGCAGACAGCAGTGGCAGCATTACCCTTGACCCTTCAGCTTACAGCTATGCGTGTGTCCAGGTGTGTATGTATGTGTGGTGGTGATGGTATTTAATTAAAACCATACGGCTGAGCTCCTCCTCACACTGATACAGTTCAGCGCATTCAAAATTAAGTCTTACCTAAATGGTATTTTAATGAGCAACTAACAACTCTATCAGATATTCAGACACACTCGCATCTTGTGGTCACTGACCCATGGCAGGTTAAGGTCCCGTATTAATGAAGAACATTTTTTGCTTTTATCGAGACAGCGCCACGTCATCTATTTGCTTAATTGCCACGGGATGAATCGACTTGGTTCCAATGAATTAGTTTTGTAAATCAGTGAAGGAAATGATCTGAGGTCATTTGCCTTTAATCTTACTGTAATATATTTCTTATAGCCATCCACTCTTTACTGTAGTAAGGTGAAGCCTTAGTAGAAAGTAGAAAACCTGTTGTTGTTACTTTTATTTTAAATGTATGTCCGGGGGGGAAATAGTCAAATGTTTCCTGCTTCTCTGGGAGAAGAAGCTGTCATAGACACAAATTAGTCACATAAGCTCATGTAAGTCTAAGTGGGCTCCAAAATAAAGCCTGTCCCAATAGACTCCAATTTTAAATGCTTAACTTTAGAGCCAAAGAAAAAAAGAAGAAACCATTTTGGTTTCCCCTTCATGTAGCTCTTTTTGGCTGCTCACTTATTCACTAGGGGTCACCACAGCGGGCAACTGAGAAGCAGTGAGGAAATTTGCACAGGGATATTATTATGAGTTTGGCAGCTTAAATTGCAGGCATGCTGACACAGGTAGCTACAGTATGCTAGGCTTCATATTAGCGATTGTGGCTTACTCGGTTGATCTTTTAACTGCTGGTACTGTCTGAGAAATAATATGAGCCGTTGAGTTGTTAATTGCACTGACAGACCATGCAAGAAGTGCATGCATGGGCATTTTTTCCGGTGTTAGCAAATACTCACCAGCAAACCTTGCTAGCGTTAGCTGATTGTGTGGCAAATAGCGCTACATTTTCTGCAAGGAAGGCTGACTTTTGAGAAATTGACCCCAGCACAATATATAGAAAGTAAAGTTTGTACTATGAATTAAAGATTCATAGTTGTATGAGAAAGTCTCATTTTGACAGGGTGAGCAAGATGGGAAATAGTCGCCTCTGACCAAAGGTAAGTTCCTTGAGGAAAATGTCATTTTAAGGAAATTTAATTATGTGAAATTATTTTTACTTGTATGCTACTTAGCGCTAATTAGCAGGTTAGCTAGCTGGACAGCTAAGACAGCTAGCATTAGCTGATGAACGTAGTTCTCCACTCCTAGATTTTAAATAATACTGTCCTTATGTGCATATTTATAATCATTTATACTCAATTGTACATTCAAAATCAATTTAACGATACTTTTTATAGTTAATATTTTGGTTCCTTGTGTTTCTGTTAACATGACATTTCTGTGTGTGTGTGTGTCTGTGTGTGTGCACGCTAGTGAACACAAAGCACTCTCAGATGGGCACAACTTAGCAGTATACAGTTAACTGCTGCGCATTAATTTAATTAGCATTTATTGTACAACTCATCCAGAATGCAGACAAATACATTATGATGACTTTCTACACACAAGCAAACAGAAGGTGTTTATGCCAACAAGTGCTGAAAAAGTAAGAAGATATTTTTTCTTAGAGAAATACAGTGAACTCAATAAGAATTAAAGTTTTTAAGACCATAAGATCCATCTTGTTTGTTGGTTGCTAAAACATGGCAGCAGGCGATGATCACCCTTCCACTCCCCGGGGAAGAAAATGTTTTCTTTCTTTGTAATTTGCCCAGGAAATATTGACAAAGCTGACACAGAAGGAACCTGCAGCATATTTATGCAGAAGGCTGGCTGGGCTTCTGCTAATGCTAGGATGCCTAAACACAACAAATACATAACTGCACTCACAAATACAAAAACTGTTTAGTGTTCACACTGAGAGATGACCTGACTTTCCTTTTGCCAGCAATTAGAAAACTTTCAACTTGACTGATTTGTGGAAAGATGCGTAATTAAGCAGAAAAACAAAGAGCTCCCCAGCCTGTTAGTACTGTTGATGTCCTTTGTCCTCTTTACTTTATTCAGTAAGTTCTCCTGTGAGAGAAAGGCTGACAATAAGTTACCATTTTGGTTTAATGTATCGTTACAGCTGCATGCATGTTTGAGGAGTCAAATAAGCCTGTATATCTGATCATAAGTAGTTTAGCTAATGTATATATTCCAAAGTCTTTAAGTGGTTGAGCTACAAAGATATACATATACACAGTGCACTGTGTTTAGTACTCATCGTTGTATTTGAGTATCTCAATTCTGACTGCCTGGAATTATCTACTACACACAGACCTTACACTACTAACAGAAAAGTAGTGTTCATGATCTCTGTGCCGCAGTGTAATGCGACTCTGCAGTTGGTTCATGGTTAGTAAGTGGCTGAATGATGACATTATTTCAGAAACAGCGTGATTGTGAGACTTCTGCATTACCCATCCCTGCCCTGTTTTGCTTCGATTGTTTCACTTCTGCCCCACCCAATCCACACAGCAGATACACTCAGCTTTCCCTCTGGTCTGAGTCACTTGACCAGAAGGTCGACCTCACCTGCCTCACGTGTCCCCCCCGTGTATTTACGGCTGATGCTGATTTTCTGTCTTGAAATTTAACCACCTCAACTGTTTCTACTTGTTTCTATGTGCACATATGGGCCCTTACTCGAGCTCTTTTTCACTAACCCTGACAAAAGCATGACTAAAACATCTGATCAATCACCTAAAGCAAGTGTAACGTCAGAGTTCTGCAGGATCTTTCTTCCAGCATATGTGGCTTCCGTCTGTCTCATTTCTGACATTATCTGCGTGTGTCTGTTTCTTAAAAAAGGATGATGTCATGCATTGGAGTGTTTCATTCAGTTGCTCATTTTCTAGACTGCTTTTCTTATAATTTCCGAGACTACATGAAAGTTCAATCACTTTATGAAAAACCCCGCTCCTCTGGTACACCTGTCTGGCTTAAAATAAACACACTGATTGTTTGTGAATCCTTGGAAATCACGAGCCATGGAGAGCTACATGCTACCCCTTTTCTGCTTTTCTTGTTATGAGCATCTTAACTACAACGCTGACCATTTGTAAAGCCTTAAAATGGCACACGGAAAAGTTTTTATGATGACATGTCAACAAAAATGCTTTTGAAGTGATTTTTGAAATATAGAAAATTGTAAGATATCACGTTGATGTTTTTGTGCTCCTAAATTGTCATGAGTGTCAGTCAGTGTCATGTCAATGGATTCTATATAACGAGCATGATACTTATAGCAATGGTCCCCAACCTTTTATCGCCCCCCAGACCGCTTTAATGTCAGACAATATTTTCATGGACCGGCATTTAAAGTGTCGCGGATAAATACAACAAAGTAAAATGATATGACGAAGACAAAAAACTGTGGTATTTTGTAAATATAATAATAAAATATGTATTCGGCTTTAAAATAATAACAAAAACCTGAATTCACTGTGTAATTATGCAACTTTATTAGCAGCATCCTCCTGAAATGCGCCAACAGCATTGAGAGTAACATCCTCCTCTCTGCCCCTTAATGCTCTCTGGTCGCTATGGTAATGCATAAATAATAACTACAACACGTGAAAAGACCCAGGGAAACCGAGTTAATGATAAAAAACCCTGAAAACCATAAATTTCACACCTGATCCTCAACTCTCACGGCCCGGCACCAAACGACTCACGGTCCAGCCCAGGGGTTTGGGACCGCTGACTTATGGTATGCTACATTTAACAGGTCAAATGGCAAGTTTAGCACGATATGAGTCATCATTGGTCATGACAGCAACCCTAAAACCAACCCTGCACAATTCGATATTTAATCAGATTTTTGATTTTGGTTTATATCAAATTTTTTCCTGAGTACAGGGAACAAATGAAAAAATATTCATTCCGCTAAACACGTTTTTGCATCATTTCTAAATCTGATACAAAGGTTAGCACAAGGCTAGGTGCTTAAATGTCTAATATACTGACATCCCTACATTTTTAAAAATCTTAGTTAAATGAAAATCCAAGTGGCAATTTTGAGGGCTGAAAAAATTAAGTCAACTTCAGGAGTCAGTAGAGTTGTCTGCAGGGATAGAGCAGTAATATGTTTCCTTATAAATGAGTTTAATGCAAACAAAGTCACAAAAACACCAGCGCTGTACCCTCAGGCTAAATTTAGCCCATCTAGGGACCAACATAGCGGTGCATTGGTGCAATGCAGAGCTGCTTTGCAGACCTTTGTCTACATGTTGTAGCTGTTTACTGTCAGTAGGGGATACTGTCAAAAATATGTGGAACAACAGGCCTGTGGGCTCCCCTTGCTTCTGCTGGAGCTGTGGAGAAGACTCAAGTTACAACAACCAAACAGGTGAAGTGAAACAAAGTATATAAAAAACAAAACCAGACCATTTTTTCCTGATACTTTTTAAAAATATTGTCTTTGATGTCTTTTTGCATTTTTCCATCGGTGCTGAACTTCCCTGCCACTTTCTGTTGCTGTTTAGACCCAAATTTCCAACACTCAGCATTTGACCTACACATAGCACCATCCATAATGAGCCACACTTTTTGGGAAATGACTGCGCACAAACATACACAAACATAATATCACGAACCTCCCCCATGAGAGCAAAGGTAACAATAAGTATTGGACTATGAGCTGATTATTAAAGGTAATGCTTGATTTTTCAGATCCTGATCAATGAGCTACTGCACTGTGTTAAAGACTTCTGGAAAAAGGCCATCAGAGAGCTGATGTAATGACTTTAGGTCTTTTGCACTTATAGACTTTTACCATAATTGATGGCATGGGGGAATAAGAATCACCCGAGACAAAGTAAAGGTACTTTTGCCTTTACTTTGTTAAAGTAAATTTCTTTTTTGGGAATAAGAAGTCAGTGTTGGCAGATCTATTAATAATGTATCACTGTAGGCAGCGCTTCTGTTTTATGGATGTATATCGGGTATTGTTGAGTAATATCTCTGACTTATTCAGCACTTCAAATGGACCAGAACCGGTTTAAGATGCATGATACTTTAACAGCACCTGCCAGCCAAACACAAACAGCTCTAAAGGTTGCAGAATGGACTTGTCACTGTGTCTATAATGGTTTTATTTGCATGGAACATTTATTAGAGCTTTTCACCAGTGGGAGTAGTTGCATCTCTTAATGCGCAGACTGTGATGAAACTTGAATCTCTCCCTCTGCCTTCCTACGCCCTGCCTCCTCCATTTGCTGTTGTAAAATTTAAAGTAATGCAGTTATCACCATGGAGACTGCTTAGAGATTGACCCTCTCTGGACAATGTCAAGAATCTGAGATGCTCTCACTGTGGAGTGCAATCGAAGCTTGAGGGGTGCTTAGAATAAAAAACAAGGACATGTCTTAAACACCTACACTAGAATTGAAAAAGAAAATCAAAAAATCAAGGGCAGCTTTTTATTCTGCTTTGGTGACTTAAATAAAAAGGAGCATTGCTTGATACTAAGCTGTCATATTCAGCAGTGGCACTTTTATGAGATGACAAATTGTTGAGCTAAGCTGAGATCTGGGGCTGGCTGAAGAGGTCCCTGCTGCTCTGTCTCTAACTCCACTGCCTATATTTCATTGAATTTTGATGCATTGTGTTGTGTTGCCAAAATTGCTGCTGAGTTGCAAGCGTTGCTTCTAGAAGGACAAAATATGCACCTGCAGGACAGCTAACATTATCAAACCCATGGCAACAGTTGACACAGCTGAAACAGGGTTTTTTTGTTTTTAACATCTTTGTTTGGTACTTTGTGTTGCACAGATTAAAAATGTCATTAGCCTTATAATATTACACCAGTGTTGCGACTACACGACTGTTTTATTTCATTTCAAAAGCATCAGATGTGTTGAACTTTACACTGTTCCCCACATTTTGTGATGGGTTCCCCTGAACTTTGACTGCCACAAATGCATAGATGATGAAATCGTGTGCTTCAGAGATATTTCCAAGATACAGCATATTTATCTTTTCAGTCCCTTTGCGATGTCTTTGGACAAACTGGACCTGCCATTTAGTGGGTTAATTCAGACTATTTAAGACTTTTTTTTCAACATTAAATAACAAACAATTACCATTAAAATCAAGTTGATATCTGAAAAAAGTGGCAGACATGTAGCTAGCTAGCATCATCCTGTTTCAGTTGTTCTAACCTACAGTGTATCAAGACAAATTCATGAGACAGTTGTGTCAGTCCTAGTTTTCAGGGCCATTTGAGTCCCCGTTACAGAGATGAGTGTAGTTTGTACTTAACACTATTAACACCTCTTTACCATGTGGTCTCTATGCTAGCCTGTCGTGGATCACATGAGTAATAATGGCTGACAGGATGGACTTGGTACCTGGCAGACTGGTCATTGATATGCATCCTTTTGTTAGTCTTTAAAACATGACATCTGGGGATTCAACGAGTTTAATTAATTTTTAGGTGCGTTCAGATTATATACATTTTTCCATATTTTGGTATCAAAACCCCAAATGTGTCAGGTGGTAAGGGCGCCCATGTAAAGGAAGATTATTGAAACTATTTAAAATTGTGTTTAAGTGATAATGACAGTAAATTCAAAGCAGTTAAAAGATAATAGTCAAAAATACACATCATCATGCCACTTGGGGTCTTTACGGATATGAATACCTTAATTCAAACAGGAAACTGGTATAATTTCCATGTCCGGTGGTGTTACCAATGTAAAATGTTTGTTTACTGTTGTACAGTAGAAAGAAAAGTAGACAGTGCAGTCTGTGGACTGGGCTCTTAGCATCGGAATGCATTTACTGCACCGACAGCACAATATTATATATTTGGTAATGGATGGATGAGATTTAATTAATAACAGTGCCAGTTTTGGTTCTGCTTATAGATCAGAATATTTATTGACTATTGCCTATCCCAGCTGAGTGCACCCTAGCAAGGTTTCCCTACAGGGCTACAGAGAGAGAGAGAGACAAGCATCCATGCTCACTCATGTCTCTGGGCAATTTAGAAACACCAGTTAAGCTAACACACATGTCTTTGAATTGTGTGGGGAAGCTGGAGTACCTGGAGAGAACCTACACAAGCACCAGGAGAACATTAGTCTCTGTGGAGCGAAAGACCTCAACCAGCTGGTGGATTTGAACCCGAAACCACCTTGCTGTGAGGTCACAGCGCTAACTTGTGTCTCATTAGTTCCTATGTATGTCCTAACACCTCTTAAGTTACAGGATAAGCAGTTAACACTTACTCTTCACTACTCTTCAGAATCAGTGCAAATGATATCAAACGCCCGGTAACCCTAGCAACAGTGCATCACTGTCATTACAATCATTTTGACTATCCTTCATATTCTTCTTATTTTAGATCACACGAGTGGTGATATTTACTTAGATTTTTTTTTTTTACTGGTTCAGCGCCTTATTCAAGTCTACTGTAATAAAGTACTATTAAATTAAATTATAATCTATTAATGGCACTCTATGAGATAATAGAGCTGGGAGTGTGGGCTGAAACATCTGTGAGCATGTTCTTGTTGCTCGGGGAGAACAGAGATGGAGACAGAGATTGAAAGAGAGAAGGGAATGAGAAGGAAATAAGGTCCAGTGTGTCCTAGAATAGAAAAAGAAAATCCATTTATTCTGAGAGGCCTGCAGGGCTGGAGGTAGCAGGAGTCCACTGTTACTGCACAACGTGCGCACACACACACGCACACACACACAAAACCTCTCATCCCTCTGGAGAAAATGAATTCTCTTCCTCTTTTTCCTCTTTTCCCCCCCTTTACCTTTTTGCCTCTGTCAGCGCAACTACCATAACTTCAACCTGAACACAAATCCCATCTCTCACATGCAAACATGCACGCGCACACATATGCACACACACACACACACACACACGCACACACACAACGAGTCACTCACCTGGTCACCTGCCCGAGGGGTTGTGATGCTGTTTCACTCTTTGCAGGGGTCTCTGTTTCGTGTCCGCCTGGCCACCGAGAATACGAGGTCATCAATAATCCTGCTGAGAGGAGAGGAGAGAAGAAACGGGGAAATATCAAGTGGAAATAGGAAAGCGAGAAGAAAGGGGAACGGGGGAGGAAGAACTAATAGGAGAGGGGAAGCAAAGAGGAAAGAGAGGAGTGGAGAAAGGGCCACTGGAGGTAACTCCAACTGAAAATAGTCCCATATTACCATAACGCCTTTCTGCAGCACCTCCTGGTGCACTGACAGGTTACACAGTTTGTTGGAATGATAAACAAGCTTCACATTAATAATAAACCCAGCACTTTATGATTTTTTTAAACAAAAAGCAATCAGAGGCTTTTTATAAAGAAGTTATAAAGTCATCATCACCATTCTTCCAGCTGAGGGCTAGAAGTGGTCACATGCAGACACGCATGCACTCACACAGGAATTTAAAAATAAGGAGACAAAAGGTACATATCAGCTTTTTGCCCGTCTCTTCATTACGTTCCATGCTGAGCTGATTTTCCTCCCCATTTCATCTCAAATCCTCCACTACTCACGGTTCCATCTGCGTTTCTCACCCTAAACTACATTTTTCTTCTTTGCCCTTCCTCTTTTCCCATCCAGCTGTCTTTCTGTCCCCATCAACCTTTTTCCTTCTCCTCTAATCCAGCCAACCTTGAAGCCACCTCTACACCTTCCTCCAAAGTCCAAAAATACCCTGAAATATCACCTCTCACCGCTGAGACTCCCCTTACTACCTTAGAGTAGCACCAGAAAAGGTTTGTGTTTAAATTTCAAGACGAGCGTTTGGAAACTTTCATTCTCAGGCGTCGTTGGAATTCAAGAAAAACCTTTCACGGCAGTGGCGCGATCTCTTCAGTCAACTTTATTGGCCTACATGTTTCAAATCAGCTGGTGGGCAACCTTTTATTACTGACCGGACTGAAAGCCCAATCTGCCATTTGCCACATCCATAGTGTGACTCCAGCTCGAGACAGATCGTTTCATTTCTTTCTATTCCCTTCTGGCTTTTGCTTCTGATTGAGTATTTTTTAAGGGGCACTTTGGAAGTATGAACCCATCTGAAAGGAGACGATAAATGGAGTCCTGCCCACCTCTGAAGATCAGACTGGCTGGATAAACGTGGGTTTAACCAAACTTTATATACAGACGATGGACACACTGGAAGGACTGAATGTTACAGACTGTATCAGCAAACCAAGACCGTTAGATACTTTAGATCTTCTTCCTCCATTTGTCTTTACTTTGTCAACATCTATAGCCATGACTATATATTAGCATTATAAAATATAAGAGAATGCTGTCATATGCTAAAGCATGATGCTGAGCTTGCCTCCGCTTCCATTTTCACCACGCCACACACAAAAGCCTGAAGACAACAGTGTGTAAATGTAAGTCTGACATTTTAGCTGTCAAATTGTATCTCAGTGTGGAGTAGCTTTTTCGTTTCCTTTTTTTTGATGACATGCAGCATGCAGACAGTTTTCTAGGAATCAAAATGAAAAGACAGTCAAAATTCAGAGAAACAAATTTCTTCATAGTCTTGCTGTGCTAGCTGAGCATATTGTATCCAGTGTCATATCTGTCCATTAGACGCAGTAGCCAGTTAGCTTAGCATGAATTGTAACACAAGACACGAAACAGCTCTGTACACAAATAACAGCAGCAATAAAGCTCAATAATGAACATGTTAGATCTTCTGTGCATAAAAATAGGAAGCTGTGATTTTAAGGTTGCATGGCCTTGTAAGTGTTGCCTCTCGCGGCCCCTTTCAGCCCTTTCGTCAGTGATATCCTGCAGACAACTGAACAATCTTCACCTGACCTGCGTGTGTTTATCCTGTTATTGAAACATTGCTAACTTCCAAGCCACTAGGCTCCTTTCATTAATTGTTGGCTACTTGTTAATTAACTAAGTAGTCCAATTAACTAGACATGAATCTGCAGGTCTCAAAAGTACAATAAAAGTCCTCACAAGAGAGCACAGCTATCATCAGTTGCACTTCATCAGCACCTTTATACAGAAGGGGAAAATGGGCAAGTAAAAGGCCTGACTCCAGCACTGGACCTCCAGGGCAGACAATATTTACTATGCTGGGGCAGAGAGTGAGCTGTTTTGGGGGGACTCAAGGTTCCAACAATGCCCCCTGTCTCGATATAATAATATATGACTGTGCTGGTGATTCTGTGGTGGAAATAGATTTGTACCAGTGGCTAACGCTGGAGGTAAATTTGGCTTTAGACCCGAAGGACGGCAGGCAAGTTTAATAAATCTCGATCTTGCTAGGAATGATAATAGCCTTTTAAAAATGGCTGAAGTTGTCCCTTTTATCATGCTGCTAGACTATAGCACTGATGCAATAATTTTCAGTAAGGATGACAGAGATAGATTCTTGAAAGAGCCATCATCTTAGACACACACACACACACACACACACAAATTCACACACACACACACGCACAAATTCACACACAGTGCTTTTGAATACCACCAGAGAAAGAAATGGTGATTAGGGAATAAAGTGAAATATATATGGGCAATTTGTCTTATTACATTAGTGGTATGAGGTAATATGAGATAGTGTTAGTAAAATTATTAACCATAAAACACAGAAGAGACCTAGCCTGGATTAGGCAGGGAGAGCGAGAGACTATCGTACGGCCACTATATTGTGGACCTACTGACACATTGGAGATGGGGAGGAATTAGGTCAGGGCTCCACTGTAGAAGGTAATAGATGGATACAGCAGAGATTTATGTGCAGCACCCTCTCTCTAGAGAGAAATAGAGGGGGAGAGACAGAGAGAGAAAGAGAGATGGGAGGTTGGTATTGGAACTAAATCAGACTGTCAGTTGGTGCTGAATTCTTCCTGAGGCGACAGAGAGGGGAGTAGAGAGAGAGGGAGGGAGAGCGATGGAGGGAAAGGAAAGCAGAGCAATGGAGAAGGAACTGGGACATGGAGAGGGAAAGAATAATTATGGAGGAAGCAAAGAGGCTGAAAGAAAGATCAGGGTGTTGGAGTTTCGTGGGGCAGAAAACAGCCAGCGAGGACACAGAGAACAGGAAGGCATTGGAGATGATGCAACGTAGGCTGGGATGGTAGAAGTTATTTCAGGATACGAGAGATCCAGAAGTAAGAAATGTTGGAAAAAATTAGGTGATAGGTGTGTTATCATTTGGTTTTACAGTCAAAGGTATGAGCATATCGCAAGGATATAGTCAGAAGTATTTTTTTATTATAAATTTGAAATCATCTGTTGCATTGCGTGTGCTAGGACAGGACCCTTCCTGTGTTGCTTTTCCAGAGGTTTCTTTGCATTTCTGCTCCATCAAATATGAGATGGGATTGTTTTTGTTGTTTTCTATTTACCTTGATCCAAATTTATACAAATTTAATTGACTTGACAATTTAAAATTTTGGCTAGATGCTGGATTACTCCGTAAGTAATACCAGTTTTACACCATTTTTTTAAAATTACAAAAGGTTTTTGTACAACAACACTGCTACAAAACAGACTCGAATGGCTTTGAGATGTAGTTTTGCCAGCTTGCATTGACATACAAATCATATAGGCATTAAAAAGGCACCAAACTCAAACCAGTGTTGTGTGTGTACATAACAGAAAACAAAAGTACATCATGCGTCATCATGCATAATTTCTCCAGCTGAATCTGCAAAAATACCAAAGATAATACAGTTTCACAGTCATAAAATAGTATATTTGCACTAACAAAACAAGTTATTATCTGAACACCTGGCACATCCCTGCAACTATCTACAGTGAATGAAATGCCAGAAAGTCTTGTGTTCTGTGTATGATCTTAGGAAATAGGAAAAGTCCTGCAAAGACCTGACGCAGGACCTCAAAGATGCATCTGGCCCATCAATTGAACCACCTAAGTGTTGATGTATATTAAAAACTGTTAATCAATCAATCAATTTATTTAAAAGCACATTTAAAAATGACACAGGTTGACCAAAAAAAAAGTGAAAAGTAGAACAAACACACACAAAGAACAAAACAAAAACTCATTTACCATTAAAAGCTATCCGGTTGTTCAGTGATGACGCGACGAATCCTACTTCCGGGCCTAAAGTAGTCTGCATATGGCTTTTGTGTTGTTAACATCTTTAATGTTATGTATTTTCTTCTATTTGATCTCAAAAAGCTCCTAAAACAGTCAGTGATCCCTATTGACCTCCCTTGGCTTTTATTACCACTAATCATTTATTTAAGCTCAGTTTTTAAAACCTTAGGATGTAACTACAGCCCAGCCCATGCAGCAGTATATGAATGACTAACCTCGTATTGTGGATGGATTATCTCAGTTGTTCTCCTGGCTGAAGTTTGGTCCTTTTACAGCATCCTGCCATGCGATTACATTTGTTCCTGACCACCGAGAACACTCACGTTAACTTTTATCGAGTGGAAAAAAAGTTAGCTTGTTTATATTATGCTAACATAGCTGTGTCGCTAGCGGTCACGTAGCACATCATTATATACCAGCTAACCAAACTTCAGTAACCCTACAAACGTCACTGCTGTTTAGTTTTCTGTCTTCATTTATGCTGGAAGTGATAACAGAGCTGTACGTTTTAATTTGTTTCCAAAACCCCGCAGTCAGGACATGCTATATTGTATTTAGATAGAAGCTAGCGAGCTAACTCCCTGCTAACTTCTAACTCCGTTAAATGTCATAAATTCCGTTTTCATGGATGTTAAACTCAATTGTTACACCTGGTAGAGCAGAACGCTGATCATTTTATTAAAGATGAAAGACTTTAGACAGTTTTTCAACTCTCAGTAATGCCATAGTGATTGTTTGATATATGGACCTGCAGCGGAGTTTAGACCCAGACACGGCTAGTGACGTCAGACTGAACAACTGGATAGAGTAAAGATGAGTTTTCAGATGGGTTTTAAAGATGCTAAGTGTTGGAGAGATCCTAATATGAAGGCAGACTGTTCCAAAGTTCACAAAGGCCTGGTCTACTCTGCATTTAAGTCTGCTTCTAGGGAGAGTCAGAAACATCTTATCAGCTGACCTGAGAGTTCCAATTGGAGTATTTTTAATTGAAAGAACAGAGAGGTATGATGGAGCTAATCCATTTAGAGTCTTAAAAACAAGCAATGCAATCTTAAAATCAGTTCTAGAACGTACTGGAAGCCAGTGTAAATGAGCCAAGACTGGGGAAATATGGTCGTGTTTACGTGTGCCTGTCTAGAGTCGGACAGAGCCTGGCTCATACCAAAATAAAGACTATTATAGTAATCAAGCCTGGATGAAATGAATGCATGAATCACTTTCTCAAAGTCAGCAGATGACAAAATGATCTTTTTGCAAGGGCACAGAGCTGGAAGAAGCTGGCTTTTACAACAGAATTTATTTGTTTCTCTAATGAAAAACTGCTCTCTTGCACCATCTCAGATTTTTTGCAACAGGAGTTCTGGACGTTCCAGAGGGACAAGGTCACACTTAAGAGGAAAACCAGGGTCAGAAGGTCCAAATAGTACAATCTAAGTTTTTGATCATTTACATTCAAATAATTCAGTGCAAATGATGATTTCATTTCATCAAGGCAGTCTAACAAAACTTTTAGAGGGTCTGTAGAATTATTTTAAAGACGAAAGTAAGTTTGAGAATCATCGGCATAACAGTGACATGAGATTCAATTTTTTCTGAAAAGCATAATGGGAGCTGAGGATCTAACTTCTGTCAGTTAAATAAGATCTAAACCATTCAAGGACAGTTCCTTTATTACCCACACAGGTCTCCAGTCTTGACACTAGAACACCATGATCCACCATACCAAATGCAGCGCTCGGATCAATGCAGTTAAAATATACTGTGTAATAAATAGTACAAAAGTTTAAAAAAAATACGCCTTTAAAGTCAGCGCTAAACATGCTCTAAAAACTATTTTGTTCCACTACAGAACAAGACGTCATTTGGTTGGTTGTTGGGTGCTGATAATAGTCTTAGATTAGGTTATGTTAGCTAGCTAGTGACAGAAACAACAACAAACTCGGTGGAAAAGAAGGAAACTTTTTACTTTTACTCTCTCTCTTATGCAGTAAGTGGTTCTTCATTGTTCGCTAGCTGCACAAGCTAAAGTCTGTGGTGATTTTTCCTTCCAGGTGTAAAGAACAAGCAGTGCAATCAGCTGGCAAAGCGGATGTCCCTAAGATGCAATCAGCTCTATTTTATACAATTCTTTCCCCCAAGCTCATCCAACCAGTTTCCAACATAACAGGTTACTACATGTGCATCACATCACATGCATAACTAAGTTTCTTACCAAAGCAAAATCAGGAATCCTGACATACATCAGTACATCACAAAAAAACATGGTCTTAAATCCAGCTTCACAGACTGAGAGTTCGACTTGTGTTGAAAAACAAAGGCGGTCGCAACTTTCAAGCTCAGTAGAATAGCACAAACTCTGCTGTTCTCTTCTCTATTGAATTTCCGCAAATGTTCACACATTTCAAAAAGTTGCTCCACTTATTGCTCATGCTCCTTGTGAAGTATAAAGAAATGAGATGTGGCTCCAGAAAGCAGTGTACATTACAATCAATATCAGTGTTGTTAGCAATATCAGTCAGCACCAATCAAATGTTCTAGCTAACTAGATAGAAGGGAGGAGAAGTTGTGGCTGATTTGCTATCTGCATCTCGCTGGACAGCTTGAGACTTGTGAATGAGTCATTGTGTGTAAAGCTACAAAGTAATGGGCATTATTTGTATTTTAATGGGGTTGTTGATCTTTTTATGATGAACATCATTACACACAGATAGTGTCAAGTGTTGGCTTGGTACTTTACACAGAGAATTTAATAATGCTAAAACATTAATGCATTGTTAGTGGAACCTGATAAAAATGTCACTGGATCAATGTAGGTCAAGGTCTTCCTTGTAAAACCACTTTGATATTGATCAGTTTTGGAGGAGCTTGTTCATGTAATCCAATACACCACTTCCCATCCACCAAATGCACCAAAATGGTATTATCTCATTTTAAATTCAGTGTACATATGTGAAATGCATGTACTGTTCTAATCATAAGACAAGTATGCTCACTGACATTGACCTTGCAATTCTGCAGTCTGTCCAGCAACAGCGTCTGGGTGGGCTGCTGTCGAAGGGGCTCTTTTATTCTTGAAGATGTGTTTTTTAAATACCCCCTCTTTATCTTTTATCCTCCCTTTTTATCAGAAATTGCCACTAATGCACACTTGTGCACAATGGATAAAGGAAGCAGAATCTGAGTTTAACCTTTTCCTGCTCTCTGTTATCTTAGATTGAAAAGGAAATTCAGAAACTTGTTTGAAATAAAATGACATAAAATTATGGGGTTTTTTTTGTTGCTGTTGTTGCATTTTTTACATTTTGCAGCTTTTAGATACATCCACAGACAGACATGCCCATGTGTGCTTTAAGTGTATACAGGAACACGGCCATTGTGTTCTCTTTCATCCTGTTACTTAAACACTCTCTACACACACCCACACACTAATCAGTGTTACGCTTGCAGCCAGTGACTCTTATTGAAGCCTGTGTTAATGATGACTTAAACAAACAGTGTGTCTTTAGCTCAAGTCAATAGCTCTAAACAGCCACGAGTCACACCACCCATTACAATTAGGGTGGAAATATTAGAACAGGTTCTATTGTACACACTTTCAATGTGTGTGTGTGTGTTTCTGCTTGTATTCACCACGTTGTGGGGACATGATTAACAGCAGGTGCTTTGTGGGGACTTGCCTCCATTCCCAGGACAAAAAGCAGGGTGTGTGTACATATGATATAAAGCATTATATTTTCAAGTAGACCTGTTGAAGTTCAGTTTTGGGTTAGTTAGTATCTCAGAAATTAACGGTTAATACAGTGAGGAGACATGAACTGTGTGCGTATATGTGTGGCCTTGCTAATGAAGGTATTGAAATTGTCATTAACGTGTGTGTGTGTGTGTGTGTGTGTGTGTGTGTGTGTGTGTGTGTGTGTGTGTGTGTGAGACGATCCAACGCTAGGAGAGCAATTGGGTTTATGAAAGGCTCATTGCTTTCCATAGCTCAGCCCTAAGCAATATAGATGTTTTTGTGTTTTCACATTGACAAGTCCATTTAAAGCAGCTTCCAAAGACATGACAGACCATTACTAATATGCTAGCTGCTGGACCGTGAGGGTTACAGCAACACACTGGACTCATGCAACACAAAAGTCCAGTTTGAATCACACGCCTTTTATACACGACAGGGCCAAAGAATATGGAGATTTATGGCAGGAATATATAAAGAGGCAAAGATTACAACTACGCGTTATGGATTTCATGCTATATGACCATATGCAAGAGTCACAAGATTTTCCTTTTTCCTTCACTAGATAAATATGACCTCGTCAAACAATGTCAAAATTGCACAGATACATAGAGAGCAGGCAAAAACAACCACACAAGCTGCCGGGTCATGCACGTTTCACCTTTTGGAAAGAAACTCTACAGGCTACACTTTGTTATGAAGTCGGCAGAAATGCTAAGTGTGAGTTCTTTTTCCAGTAAGCCATATGAGTCAGCCTGTTAGGTGCGATACATGTTATGTTTATTACAACTGGCCACTGGTAACAGGTCTCTCACAATATAGGTTTCCTTTAACTTGACTTTAACAACACAATGGTAAGTTTTGCTTTGCTGTTCACCAGGACGTTACTGTGGCAGGTCTGGTGTACCCTCAAGCACTAGTTATAAAAAGTGGTGAGGCTGTGGTGATGTCACATTTGCTGCATGAGACAACCAACATAACCATGAGCAAGTTATAATGATTCTATAGCCTGGAACAGTAGATTTTGCCTTGTAAATCACCAAACTTCCCCTCTTGGATAACCACAAGTCCAAACTAAAAAAAACAATGTTGAATGTTTTATTTTGAACAGGCGTATCTGTTGTTTCAGACACATATATTGGCAACATTCCTAATTACCTAGTAGGCATGTAGAAAGTTTCTGTTTCCCCACAATGAAAAGAAATAAAAGGAATCTGGTGTATATGTTTGAGCAATGTTATATTTACATATCAGATCAATTTATAAACCTCAACAGCAGCTTGTTATTCTGGACCAAAATGGCACTTTTAGAGAAAATTGTCTAGTGATGACTGAGTTGTTTTGAGCATTGTTACTGATGCGTTTTTAAATGTAATTTTTGAATGATTCTAATGCTGCAAATGAAATTCCACTTAGCGCCGCTGTGTCAAAAAGCAGCAGAAACTCAGAGACGATTATCTGAAAACCTTAAACTGCAAATAAAACTGGAAGTGTCTGCAAGACTGCTGTGATTCGAGACGCCCTTAAAGGAAATCTCTACATCTGTGTGTGTGGATGTGATAAAGTTGCAGAGCTGGAATGGTCTCAGAGCACTCAGTGTTTACTTGGCCTCCATTATCTTTTATTTGTAGGTCAATAGTGTCTCTTGGTAGGGAGTAAACATGCTGTAAATCAGAAATGTGTTTGTGCATGGCTATGAGGGAATTCACACATGCACAAACACAATAAATATGCAGGTGGGGGCACACAAATACAAGCAAGTGCTCTGCGTTTCATTTTATTGTGAAAATCCAAGGAACACAACGCAAGAAACAATGAGCCTGATGTGACCATTAGCAGTGCAGAGCATGTACACAAATCCACTGTGTGAATATGCACATTAGCGAATCAGCCATGGCAAGCTTCACTCCTCAATGCATTTGAATATGCAAATGTTCCTCGGCACAAAAAGCCTTGACAAGCTGTTATTATGTGATTCCAGTGGGTGCAGATACAACAGGCTGAAAAGATATTAGAGGAGGCAGAACAAGAGAGAAGAGAGTAGCCCTTGACAGTTGCTGGGGAAATGTGTGCACATTTCCTGTGTGCATCGATTTGAGGGTGCTTGTGTGTGTGTGTGTGTGTGTGTGTGTGTGTGTGTGTGTGTGTGTGTGTGTGTGTGTGTGTATTCACAGAGGAATATAATAATGCCTTGGGTGGTGTTTGTGTTTTGGGCTTAGAATCTGAGATGTGCCGGGTCATACTGATTATGATGGGGTTGGTCAAAGAGGGCAACAAAGCATTCAAGGAAGTAAACCCTGATCACGAGAGGAAAAAGCAGCAGGCCACCATGACTCTCAGACTGTGTGTTCTTGATGTTGGAGAGCAGTGAGCTTATGTTTAGCTACATTTTGCATTGGCTTGCACGTTTTAACTGTATACATATTCGGCTGTGGGAGTTTAATTACCCTTTTGACATTAACTACAGAAACTGAACTTATAAATAAATAATTTGCAATTCTCATTTCAGAATCTTCTCTCATGGTCGAACGTTCTTTGACAAGCCCGAACTCCTTTTTCTAACCACTGTGAAGGCATGCACAGCCACAAGCAAAAGACTTCACTGACCATGATCATACAGTTAAATCCAGTTGTTGGACAAAGACACAATTTTCATAGTTTTGACTCTGTTATCCAGCCCTGTGGACTTTAAAAGACAGCTTTAATTTGAAGGGTTTATTACCAAATTTTGCATTAGCTGTTTAGAGACATTTTCATGCATAGTCCACCACTCTTAGAGGTAGTTTTATGGCCTTGTGAAGCCCGTGCCTTGCAATTTCCTGCAGGTTTTAGATCTCACCCTGGGTCAACACACCTGAATCAAATGATTAGTTCATTACCAGGCCTCTGGCAAACTTCCAAGACATGTTGAGGAGGTCATTTAGCCATTTGAATCAGCTGTATTGGATCATGGACTCATCTAAAACCTGCAGGACACCGGCACTCGAGGCCTGGAGTTGCCTACCCTGATAGGCTATCATTAGACTGGAGAACCAAAATAAACTTATCAGAGAGACAGCAAAAATTTTTAGGAGTGGTAGAATCAACAATCTGCTGCATTAGTAAAAGAAGGAATAGACTAATCAGGTCAGCCAGCTCAGCAACACCAAAACGCCTGATAATAGAATCATCATCTATCATCAGGCACTTTGGTGATGATAGAATTATTTCCATGGTCACAACATTTCACCGAGTCAAAAACGCTCTTGAGAAGCTACTCGTATCATCATCAACATCTACAATCAAGAGATGCCTTCATGGAAACACAAAAGGGTTTACAACAAGGTGTGCGCCCCTGATAACATTCAAGCTCAGGAAGGCCAGATTAGACTTTGCCAGAAAGCATCTAAAAGAGCATGCGCAGCTCTGGAATAAATTCTTTGGAAAGATGAAACCAAGATTAACTCGTACCAGCACGATGGGAAGAGAAAACAATGGAGAAAGAGCTCATGAGCCTAAGCACACCACATTATCTGCCTAACATGGTGGAGGCAACACCCGGTGGACCTGAGTTTAATGATGATGCGACTCCTGATGAAAAGTACAGGGCTTCACTCTCTGTTCAGATTCAGCAAAATGCTGCAAAAATGATCAGATACTCCTTCACAGTGCAAATGGATAATGACCCAAAGCATACTGCAAAAGCAACCCAATATCCAATTTCTTTGCCTCAAGCAACCCAGCTGGGAGAAATGGGATAATCTTCAACGACCAAGTCAGTCACCTGATCTCAGCTCAGCAGAGGATGGGTTTAAGTTTCTGAAGACAAAACGCAATGTAGAGACACACAAACAAGAAGTAACTCAAGGTGGCTGCAGTGAAGGCTTAGCAGAGCACCTCAGGGGAGGATACATAACAATTTACTCTAATTATTAAAAACAATGCTTCAAAATTCTGTAATCCTGTCCAATTAATTTCAATCCTCTGAAAATGGGGTATTAAGAATAAACACGGCTGTAAATCCCAGCATGTTGTTACAGAGAGAAAACTACAAAAATTGAATTTTTTTCCACCAAATTGTGCAACCTGACTACCTTCTTTGATAAAGGTTTATACTAGTGCATCTCAAATAACTCAAGAAACTCCAGCAAATCCAAGAAATCCAGTCTCTCAAATTATTAGAATGAAAGGATTTCATTTTGAGTTTGGATTAATAATAATAAATAATAATAAATGACTATTCAGCCCTACATTGAAACCTAATGAAAAGTTGACTGGAAGTTGCACAAGCAACAGGGATGATGCAGTGTCGAGAATTGTCAAAAAACAAAAAAACAAAACAAATATTTAAATAAATTAACTGACGACCTTGGGAAAACTTGACAAGGACTGAGGCCAGTGTCAGTGCATCAAGAGCCATCGCACACAGACAACTTCGGAAAAGGCAGGAGACTGTTCACAGGCTGGTCTCAAACACAGGTGAGTGACTATGAAGGATCTCTTTCTTAGTCTTATTTAGTTCTGTGATTGGACTTTTTCTTCCCGTTTCATTTGAAAAACAGAAACTGAGTTTCTCCTCAATTTTCTGCCAAACAGTGTTCCAGGATTTTCAGCTGCTGAGTGTTGAAGGCAGGCAGGGCGAGCATGGGTTAGTCATGCTGTAGTGAACACACTCCAGCAGGCACTCCAGATGGTTCCCTAAGAGAAATGAGGAGTTGGACAGGTAAGTCCAAACATACAGGTCTCCTGAAGCCACGCCCACCACTGAAAGAGTCCCAGTCAAGTACTGAGTTTATAAATGAAGATTTTTTTCTGAATTTGGTTAATTTAGTATTGTAAATCTTTAGTGTTCAATCCAGTATTATTCAAATAAACCTTGAGATGCTGGATTTTTGATTTTCAAAAGTTCAAAATGAAAACAAAATGAAATGAAAAAAAGTTGAAATAAAAATGTACCTTTTTGAATTCAATTAAAATAATGAAATTTAAAAGAACGTTTTCAGATGCACTAACAGTTGCAAGCAATGCATGTAATAGTCTCTGTATTTGTAAAACAAATAAATATAAAGCAAAGGACACACAGGTACAGGTGTACAGTTCAAACAGTGGCCTTTATTTTACTTTGGTGTTTACAGTCTCTCAGGTCATCAGATGGAGATCTTTTAACTGTTCCTAGAAGTGTGCTGATGGTGGTTATTGTGGTCCCGGTCTTTGGAACAAGCTACCTGCTGACCTGAGATCAGTTACTTCTGTGCTTACAGTTAAAAACAGACCTACACTCAGGTGCTTTTTCTATTATGTCTTGCTTTACTTTATTTATATTATGCTGTCTTGTTATTGTCTTGTACACTATGCTCATCGAGTTTGCTTGTGATGAAATATGCTATATAAATATAATTGGCATTGCTGTTTATCCCCCCCCCTCCCCTCCCCAAAAGGCAAAAATTGTGCCCTGAAAAGAAGCCAAATGAAAAGGACCTCCATTCAAAAATACTGCTTAACAAAGGAGGAACTTAACAAACTGAGCTAACCAAATGAGATCAAACTGAACCCCTCCCTAAAGTGTCTGTTTGGCCCACTAACCACCGCTTTAATCAGCTCCAGCCTCAGACTGCTCTTTTGTTCAACGAGACAACGTGAGCCAAACATGCATGTCACCATTTAGATTACAGCACAGTGTCATAAAATATGCTGAAAAAACTAAATGAAATAAATCAAAAACTTCATTGTTGTGTTGATTGTTGAGGATTTGAACAGTGAGCACACCCAGGCTGGTAAACCTGCTTGTTCTGCAAGTTTTTAGTTTCTGCTTGCTCAGTCCACACACACTATAGAACGTACCTTCGCACCAAAGCGTTGGTAGTAGCATCACAGATTAATGTGGTTCTAAGTAAAGTGACCACACCTAACCACACCCATGTGTGGGAGTTCTCATTTGAGGCAAGGACAACAAAGGTCAGCTTATGTTCACACAGTCCCACAGGAACAGAGTGCAACTGTCATCTGTCTTTTTTTTTTATGACGGCCCCAACGGTAGCACAGCTAATTTTACTGTATGTACATCATACTGGTTAAACTTGATGTCACAGATTATCTTGTTTGCTGTGCATGTGAAGCAAGCCCAACAAATATAGATAAAGTAACTGACAAACTTGCATGTTTTCACATTTGTTAACTGCATTTGTAGCAAATCACCTGAAATTATTTGATCAGTTTTCCAACTTCCTATATATATTTATATATGTTTTAAAAAAAAGACTTTAATACAACTTCCCGGGTGTCAGCTGCACTCAAGCATCCTCACTGAACTGTGGCGAGGATATCGGACGGCGGTGAAGGTCAAATGATAATTTGGAGGAAGCTGCAACAATAAGAAGGGAAATGCACTTCCCATGTGCTGGTCATTTTGTAAAGGTCAGGCAAAAATGCTACAAACCTCCAGGGAATGAGAAACTATAAATGGCAGTGGTAGAAAAAAAATAAAACCCTGAATTTGGAAACATGTTTTTATGACAGATCACTTAGCTCTCCTGTTTTACTGTTGGCTCTTGATGTGTGATCTTAAACTATTTTCCAAGGTAATGAGTCATTTCAAAGAACATGTGGATGCATACAGAGATTTCTTAAGCAAATTTCAGTATTTTAAAGGAGACAGATCCTGTTGTCATGATGTGTTTTGCAGGCGAATGCAGTCCAACTATTTGACTCAATGAACAGCAAATACAAATTGGGGTTACTGAACATCCATGCAAGCGAGTAACTAAGTTAATTTTAATTCTGTAAGATCTGTGTGTAAAATCCCACAGTTTCCAAATCGTTTGATCTTCAGATGCTGTTAAAAGATCACAGATTAAAGCTCCTGCTTTGGTCTTTAGTTTAATATCTTGTGTTTAGAAAGCTGTTTATTGAGCTGAGACACTAATCAAAGAATTTGTTGCGTTGTCGAAAACTTTGAGACTTCCTTTGCTAGCCACCAAACAGAAAACATCAAGCTTCACAGCAGAAATAATTAGTAAGGACTAATTGAAAAGCAGTTCCCAGAGAGGAACTTTTTGATGTTGGACAACAAGATGTGGATAAAATCCCAAAACTTTAAAAAGCTGCAGGTAGCAGCTCAGAGCCTGTGAAGTGCATCAAGGGAGAGAGTCTCCATGTCTCAGCACTCAAGGTTGTTGTTTGATTCACGCCTGGTACATGCATCTCAGGTCTTCCATATTAATGACCAGCATTATGTTAATAGTGTCATAAAGGAGTCTTGCTCTGCAGGTGTTCATCCAGAGCTACTTCAATAATCTCCATCATCATCGATGTGTCTTCAGATCTTATGGTGTGTGATCTGTGAAAGGTTGGGCACAGACAATGAATCTGGGCATGGAGTCACTAAGTGTTTTGAGATTACACCCCTCCTTTTCGAGTGAAGACAATTATTTTTAAAAATTAATTTTTATAAAAAGTAGAATTCCTTATTCGACACAGCTTTAAAACCAGTGCAAAAGTGCACTTCCCTTATCCTTAAATCCCTCCTGACCACTCATCTTCAGTCATGAACGGTTTAATCCTTGTCCTTGCTTTATTTGTGGGATTGGTACAAAGCAAAAAAAAAATAAAAAATCCAAATAAAGGTTATCCTCAGACGAATTCTTTATTATTATTATTTTTATTTCATATGTGTGTGTGTGTGTATATATATATATATATATATATATATATATACACACACACACACATACACACACACACATATGGCTTTGCCTCGTGGGCCGATGGTGATTTTTCATTTTTATGGGCCGATGATTGTTTTTTTTGGTTTTTTTTAGTAACGGTATGTGTAAAAACAACTCAGTTGGTTGGTGGTGGCTATCGCGGAGCTGCCAGAAGAGGCCAGGTGGGTGAGGGAAAGGTGAGGCAGGAGGAGCAGAGGCCCGAGGCGGCCGCCAGTCCGAGTGTCAGGTGAACTGAACTTCAGGTAAGAAGTTATGACCTGCAGTCTATCTGGGTCAGATATGAACCAAGTTTAGGTGGAGTTTATTTTCATCATGCTGACTTTTTACAGTCAGTTACAATAACTCGTACTGCGGACTAGCTAGCATGACGGAGTTTATATACTGCTGGTCAGGTGCTATGATGTTACTGATAGTGAACTTGTTTTATCTTATTTTATTTATAAGGTTAGTTATTAGAGTTTCCAACTGTCCCGTAAAAAACGGAATCGTCTCGTATTCAGAGAAAATATTGTGTTGAGGTGAAAAGGAACACAGTTCAGCTATACAGGGAGTGCAGAATTATTAGGCAAATGAGTATTTTGTCCACATCATCCTCTTCATGCATGTTGTCTTACTCCAAGCTGTATAGGCTCGAAAGCCTACTACCAATTAAGCATATTAGGTGATGTGCATCTCTGTAATGAGAAGGGGTGTGGTCTAATGACATCAACACCCTATATCAGGTGTGCATAATTATTAGGCAACTTCCTTTCCTTTGGCAAAATGGGTCAAAAGAAGGACTTGACAGGCTCAGAAAAGTCAAAACTAGTGAAATATCTTGCAGAAGGATGCAGCAGTCTCAAAATTGCAAAGCTTCTAAAGCGTGATCATCGAACAATCAAGCATTTCATTCAAAATAGTCAACAGGGTCGCAAGAAGCGTGTGGAAAAACCAAGGCACAAAATAACTGCCCATGAACTGAGAAAAGTCAAGCGGGCAGCTGCCAAGATGCCACTTGCCACCAGTTTGGCCATATTTCAGAGCTGCAACATCACTGGAGTGCCCAAAAGCACAAGGTGTGCAATACTCAGAGACATGGCCAAGGTAAGAAAGGCTGAAAGACGACCACCACTGAACAAGACACACAAGCTGAAACGTCAAGACTGGGCCAAGAAATATCTCAAGACTGGTTTTTCTAAGGTTTTATGGACTGATGAAACGAGAGTGAGTCTTGATGGGCCAGATGGATGGGCCCGTGGCTGGATTGGTAAAGGGCAGAGAGCTCCAGTCAGACGGCAGCAAGGTGGAGGTGGAGTACTGGTTTGGGCTGGTATCATCAAAGATGAGCTTGTGGGGCCTTTTCGGGTTGAGGATGGAGTCAAGCTCAACTCCCAGTCCTACTGCCAGTTTCTGGAAGACACCTTCTTCAAGCAGTGGTACAGGAAGAAGTCTGCATCCTTCAAGAAAAACATGATTTTCATGCAGGACAATGCTCCATCACACGCGTCCAAGTACTCCACAGCATGGCTGGCAAGAAAGGGTATAAAAGAAGAAAAACTAATGACATGGCCTCCTTGTTCACCTGATCTGAACCCCATTGAGAACCTGTGGTCCATCATCAAATGTGAGATTTACAAGGAGGGAAAACAGTACACCTCTCTGAACAGTGTCTGGGAGGCTGTGGTTGCTGCTGCACGCAATGTTGATGGTGAACAGATCAAAACACTGACAGAATCCATGGATGGCAGGCTTTTGAGCGTCCTTGCAAAGAAAGGTGGCTATATTGGTCGCTGATTTGTTTTTGTTTTGTTTTTCAATGTCAGAAATGTATATTTGTGAATGTGGAGATGTTATATTGGTGTCACTGGTAAAAATAAATAATTGAAATGGGTATATATTTGTTTTTTGTTAAGTTGCCTAATAATTATGCACAGTAATAGTCACCTGCACACACAGATATCCCCCTAAAATAGCTAAAACTGAAAACAAACTAAAAACTACTTCCAAAAACATTCAGCTTTGATATTAATGAGTTTTTTGGGTTCATTGAGAACATGGTTGTTGTTCAATAATAAAATTATTCCTCAAAAATACAACTTGCCTAATAATTCTGCACTCCCTGTAATGAAAAAGACACAAAGCTGGAGTTATTCTGTGTCTTTGCTGCACAGCTGCCTCTTCTTCTCTCATTCTCTCCCTCTCTCTCCCGTTTCTACTTCAATCATGAAAACTGATCAATGATCAGCTGATCGGCTCTCTTGTTTATTTATCGCCCACTTTGCGCCAGAAAGAGGAAACCAGCAGATGTCGCGCTAAACAACAGCAGCACATTTAAGCTTGATCAGCTGTTGTTAGAATTGATTTAATATTAATTTCTAGTATCAGCTGATGTTTGCTGGAGCCACAGCTGTAAAGCTGCTGGTCATGATGTCAGTTTGGTTATCTGCTGAGAGGGAAACATGAAGATGAAACCAGGAGATGTTCTTACTGAATCATCAGAGCTGAACAGGTGATGGAGAAACAGGTTTACCTTTTAGGTGACATGAATGAGTTGAAGGGAAGTTCTGAACTGTTTCTGAGAGACAAATAACACCAGGATCCTTTTCTGTGTAGCTGACAGCTGGTAACTGTGCAGGGGCAGGTCTAGCAAAGTGTTGCTAGGGGAAGAGGTAGGCATTAACAGGGAAAGGGGGCAGAAAGATATACTTTTCTTTCTTATTCTCATTTAAAATGTCTACCTTTTATTAAAGAATTATCTGAATCTTACAACCAAAGTTTTTATCTGATGTAAAATGTATAGAAATCATACATATACCATCAAGACTGTACATCACTGTCACAACAGCGTTTGTTTTCATTCAAAGGCTTTATGGCTTTAATACCTGGTGGGCCGGTCTGTAGTCAAAATGCCCGGGCCGATTTTTTGTTCCAGTCCAGTCCTGGGCACGACACGGAGTGAATTAATCTGAAAAGGTGCATCAAAAAATAAATGGAGACAACGTTCCCCCTCCAAATGGACTGACATTATTGGTTTAATTATCATTTTCGTCAAAGGAGCTTGCAGAGAAAAGCGTCTGGACTTCTTTAAGTTGCTTGAAGACATTTCACCTCTCATCCGAGAAGCTTCTTCAGTTCTAAGGTCAAATGGTGGAGAGTCCCAGATATAAACCTAGTGGGAGTAACCCCCCACAGAGGGACAAAAGGACCCCCTGATGATCCTCTAATCGCCTGAGCCAAGGTGTGAAACTGGGTGTGGGTCCCAATCAGCCAGAGTTTCGGGTGTGTTCATTGTGAAACCTGGCCCCACCTTATCATGCGAATTCCTGAGGTCAGATGGCCCAGGATGTGAGTGGGCGTTAAGGCGTCTGGGAAGGGATCTCAAAACTGGATTATAGATGGCAGAGAGTTGGTGTCGTCAATGAACATACCCGAAACTCTGGCTGATTGGGACCCACACCCGGTTTCACACCTTGGCTCAGGCGATTAGAGGATCATCAGGGGTCCTTTTGTCCCTCTGTGGGGGGAAACTCCCACTAGGTTTATATCTGGGACTCTCCACCATTTGACCTTAGAACTGAAGAAGCTTCTCGGATGAGAGGTGAAACGTCTTCAAGCAACTTAAAGAAGTCCAGACGCTTTTCTTTGCAAGCTCCTTTGACTACGATGACCTGGATGACTGAGAACCTTCACAGACAATTATCATTTTCAGATTCTTAATGGAAAAATCAATATGTTTTCTTAAAACTTCATTTTTTTGTTGTTGTAATATTCTGTTACACTGTTACACCAAACAGTCCAGCAGTAGCTACAATCCCACCACTGGATTTTTCAAGAAATTGTGTTGTTTAGTTAATTTTAACTACATTAAGCTGTAAAAACTGTCAGTATTCATCCTCTGCAGTTTTTTAACACTAGTTTTAAAGTGATACAAACTGAAGTTAAGCATTACTTTACTATTATAGAGCACCGACAATGATAGAAAGACAAAGAGAAATACCCAAAAGAATTAATATGTAATTAGAAAATTATCTATTAGGAGAAAATATGATTTATTAGCTTAAACAGTGTGTTTCTTCACATATTTCAGTTCTGTAGTCCAGGCTGACCTCTTTACAGCAGATACGAAGAGCTTTAACTTTATTTTAGTGTAACCGAATCAGCTTACATTTTTTTAAAGTGTTGAATAGGAATAAAAACCCTCAGACATTCACACTAAACATCTGAGAGCATGAATGACCTGACCTCTCAAGACTAAAACATCTAAATGTCAAGTAACAATAAAGAGAAAAAGATACAATATGCCTCACACAACAAAAAAGGGACATGAATGGACTTTCTTCTCAAAGCAGCACTGAAAGGTCAAAAACCACTTAATATATGTTCCCAGATGTCAGAATAGACTTACATGGGATGCATAAATATTTGAACATACACCCAACCCACAAAGTGGTGCTGCACACATACCCGCACTGAGATTTCAGTCCAATTCAGCTGGATAGTGAAATGTCAATATAGCTGACAGTCTGAGTGGGCAGAAGGGCAGCCAATCATTTACTGAAGGGTGCTCACAGTGAAGTGCGTGATGGCTGTTAACAGACTTCACACCACCTGCAGTCCAGCTATTCCAGCACATGGAAGTCTGAGCATAACATGAGCATAACCTGAGTGGACTCGAGGTTTTCATGTTATGAAGCAGTGAGGGGAAATGTTTCGTGTTTTTCAGTGAGACAAAGAACATATGTGGTCAAACACAGGGTTGCTATACAGCAACAGCATTATTAAAAACCTTAATGGTCAATTTGCCACCTTAACTACAACTGAATCTGGTCATGAAGACAAAGGTTAAGCTGGAAAAAAGAGGCAGGCTTTACAGGCAAGCAGGCAGCACATGGATAACTAGATCATTTCATATAACATGGGGAGAAGAAACAAAGTAACAGTCAGCCAGAATGACAAATGAACTTAACAATTAACACGAAGCTGAAAAAAAGCTTCCTTAAATATACTTTTTTTCCGTGGGAGATCTCTCAGGATGTCACAGCAGGCAATACGGAAGTGTAAATAACAAAAAAAGGAGTAATTGCTGATTTCCATTTAACTGCACGCCGCATTACAAGCACTGACACTGCGACAGAACAGCGCTAGTAGCAGCACTGGGGCTTATCTTCCGAGGAAAAGCCAAAATGTCTGCTGTGAAAATGGCTTGTGGCAAATACAGAGCAGCTGGAGTTGATCAGAGTAATCATGATAATGCAGGGTAGCTGCACCCAAAGCAGTTCTGGAGAATTCAGGGGCTGTTAAGTATCAATTAAACTGCTGCACACGAGCTTGAATTTACACATCCCGTTTGTTTTCGCCATCAGTGTGCGTGTTAGTATTAGTGAAATACAATTTTAAAGACAACTACGATACATTAAACACTGACACGTGCAGTAAAACCTTTTTCTTTTTCTTTCTTTTTTCTTTTGACTATCAAAGCATTAATCAAGTTAACTCTTTGAGCACCAGGATAGTGTTTGAAATTTCTGTCTGAAATGATAAAGTCACACACATCTGTGACTATGTGAACAACCCTGGACTCCATGAATGGCTCTTGAGAGAATTTAAAAATGCATTAATTGACTCCCACCTATTCAGCTTCATGTAGGAAATTATTTCAGAATCATAAAACATCGAGTCAGTGACACCATGTTGTTCTGAATATTCTAAACTACACATCTACAAAGTCTGATGCGACAAACAAATCAATCCTATGTTTTTTTAGGCACTGGAACAATCATACTCTGTGTTCTGAGGGTATTTCTGTTTACATGCGTGCTTGTGTTTTTGATAAATAATGGATAGCATGCATTTTATTCACACTTTCGGCCACTGGTTTGTTTTATAGGTACTGACAATTACTTCAAATGAGATTTTAGGAGAAAATTAAGGTGTCTTTTGTCTTGCCTCCCTCCCATCACCCCCAGCCAGTCACGGCAGATGAGCCTGGTCCTGCTGGAGGTTTCTTCCTGTTAAAAGGGAGTTTTTCCTTCCCACTGTCACCAGCTTGCATCCGATTGTTGGAGTTGCGTCTGATAAAGAGCCCTGCGACGATTGTTGTTGTGATTTCGATCTAAATGAAACTGAACTGAATTGAGGTTTCGGTTAATATCGGCTCCTTCACAGTTTGATTTGAAAAATGACAAGTTGGAGTTCAGCGAGACAACTCAGTCTCATTAATGTCATATGCTGCTGCATCACATCGCTGCCAAAAGCCATCTTGTGCCTAACTGTGAGAAGTCAGCAGCTTTGACAAGAAAACGTAGTGTCGCATGCTCGGGGAATGAGAACGGCTGGATATTTCATTATTACTGCTGCGTTCTTAACACAGAGATCATAACGTGAGAGCAGAGTAGACATCAAATGTCCAGATATAACAAACTGGTCACATAATAGGCTTCCCTGCACCTTTCTATACACTCCTGTACTGATGATAAAAGTTAGTTTTCATTCAAATATGGCCTATTTAGGCTTCTTTTTTAAAAGCAGTTTAGGTTGTATAGTATTGTAAAAAAAAATACCCTCTCTTTTAAAGGACAACCTGCATAATGCATCTCATGATGCGTGGTTTAATGGGAACACACAGCAGACACAACAAATGAGGAGGGAAAAGCCATTTCCCCCACAGCAATGCATCCACACCTCTCTAATTTGTGCCCGACATCCCAACTTCTCTGTTCAGCCTGTAGCCTAATCAAAAAGTTCCACATCATTAACAACTGAAGGTTGCTATGCTGTTAATGAGAGGCCCAATTAGCCTTTACAATAACAAAGAGAGGCGAAAGAGAGACACAGAGGAACGGTTTCTTTACTGTATTACATTTGTTGACCAGTTGCTGCACAGAGGAGGAAGATGGGAAAAAGAGAGAAACAAGAAGCTAAAACAGATCTATAAGATATTTAAAAATTATTATTAATGCTGAGATTAGTGAGGTTTTTTGAGGACTACTTCTAACTGTGGAAAGACTGAGCTGTACGGCTGGCTTTTAGAGAATTCGACGTGCTGTCTGGAGAAGTTTCTCCAGCCCGTGATTATTGTCTAAATTATATTGCATGCTTCAGCATAATGACTTGCCTTTGTTTTAAATGAAGAGCTACGGCTCACACATGAAGGTTTTTCTTATTCCTCATATCTCATTAAGGGGTTTTTATTAAGGATCCTCTGCTTTCAGAGTAAACCAAACAGCCTACGGGGTGCTGAGACTCATTAAAATAACAGAGTGAATGATAAACACACCTGAAAGAAACTGTGACCGTGGTTTATTGTCATCCCGATTACACTTTCTTAACTCCTGTTGTGCAACTGAAATCACAGACAAGCGCCACTTAAAGATGGAAATGGGATCTTGCTACAGCTTTGATGTTCCACAAATAACCAGATGTGCCGTACTGAGAGCTCGATAAGGATCATTTAATCAAATTTGTATGTTTATTTTTAAAAAAAGACCTGAATTATTTACAACTTCTTACAATATGTGAGTGCACTCAAAAAATATTTATGCTGACTTCAAGCAATTTGATTACATGTAAATTTTCTAATTTACATGTAATCTGCTTCTAGTCTAATTTTGTACAGTGCAAAAATGTTCAGTTCAATTCAGTTTTATTTATAAAGCACCAAATCACAACTACAGTCACCTCAAGGTGCTGTTTATTGTAAGGTAGACCCTATAATGATACATAAACAGAAAAACCCAACAATCATATGACCCCCTATGAGCAAGCACTTTGGCGACAGTGGGAAGGAAAAACTCCCTTTTAACAGGAAGAAACCTCCGGCAGAACCAGGCTCAGGGAGGGGCGGGGCCATCTGCTGCGACCGGTTGGGGTGAGAGAAGGAAGACAGGATAAAGACATGCTGTGGAAGAGAGACAGAGGTTAATAACAGATATGATTCAGTGCAGAGAGGTCTGTTAATACATAGTGAGTGAGAAAGGTGACTGAAGAAGAAATACTCAAAGCATCATGGGAATCCCCCAGCAGCCTCCACCTACTGCAGCATAACTAAGGAAGGATCAAATGTTAAATTTGATCAAGTGAAATTTACTTGATTGATAGACATTCAGCTTTTACTGAGCATGCTTTTCTTAATCATTAGTTGTTTGAATAAATACCCCATTGATTTTATGGATTTTAGTTGCATTTTCTTCCAAATACACACACACACACACACACACACACACACACACACACACACACACACACACACACACACACACACACACACACACACACACACACACTTTTGTCTGTATAAGTAATATCAGTCTATTTTGGATTGTATAATCAAAGCTATTAAGCATTTGTTTCCTCCTACTCAGTTTTCATCAGAAAATATACAGTTTTATTTCCATGTGAATATGATGCCTTTCAGTGATATTGAGTTTCTTTGTTTTATGTGTATTAACACTTGTTACTTACATGTTATAAATAGAGATTTGATAGATTGAGTGATTATCGCTTCATGTTTTTGAGGGTAAAGAATATTTTTATTTGAGTGTGTGGGTGTAAATAGATAGGGATGAGGGTGTAACGGGCATAGTGGGTAAAGGGTAAAGGCTAGAAGGAAGAACATCATTTTCCATCTATACTTTTTCCTCATTTCCATCCATCTTTTCTCTTCCTTTGCACCTCTTTCACTGCATTTTTTGTCCTGTCGTTCTTTCTTCCTCCATCTTCTGCTCCTACCTCGTTTGAAATACAAGAACCACGGCAGGAAAAAAGATTCTTATTCAATCAGCTCTACTAAACTCTTTGAAACACACTGTTAGGATGGAAAAGTCATTACGGTGAAATAAAATAATCATCTCAGGCAGCCCTCTGTTTTGCTGTAATGGTTTTGTGAAGCTCTGCTTTTGGCCTCAGCTCTGTCTGTCTTCTTGTGGATGCTCCTGCAGTGATTTGTTCTCCTCCATGAAAGACTTTATTTCATCCATATCAGATTGACTGAAACATACACAGTGTTTAGAATTCATGGATTTATAGTGCATCCTAACTGTTTGTACACTTATTTATACAGAAAAAGCTGCTATAGTCTACAGATAGCGCTTCGTGGTGTGAACGCCAAAAGAGAGCAACAACTTGGATTCTTGCACATGCAGTGTGTGCACTAAGGGAAAATACCTTAAAACAACACGTGAAACAGCACAGCAAATACCATCATTTCTTTTTACTATGCTGACACTGAGGTTCCAGTGTTTTAAGGTGAAGTTAGAACCATCTGTCATTTAAATATGTCAGACAAACTGTGGTGGCAGGGCTCCTGTATACGTTAAACCCAATCAGAGATATTGTTACATAGCAATAAATTGTATTGTTTCACATGGTTTAACCAGCTGAATGCAGAGTCTCAAAGGAGAAGCTAAATAACTGAGCTAAAAAGGAAATGGAAATATTGTGGTGGGTAAATAGATGCTAATGCAAAAGAGAACTTTAAAAATACCTGATTAAAATCCATATGCATAATTCAGTTTTTTCCCTTTGCTTTCAGACCACAAATACATTATGAAATTACATTATCCATTCATGAATCAATGTATTTTTTAAATGATGAACTTAATTACTATATTGTGCTTTGCATGTCTTTAAAGAGATGGGTGGCAGAGGCAGCCCGTGAACAAATCGAGGCTTTGTTCACTGGTTGATGGTTCGTGTAAGCTGATACTCTGCTTGTTTTCCATTCTTTCATTTCCCTCATTTCCCTGACAAGAGGTTTCATTAATTTCAGAGCCGTTCGACTAACACACACAATTCTTCGAGCAACGCAATCAAATTGATTTACATTGAGATTTGACTTTAAAATATATTGTCTTTTGCTGGATTACAGAAAATTCCTTCTGTTTTCACCCAGAGAAGCACATTAGTTTTTAACCCTCTCTGTAGTCAAACCCAGCACCTCACTGCCTGAAACTAAATCAAGTATTGAAATAGAGTCATAAACACACCCACAGTAAAGTCTCAGTTAAGGAAATGAGCTGGACCAACACCTCCCAGGTGTTCGGTTGCTAGTCTGTTCTTCACTTGTCTACCTGTTTCCCACGCTGTCAAAGTCAAGACTGTCATCATCACTGTAATCTAATCACCTTCTTGCCCACCTGCTTTTAGCCAACCAACCAGCCTGCAGTCAACCAACGTGGTGTAAATCTGTCATTCTCCCTTTCATTCACGCAACCCACCTCCTCCCCATCTCCACCTCACAGACACCTCAGTCAGAGCTCCATCCAAGCCCCAGTCTTCATGTTCGCCACCCCCAGCGTCTAGACTCCGGGGGGTCCTGTCCTAAATCCCGTCACTGCTGGGATTCCACTCTGCCATGAATGGGTAATTCGAGTTTAATCACCAAATACATTCATTTCTCTGTGTCAATAAATCACGTTCAATTCTGAACTAAAATGCATGAGAGCTGGACGTCCAGGCTGCGTCATAAATGTCTTTTTCTGACAGCCTCTCCAGTGTGGGGTAGGGAGACAATATAAATGAAAGGTTTTTGTCAAAGGCAGATTCAGCTTTTAATCTTTCCAGACATTTTCAGTCACATTTTAAGCTGTTCAGTGTGTTTCAGCAACATGTGTACTGTATGCACATAGCTTTCAAACTGATGTCATTAGTGCACTTTGTCCCAGGTGGAGTTTATTTTATTATTTTATTTATGTTTCTTAGCTCGGTCCATGCTTTTAGCCCAGAAGGAGACGCCGATTGGAAAGCTAATATGGGGTTTTGTGTACGAGTGTGCGCATGTACAGCTGGCTTGCTGTGTCAGCATCAACAAATCTTTTAATGGTCGTGATTTCTGTTTCATGCAGGTTCCACTGGAAAATTCAATTTGGTAAAAACGCACAAACACATAAAGAAGCAAAGAAAAAATTGAAGAAAGTAATGAAACATTTTGTATTCCAGTAAAAATGACAACATAAATTATGACAATGTTTTCAATTAATCATGGTACAGCTGTATAGGTGTGCAGCCAATACCAGTGACATCTATGCCTTTCATAATTCTGTCCATATCTAAGATTTTCTTTAAAGATACATTTCTATAACTTCTATAAAAGTTCTCCAAAATACTGCTCAACGTCCGTCTTATGTCACAAACGCCCTGTTCTATAACTACACTGTATTTTCCAGGTGTTTCTGTTTGGTGTCATGTCCTTCTAAACATATAAGAACTGAGTCATAGAAAAAAACAGCCACAACAGGATGTAAATCACAGGAGCCAGAGGGCACAGTGAGCACCAGGTCTCCCCTCAGTGTCTCTGGATAATGCTGAAAGGCCCTGCTTTCACCTCAAAGTTATTACATATAGAATTTATAAGCATCATGAACTCATTTTGCTGAAATTAAAGACTAGAGGGGGCAGAGAATGGGACAAAAAGAGATGGATTGCAACTTTAGCCCAAGGCTTTTCTGTTTGCCTCATACTCTGACAGGGTGCGCATCACAGGAAATTAATAGCTCTGCTCCAGCGTGGATGCCTTGTGCACATAAAAACACATGAAGACACCAAACAGGGGTCCAGACAGACCTTGCCTGGTGCTGCCGTTTTTTCCGTTGACACATGAAAGTCTAATAATTACTTCTATGTTGTAACCAATGATATTTTTGTTGCCATAGAGTTCATTTTAAGGAGTGTTTTGTGTTTTTTTGCAAAAACCGTCCACATGTCGGGATGCTCTCATATATTTTTTAAGATACCTCATCCAGAGTTATAACAATGTAACATTTTTAATCTTGCACTGAAGCGCTGAATGGACATTTCTTTTCTCCAGCGGACTGCTCTCACTGCAGAAAACACAAATATAGCTGCTTTTCATGTAGCAGCATACAGCACTTTTGCATGCTGGATGGAGTACGAAACTGACCAAATCCATCAACATGTAATCTAATTAGTACTCAGCCTGTTTGAATCATTTAAAAAAAAGAAGAAAAAAAAGGAAAATTTGAAATTGCTTCATTCACTCAAATGACAAAATAAAGGAAACTGCTTCAAGCAGATATATTTACAGGATAATGGATGAATGTGTTAAACTTCATGCAGTGCAGTGTTCAACGCATATTATTCAAAGTCACTGATATAAGATATCACCAAAGATCAGACCCTTTTTTCATCATCTGATGATAAGTAGTCTGTGCAGGCGTGAAAGACTAAATGTTTAGATTTCCATCTATCATGAAATATCATTAAGGGGGTGTTTGATTGGCCAGACAGAGAGCCCAAATATCCAAGAGACAATTATTTTCAGCTGCACCAAGAAAGAGCGGTTCAATAACAGTAACAGTATAGACCCCATAAGATATAGATCACATCTATGTTCTCCATGCTGGAGCTGTTTAAGAGCAAATTGTGTCCACGCAGCTGTGATTTATGTGTTTCCTCGTTAATTTAAAAAAAGTACACTGTTTATCTAAAATGTGCATATTAGTGTTCGTATAGTGTTTAGTATTTTCTAAGGTGTAGTTCCTTTATTTAATTCTCTGTTATCTGTCAATAACAGCATTGCTGGCCATCTGTCACACTGAGAGTCAAAGTCTGTTCAGCTGTCTGTTAAGAGCAGCAGAGAAGGGAGAGAAAGAGACAAAGCACAATTATTTTACACCCCTGGGTCAATGTCAAAGAGAACTGCTGGCATATTAAAGGAGAAGAAAGAGGAGCGTCCTTAAAGTGTTTTAGAGGCGCTTTTCTTTCCTTTCCCCTAAATTTATCTCTTTCCCACTACTTCGTTTTCTTCTCTTTTAATCAACTCCTCTCCTCGTACCCTCAAACTCTCCGTTTATCTCGATCTTTCTCCCTCCTCCTAATCTCTTTCTCTGCTCTGAAAGCTTGTCTGAAGCACAGATAAGTCTCAGAAGACTACAGACTTCTCTGTTTCCAACAGCCTCTTGCTTCCTGCGTTCTGCTCATCGGGCATTTTCAGATTAAAGAGTTTAGGGGACCGTTGTCCCTGTCGATTAACAGTGGAACGATCACACGTGTGATTGGCTAATCCTCGTAACACTGATCCAGTTTATTTTGTTGTTAAAACCTCAAGAGATTAAGTTTACTCCAGTCATCTCAGTCATCCAAGTCTGCTGCATGTTGCCGAGATATCAATACTGTAAAAAGAAATCCTCAATTTTGTCATGTGGAGGATTGTTTAAAGTTTCACCATAACAACAGTTTCCTTTTGAAGATTCAGACTAATTTTACCAAGTTTTGATGTCACAAATCGCAAAAGCAGAAAAAACAGATGACGGGACATAAACTCTTATTTGATGTGTTGTTTTGACAACTAGAAAACTAGTATCCAAAGACCTAGCCTGTGTCAAACCATCATCAGTTTGATCTAGCAAAAATAATAATCCACCTACTGGTCACGGATCCAGGAGATTCCACCAGTTCCTTTAGAAGTTTTCCGTCTTTTTTGTTGTTGTTATTTACATTTGCACTGCCGAAAGGAACGCTAACATGATGGATTAGCATGCTGCCGCTTGCCGAAGTCCCAACTTGGCTACAACTAAAGCAACAAGTGAAGTGCAGATATAAGTTGTTATAGTTAAATCTGTAACTAACCACTCACAGACTGCATCCACCGATGAGGACACTGAGAAATCCCTACTGTCTGAGGCCTGTTTTGGGTTTTTGTGATCTTTGACTCCCTTTGCAGCCGTATTTTGGCTTCACCTTTTGTTTCTCTACTTGCTTTGCTGTGTGTGGAAGCTCCGGGTATCTGAGAGATTTTGCTTTGACAAGTCAAATTCAGCTCATATTTCCTCCTGTTGGTGATGCTGCATGAATTTATGAATGCTTATATTTAGACCGAACATTGTTCACATGGGTCACTTAAGGTTTCCTTTGTGCTGGAGAGTACCTGTCTGAAAGAATGAGCCTAATAAAAATACCACAAGACCTCTGATCGCTCGTCTGAAAGCAGCAGCCGAAAAATGGGGACGATTCCTCTGCAAAGTGCCCGTTCCTGTCTTTCTTCTCAAAGTCACATGCCCACCCCAGTGTAAACAAAAATCTGTCACAGAAACACTCCTTGCGACCGAAGACTTTCCTCGCATAGCACTTCCAAACTTTAGCTTGGGCAGAAATTCAATTTGTTTGAACGGGTTCAAACACAAGGACTGTGCAAAGACTTTAAAATACGGTAATTATTTTACTTCAACTGGAGCTGATTAATCCACAAATTACTTTTCAGATTTGTTGTTCAGGTTGAAAAAAAAATGTAATAAACTGAGAGTTAATGGGGGAAAAATGTATTAGTATTAGATTTGCAATGATAGTACATTGCACAATTGCCTAATGTTGCTGATTAAATTATTTGTTCATTACACGGAAAAACATGAGCAATGGAGGCTCACTGATGCGTTTTGGTAATATTTAGGCACAACGGAGTGCAATCTTTGAGACGTGAAGACACAAAACTTGGCAGGAGGACGAAGTCATTCTTCTTCTTCTGTTTGTTCACAGAAGTGCCCAGCATTATCACCAAGGGCACGTATGATATCCCTGCATCGTTTTCTTTTGCAGTCTTATGACGATCAGCGTAACAGATGGTTGTATTTGTATTCTGTGATGGTTTCAAATGCCAAAATGTTTAAATGTTGCACCTGCTCTTTAATAAATCTGAAAAATTCATTTTTTGATGTTTACTGTTGCTTGTATCTGGTCCTTGTCAGCACAGACTGATAGCTATAGTAAATAAAGGAGATGGTGTGTGCAGAAATAAACCAACATCCTGCCAGAAGGCCAAGAAAAAAACAAAAAACAACAAAAAAAAGTGTCCAGGGAAATGCTTTCATCAAGTCCTGCTCATAAAAAACGATTTACAGCCATCTGGGGCATTTTGACCAAGGCTGAGGTGTGTCTACGGGCGTCTGTGTGTAGTTGTGTTCACAGGTTATAGGTGTGATCATAACTCAGCCAGTGAGAGAAAAAGTGAGACGTGAGAACCTGGTGAAAATACATCAGCGTGTATTTATGCATAAAGAGTTAACGTGGTGACCAGTGTGTGCTGTAAAAACATTTGATTTGGTAGCATGTTGTCAGTCTGCGAACACATGTGAACATAAACACACACACACACAATGCACAGACTTAGTTCATGCTAGTAACAGATCTGTAAAACTGTTGTAAATAGTGAAGAAAGGTTTCCCCGTCTTTGATAATGGACATACAATCTCCTGCCCCTTGTAAACATGAAGTGTGTTAAACCACATGTCCAGCATTGTGGCAAGAAGATTTATAAATGACATAACTGTCATTTTAACTATAATTGCTTTGATTTAAAAAAAAAAAATCGTATTAAAACAGAACATTTAAAAATGCATAAATACAGATTAACTGCTGTAAACTTGCACAGACTTTAACTGGGTGGAAGAAAATGAATCAGGAACAGTTAACGATAATAATTCAAGTCCTTTTCATAGAAACTAAAACCTAAAAACCTCCCTTCTAAAATTGAACGTTTTTTTATTTTCAACTTTTTGGGCGTTCTGCTGATTAGTTTCCTCTCGGAGAACAGTGTGTGCTGGTGCAGATCAGCTTGCCTATGGGGAGCGGCTGGCTAGAAGGCAAGAAGTCTAGAAGGCAGCTGATTTCTCTGATTAGCGCTCCTTCACGTAAAGGGCAGGGACACAGGAGTGAAATCACCAGCTGCGGTGTTTGCCTGTTAGCCCTCTAGCACACATCGTTGCTTATCCCTGTTCCCCCACTGCTCATTCAAATGAGCTTGAATACACCTAATCCGACCAGGATGTGCTCGCTTTAACAGACACGTTTAAAACATAAACAGAAAGACATTTGCATCCATACGGCAACCATATATATATACATATACACACACATATACACATATATATATACACATATATATATATATATATATATATATATATATATATATATATATATATATATATATATATATATATATATATAGCCGCTTGAGGAGGTACACCAGAGAGATAGAAGGCAGGAGAATAAACCAGCTGTTCTCCACAGAACCAGCAAAGGTGTACTCTCAGTGGCAAGGGAACAATAATAAGAGAACAGCACCACCAAGGCTGGAGACGGAGCAATACTGGAAGAGCATATGGGAGAAGGATGCAACCCATAACGGCAATGCTCAGTGGCTAGAGGATCTGAGGGCAGACCACAGCGACCTCCCTGAACAGGGTCCAGTAACCATCACAGTGGCAGATATCCAAGAAAGGGTCTCCAGTATGAAGAGTTGGACAGCACCAGGGCCCGACATGGTTCACGCCTACTGGCTGAAGAAGCTAACTGCACTCCACGAGCGTCTGGCAGCACAAATGAACCAGCTGCTAGTTAACGAGAGACACCCGGAATGGCTAACTGAAGGCCGGACGGTCCTGATCCCCAAGGACCCCAAGAAGGGACCGGTCCCCTCCAACTACCGACCAATAACCTGCCTCAGTACTACATGGAAGCTCCTGTCAGGCATCATATCGGCTAAGATGAACAGGCACATGGGTCAATACATGAGCGGGACACAGAAAGGAATTGGCAAGAATACCAGAGGCGCAAAACACCAGCTACTGGTAGACAGAACAATCAGCCGAGACTGCAAGACCAGACTGACCAACCTGTGCACTGCCTGGATTGATTACAAGAAGGCCTATGACTCAATGCCCCACAGCTGGATACTGGAATGCCTAGAATTGTACAAGATCAATGGGACCCTAAGAGCCTTCATCAGGAACTCAATGGGGATGTGGCGTACAACACTAGAGGCCAACTCCAAGCCCATAGCACAAGTCACCATCAAGTGCGGGATCTACCAAGGAGATGCTCTGTCCCCACTGCTGTTCTGCATAGGCCTGAACCCCCTCAGTGAGATCATTAACAAGACTGGCTACGGATACCGACTACGGAACGGAGCAGTTGTCAGCCACCTCCTGTACATGGATGACATCAAGCTGTATGCCAAGAGTGAACGAGACATCGATTCACTGATCCACACTACCAGGCTATACAGCAATGACATTGGAATGTCGTTCGGACTGGAGAAGTGTAGTCGGATGGTAACAAAGAGAGGGAAGGTAGTCAGAACTGAGGGGATTGAACTACCAGAAGGCAACATTGCAGACATAGAGGACAGTTACAAGTACCTGGGGATCCCGCAGGCGAATGGGAACCATGAAGAGGCCGCTAGAAAAGCTGCAACCACCAAGTACCTGCAGAGGGTCAGGCAAGTCCTGAGGAGTCAGCTGAATGGTAAGAACAAGATCCGGGCCATCAACACGTACGCCCTGCCCGTGATCAGGTACCCTGCTGGGGTAATAGGCTGGCCAAAGGAGGAGATAGAAGCCACTGACATAAAGACAAGAAAGCTCCTTACCATGCATGGAGGGTTTCACCCCAAGTCCAGCACCCTGAGGCTGTACGCTAAGCGGAAGGAAGGGGGCCGGGGACTGGTGAGTGTCAGCACCACAGTCCAGGATGAGACAACGAACATCCAAGAATACATTGGGAAGATGGCCCCAACTGACCGAGTGCTCAGTGAATACCTCAGGCAGCAGAAACCCAAGAAAGAGGAGGGAGACGAGGAACCATCATGGAAGGACAAGCCCCTGCACGGTATGTACCACCGGCAGATAGAGGAGGTGGCTGATATCCAGAAATCCTACCAGTGGCTGGACAAAGCTGGACTGAAAGACAGCACAGAAGCACTAATCATGGCAGCACAAGAACAAGCTCTGAGCACAAGATCCATAGAGGCTGGGGTCTATCACACCAGGCAAGACCCCAGGTGCAGGCTGTGTAAAGATGCCCCAGAGACAATCCAGCACATAACAGCAGGGTGCAAGATGCTAGCAGGCAAGGCATACATGGAACGCCATAACCAAGTGGCCGGCATAGTGTACAGGAACATCTGTGCCGAGTATAACCTGGAAGTCCCGAGGTCAAAATGGGAGATGCCCCCAAGGGTGGTGGAGAATGACCGAGCTAAGATCCTGTGGGACTTCCAGATACAGACGGACAAAATGGTGGTGGCTAACCAACCGGACATAGTGGTGGTAGACAAACAGAAGAAGACGGCCGTAGTGATCGATGTAGCGGTTCCGAATGACAGCAATATCAGGAAGAAGGAACACGAGAAGCTGGAGAAATACCAAGGGCTCAGAGAAGAGCTCGAGAGGATGTGGAGGGTGAAGGTAACGGTGGTCCCCGTGGTAATCGGAGCACTAGGTGCGGTGACTCCCAAGCTAGGCGAGTGGCTCCAGCAGATCCCGGGAACAACATCGGAGATCTCTGTCCAGAAGAGCGCAGTCCTGGGAACAGCTAAGATACTGCGCAGGACCCTCAAGCTCCCAGGCCTCTGGTAGAGGACCCGAGCTTGAAGGATAAACCGCCCGCAGGGGCGTGCTGGGTGTTTGTGTATATATATATATATATATATACACATATATACATATATACATATATATATACACATATATATACACATATATATATATATATATATATACACATATATATACACATATATACATATATATATATACATATATATACACATATATATACACATATATACATATATATATATACATATATATACACATATATACATATATATACATATACATATATACATATACATATATACATATATATATATACATATACATATATACATATATATATATATACATATATACATATATATATATACATATATATACACATATATACATATATATACAGTGGGGCAAAAAAGTATTTAGTCAGCCACCGATTGTGCAAGTTCCCCCAACTAAAATGATGACAGAGGTCAGTAATTTGCACCAGAGGTACACTTCAACTGTGAGAGACAGAATGTGAAAAAAAAATCCATGAATCCACATGGTAGGATTTGTAAAGAATTTATTCGTAAATCAGGGTGGAAAATAAGTATTTGGTCAATAACAAAAATACAACTCAATACTTTGTAACATAACCTTTGTTGGCAATAACAGAGGTCAAACGT
>NC_137437.1:3731100-3896100 GCF_964374335.1 Astatotilapia calliptera | reverse complement strand
AAGAACACAAGGGGGTTGTGGTCAGAAAATACCATTGTTGGAAGAGGATTGGACCCAAGGTACACTTCGAAATGCTGCAAGGCGAGCAGCAAGGCAAAAGCCTCCTTTTCAATCATGCTGTAATGTAGCTGGTGTTTTATGAATTTTTTTGAAAAGAAACAGACGGGATGGTCAAGGCCATGTTCATCCTCCTGCAGGAGCACTGCACCAGCCCCCAAAGCACTGGCATCTACCTCGAGCTTGAAGGGAAGTGTAAAGTCCGGGGCGGCAAGTACAGGAGCACTGCAGAGCCTTGGCAGCTTCAAAGGCAAACTGACATGTCTCTGACCACACAAATCGTGACTTAGGACTGGCAGGGGCTACTACCTCAGAGAAGTTTTTGCAGAAACTGCGGTAGTAACCAGCCATGCCTAAGAAACAATGCAGCTCGCGACACGTTTGAGGAGCTGGGAAGTCTAATATTGCCTGCACTTTCGCGGAAACAGGGAGGACTCGACCCTGTCCTACTTGCTTGCCTAGGTAGGTTACCACAGCTTTTCCAAACTCACATTCAGCCAAGTTTAGTGTCAGAGAGGCATCACGCAGGCGGTCAAATATTTCGCTAAGGGTTTTGAGGTGTTCAGTCCAGGTGGATGAATAGGCCACTATATCATCCAAATACACTTTCTGACTCCATGTAACACAGTGTTCATCAGTCGCTGGAATGTGGCTGGGGCATTTCTTAACCCTAACGGCATGACGGTATACTACCACAATTTGTGCAAAAACTTCTCTGAGGTAGTAGCCCCGTTAACCAGTCTTGCCAGTCCTAAGTCACCATTCGTGTGGTCAGAGACATGTCAGTTTGCCTTTGAAGGTAGCGGGCAAAAGGTAGCGGGCATCATCATCAAAATACTAACTGGTCTCACAAGTCTCCTTTTCTGCTGTTACGTTCAGATGGTAAGGTCACGATTTGATGTGCACAACATAAAATGGCTTCATTATTCTTCATATGAGTACTTCAGGCTGCTGGTGGTGTAATAGTGTGGGGGATATTTCCTTGGCACATGCAGGGCCTCTTAGTACCAGCTGAGCAGCCTGTCTGAGTATTGTTGCTGACCATGTCTATCCCTTTATGACCACAGTGTACTTACTGGATCTTCTAATGGCTGCTTCAAACAACACGCCATGTGACAAAGCTCATTATCATCTCTGATTTCTTGAACATTGTCATGTTCAAGAAGATGTGCAGCTGACAAACCTGCAGCAACTGGAAACATAATCTCTGAGGAATGTTTCCAGCACCTTGTTGAACCTGTGCCACAAACAATTAAGATTATTCTGAAGGCAAAATGTGGTCTGATGAGGGTATATACTGTGTGAATTAGAAAGAAGCACATATTCTGGTCATACACTGATAAATACATTTAAGATTAAGTAAATTTAAGTAACCTGTAAAAAACGAAAAAGATACATAATCCAAAAGAACGGTCAGGTTGAGAAGGTGCACAGCAGGCAGGACAATCGGGTTAGAATACCTGTCAGTTTTATAGGCAGCTTAAGAGCTGCAACATCCCGAGGGCATCAAGGACAATTCAGCTGCTAAGAAATGCTCTGGCAGGTTCAATATACTCGGTGACTTCCCTCTGATTCGTCCTCCACAAAAAGTCTCTCTGTTTTTCCTCCCACTGTTTAGCCTCTTTGTATCATTTAACTGTCAGGCTGTGAAAACAGCAAGTCTCACAATAAACGGTCAGTCGGAGTGGCAGAAGCTACTCCTTCTGTTGTCCTTTACCTTTATAAATATCAGCTTTACTTCCTTTCACACTTGCTCACATCACGTGGTGTTAAAGTGCAGTCGGGAGACATATCCTTTGCAGTAAGCTTCTCATAACTGGCGCCGTATTGTTGCCTGTTACACTATTTTATAGATGAGCCTCAAATCGATTCGTGCTCTTAGTTGTGTGTTTACTTTTTCTCCAAGACACAAACAGTTAATTGGCGTATTTCTAATCAAATCAGAATTAGCCTACTCTCTATAACACACATATCCCTGACTGGAAATAATGGGTGTCTTAAGATATGCTAAATATCCTCACAATCAGTGCGAAACAATCACATATCAGCTCATATTGTGGAAGACAAAGAGCAAGGCTGAAATTATGCTTAGAATTGATTACATGTGATTAGCTGAAATTCCAGTGGAAGACCTGGCTGTTGCTGCAGTTTGTTATGGACCGCTGCCAAGACAATGTAAGATATGTTAAAACAAAGAGCATCAGCAAAAGAGGATATGCAACCTGCATTACCACAGCTGACACATAATGAATTTTATTCACCTCCCCCCGCCTTTTTTTTAGCAAACATGCAAATCACCAAGCGAATTTGCATGTCACCTGCCCAAACAAACAGGAATTAGCAGAGACAATCAGAACACATGAGGAGTGAGAGATGAGACGTGAACAGCACCTCTCCCCAGGCTGATAAATAATACAGCACAGTGGCTTTTTAAATAGACTGCATTGCAGCTCAGACACGCACACACAGAGCAAAACAGACTTGATCACAGGTTGAAAGCCAGCTGAGCTCCTGACAGATATTTGTTCATTATGTTAAAACAGTGATGACACAGGAAGTCAGCCTCAAAACACAACGTTCGCTAACAGCAGGCTTTCTGATGGGAGACTGACAAGACACGGAAAAGTTTAATCACCGCTGTGTGATCGTTTAAAGGGAAGGTACACAGCCAGAAGAATCCTGCCATAAAATGTTGCAACAGTACTGAAGGAAGTGGTGTTTTTGTTCCAGATTGACATCGTCAAATGCGATTCTCTTCATATATCTCAAGTAAAAATTAAATACGTTTTCATTATTTAAGCAATAACATCCTTCAGGTTATACAATTAGTTTATAAGTAACTATGTAGAGGTTGAAGAAATGTTCGGCTGCACAACACAACAGTCCTAAATTACTTAGATAAATAGTTTATACCTCTCTTATATTGTTTTTTAAATCATAGACAATGAAAAAGTTGGATCTAAGATTACTAGACAAGTTTTGAATAAAAGAATCGGCCGTTCAGAATGAAATATTTTCAATGGCCATCAGTGATGACTTTCTGTCATCAACTCAAACCTGGCTTTCTTTGGTTTGGTCTCCACGGCAGATTTCAAACATTTTGGTGTTCAGCCCCAGTTTGTATAGTATCTCTACATACTCTACTCTACTAGTGGACCCAACACTGCATGTACATTAAGACAGACAGTTCTAAGAGGATGAGTCAGCTTTGGTCATTTTTCTGATCCCTCATTTCTAACATTAAACTTCTGCTGAATGTCGACAACACGTCCCGAGGTGTAATATTTTATGCCAGGTGACAAATTATCAACATGTTACGCTTCCTCAAATTGCTTTGGAAAACACTATTTAACGTCATTAAAGTGCTGGTTAAGATTAAGGATAAGGTTAGAGTTAGGACTGGAATACATGGCTGGAACGTGTTTTACCGTGGTACCGTCTTTCCACTGTATTTCACCCATAACCCGACGTGTACCATAACAACGCCAAAGGTCACCTCGGGAAAGCAGGGACGTGATAAATCGTCAGGATGTTAGCCTCGGCAGTAAGGCTAACATCCACGGGATATGCGCCATTAGCGTGCTGCCTGCTGTAACCCTAATTTCCTTCAGGATTAATAAAGTATTCTGATTCTGATCCTCATGTAGAGCCAGCATGAGGTCAAAATTACACACATATATATCTTTGGTCTGTTCTGCTTATTTATTGTTATATTGTGGCAATGATGTATGTTCTGTCACAGTCTGGCAGAGGCAGACTGTGTGGATAGACTGTGTGGATAGACAAAAAGGACCCAAAATGCAGACTCCAAGGAACAGGGAACAAAACTTGAATGTTAACAAAAAGTGAGCCGTTTAATATGGCTGATAAAAAAGTACAAAAACAAAAGACAGAGGCACACAGGAAAGAATCCAACTAGAACTAAACTGTGACAATTAACTGCTGAACAAAAAACAAAGAACAAAACCTTGAACATGGAAAAATCCTAGAAACATGACACGGAACAACAGAAACACACAGACTAAACACACACAAGGGTGATTAGGGGAAGTGGAAACACATGGGGAAACAGCTGACACTAGTCTGACATAACGAGACAAAGGAAGCAAAGCTGACTACGCTGACATAGTACACAGACCTTCAAAATAAAACGGGAAATATGAGACACAGACAAGACAATATAAACTTGAGAACATAAGACACACAGCATGAAACAGGGAGAGGGAAACTTAAACACAGGGGTAGAAAGCACAGAGAGAAACTAATAAACAAATGAACTTAGCTACCCTAAAGAACTTAAACATAACATCCAAATAAACTAAAACTCAAAACGCTAAGTCAACAGACCCAGGAACATGACATGCTCATCATGTTTAGCCATGTAAACTAAAAGCTAAGTCTTCATCCTGCTCTAAATGGTTCATTTCTAATGGTATTTTTTATACTTGTGAACCTGGCTGGTGTCAGACAGAGGGTGTTTATTCATAGTCATCTCAGGTCGAACCACAGCTCTTGATCCAAGGATTTTTGCACAAGGTAGCTGTGGGTAATTTGTGTTTGTGTATGAAGTACGGTCAAAACCTGCCACAGCGTCATTATACTAGAGCAGGGGTCGGCAACCTTTCTGATGGCGAGTGCCATTTAAAATTTCCTCACAGGTCTGTGTGCCATATGATTGCATTAGCAATAAATTTAACAACGCACTATATGAACAGTTACACAATATATAGAACCACTTTCTAGAATTATATTTGTTTGCAGATGTTGGCAGCTATCAGTTATCAGCTATTTTGAAACAAGACTTTTTATCCATAACAGCAAATGAACTGTACAAAAATACAAATGCTTTATGGTCTCCTCACAAGAATGATAAGAAAAATAAACTGGGCCAATATGGCATGTTTGTTAATACAGGGACACACATGTTAATATGATCTCTGGTCTCCCACTCAGAGACACAGGTCTGCGAGTGTCCAGCATTCAGACGGCTACCCGAGGACTCGTGTGAGAGGAAATCTGCTCACACAGACATGTAGAGCCAAATGCTGTCAATAAGGCCTCTGCAATGTTCTGAAGACAGTTAAACCTGTCAGGTAGTGATGTCCAGCAGGTGAACATGCAGCTCCATGAACACACACAGCTGTGGATTCCAGCTGCTTCGATGTCGCATTAACTGGCATTAACTCAGTTAATGCGAGACAAATCCAGCTGCTCATTAAAGCTTTCTGGTTTGATCAGAAAATAAAACATTGGTCCATATACCTGAAAGTCCCAAAAATGCATTGTGTCTCGAGTCTACGGATGTATCCGTGTATCTCTGTGGTGCTGATGCTGCGCTGAGTGGAAAGCTTCTGAAGCTTTTGAAGTGTCTGAATGTGGAAAGCTAACAACGTCCCTCTCACCAGTCGGCTAAGTTATGTTTAGCCAATTACAAGTTGAATCTGGTAGTTGGGGTTGTTAGCTAAGATACCGTCATTAAGAAGAGGCACAACTAATGTGTCTATGCGAGCTGATTTACCATTTATTTTTTGATGCACCTTCTCAGATTAATTCACTCCGTGTCGTGCCCAGGGCTGGACTGGGACGAAAAACAGCCCGGGCATTTTGACTAGAGACCGGCCCACCAGGTATTAAAGCCATAAAGCCTTTGAATGAAAACAAACGCTGTTGTGACAGTGATGTACAGTCTTGATATGTATGATTTCTATACATTTTACATCAGATAAAATATTTGGTTGTAAGCTTCAGATAATTATTTAATAATTAGTATTTCTTTGTGCCCACCTTTCCCTGTTAGTGCCCTACCTGCCCCCTGGCAAAACTTTGCTAGACCCGCCCCTGCACAGTTACCAGCTGTCAGCTACTTAGAAAAGGATCCTGGTGTTATAAACAGCTCATAACTTCCTTTCAACTCATTCATGTCACCTAAAAGGTAAACCTGTTTCTCCATCACCTGTTCAGCTCTGATGATTCAGTAAGGACATCTCCTGGTTTCATCTTCATGTTTCCCTCTCACCACAAACCGATATCATGACCAGCAGCTTTACAGCTGTGGCTCCAGCAAACATCAGCTGATAGTAGAAATTAATATTAAATAAATTCGAACAACAGCTGATCAAGCTTAAACGTGCTGCTGTTGTTTAGCGCGACATCCACTGGTTTCTTCTTTCTGGCGCAAAGTGGGCGATAAACAAACAAGAGAGCCGATCAGCTGATCATTGATCAGTTTTCATGACTGAAGTAGAAACGGGAGAGAGAGAGGAGAGAATGAGAGAAGAAGAGGCAGCTGTGCAGCGTAAAGACATAGAATAACTCCAGCTTTATGTCTTTTTCCATTCTAGCTGAAGTCCGGGACAAACTGCGTCCCTTCTCAGCTCAATACGAAACACGTAATAATTTCTCTGAATTCTGTCTTTTTACGGGACGGTTGGCAACTCTACTAACTAACCTTATGAATAAAATAAAGTTCACTATTGGTAACATCATAGCACCGACGCAGCTGTATAGAAACTCCGTCATGCTAGCTAGTACGAGTTATTGTAACCGACTGTAAAAAGTCAGCACAACAAAAATAAACTCCACCTAAACTTGGTTTATATCTGACACAGACAGACTGCAGGTCATAACTTCTTACCTGAAGTTCAGTTCACCTGAGACTCGGACCGGCGGCCGCCTCGGGTCTCTCCTCATCCTGCCTCCCCTTTCCCTCATCCACCTGCTGGCCTCCACCACTTGTTAATTTTACTGAATCTGTGGAAGCTCCGCCATAGCCACCATTAAACAACTGAGTTATTTTTACACACATCTGGCCAATCCACCACCTTTCATTGTTTATACCGTTACAAAAAATAAATAAATAAATCATCGGCCCACGAGGCAAATGCCCGGTGTGCCCGATGGCCAGTCCAGCTATGGTCGTGCAATCAGTTAACCCTTCGCATGCCAACTGTGGCACGTGTGCCCAGGGTTGCCGACCCCTGCACTAGAGTATGTAGACCAAAGTACTGGGGCAAGTTCTCTAGCCAGGAATGAATACCTTTCCCACAGGAAGACAACAGAATAAAATTAACCATGATGTCAACAGACAAGTTCAACCCAAACAAAGTAAATCGCAGTTCCTGGCAAATAGCTAGGAAAATATAGTCAGCAATCCAGTGGCTCACACTTCTGTTGGCTTCTTGGCATGTGTTTAACCAACATGCAATATCAGCTGCTTCTTTGTTTCCTGCCAGAAAAAAGCTTCACCATCACATATGACACTTTCTTCCAGGGTGTCATGTAGTGGCGCCATGTGAGAAGCTGTTGGCTTGAAGAAAATATGCACGAGCTGTCCTTTCGTGTCAGTGCCTTCGCGCCCTGCCCTCGACAATATTTGAATGCCAAGAACATGATGCATGTGTTGTTTGGAAGCTTTATGTTTTCCACTTTGTTTTCCTTTGCTTTTAGTTGCTGATTGGTTTTCTTTTAATCCGCTTTGATCTCGCTGATTAGATGTTTTTCACTTAAATGTAAGAACAGTCTACTGTTTGGGTTGTAATACCCCTTGCACAATGCTGGTGCTTCAGGGTACAGTACATATACAGTAATTATGATACACAGTGCTCATACAGTGGGCGATAAGTTGGTAGTGATCCTTTCCTAGGTGCTGTCACAAAGCAGCGTCACAGCTCCGGAGCCAAAGGACACCTTATGTAACCTGGAAATGAGAACAGGCTGGATTCACTGCTTTTGTAAAGAAGCTATTCTGTCAAATGCAGAACTAATGGCTGTATGGATCTGAAGTTATGGCAGTCATGCTTGTGCCTAAACTAGAGTTTTGGCTCTGACTACTGATGAGCACTATACTCATCAAGAAACCTTTAATTTAAAATGGAGATCAAATACTCCCTTACATGCTCATTAGTTGTATTGCTGAATGCCACTTTACAACCATGCTGACCTAGATAAAGCCTTGGAGAAATAGTGGCCTGCACCTTCAGACTGAAACCATGTTTCACTTTTAATTAGAGGGGAGAACTTTATCTCCCTCTCAGCCCTTCTCTCCCTCGCTCTGTTCCCCTCAGCCACCTGGCCAAGGCAGCAGCAGAATGTAAATTGGGTTCTGGGCTTTAATTGGACACTGTACATGCTGGGAAGGACCTACACACACACACACACACACACACACACACACACACACACACACACACACACACACACACACACACACACACACACACACACACACACACACCTCTGCTGAAGGATATTGACAGAATAGGCCTGGACAAGTGCGGCTCTGCCAAGCTAAGTGAGTTGGTACTGATGCTTCAGTGTAAGCTGAGTTGAGTTCTTCCAGAAACAGTGCACTGCCTTGAGATTCTCGGTCAAACTGCATAAAAAAATAAAGTAGTTTCAGTTGATCTTCTGTAAGTAGAAATAGCAAAAAAGCAACAACCATGGTGTGCTAGTTGGAATGATGGCTATTGGTTGGATCTGTTCATCATTCATTCATTGTCAGCTGTCTTGTATTTCAAACTTTCATGTACCTGCATGTCTTTGAACTGTGGAAAGAAGCTGAAGTACCAGGAAAAAACTCACAAAGACTTGGGGAAACTCTTTGGCACTATATAAGTAAAACTGAATTTAAGTGTTGTGGAAAAAAATAAAAATAAAAATCTCACCCCGTCCTCGTTTTTGTCACACCAACCCTCTACACGCCCAGCTTCACTGCATCTATAAATCTTCTCTGTGGTCTTTTACTCCTGCCTGGCAGCTACATCTTCAGCATCCTTTGTTCAGAATTCCTTCACCTTTGCTGCTTCCAAACACGACTTCCCTCTCTCTTCTTACTTTGTCTTTGGTCAAGAGCAGCATAGTTTCAACTGGCGCCATAGTTAACCCGGCCCTAAACCAATTTGTTATGGATATGTCATTCTTGATGTTCTGCATGTTTCCGTGGGAAGCGAATTTAAGCTGGATGCTCTTCTCTTAGACCTCCACATTAATTCAGCCTCGGGACGAGTGCTGGGAGTACGCTGGTTTATGCCCCTCCTCGAAGAACAAAGTCAGCAGCAGCCACTGCTGCACTATGTAACTTTGTTGCTAAGTTTAAGTTCAGATCCTCTTGAATTTCCCTTCACACCTTTACTTGCATGTGAATGTTTTTCATGACTGCTGAGGAAAAATGATAAGAAAAAAAGAAGCTTTTTTTGACCATTTGACCGCAGCTGAACTCTCAGTAGAATACTAGCAGGCATCTCTTGGCCAAAGTGGGTATTCCACAGCTGTTAGATGTGGTTGGGTGAGGGTAAGGGTTGGAGGCTACATAAGTGATTCCATTCATTCGTGTCCAACAGCTGTGAAATTCCAACTTTAATTGTGGAATGCCCACATTGTGTGCTGCAGAGACTCCTTATCTGCTCAAAGCTGATAAAAGTTCACTGTTTAACACAGTTGCCAGGCGAGTTAAAGAACGGCATTATTCTCTTAAGAAGGAAACTCAAGTGGACTCGCTCAACAAGAGATAGCATTCAAGAACAATGTAAACATATATTCATCAGCCAGAGCTACTTGGTTAAGGCACCCTGACCGTGAAAGCCTATTTACTCGAGTATTAAAGCAGCGTCACAGGACTGCCTATTCACCTGGGGCAGCAGCAGGTCAGTAATACACCTTTGAGCTCGGGCAGTAAAACTCTAAAATCAATTGTAAAACTGACCTGAAACCAGGAAAAGGCTGAACTACAGCATGATTTTATTTTATCTCTGAATAAAGACTGATAAATCATTTGTGCACCACTTTCGTGCTTGTTTCTTTCAGTCAAAAAGTCTCAATCAAATAGAACTAAGGCCCAAGGATAGGCTGAAGGCGGAACCAGATCAGAGTCCACTGTGGGTGTAGCGTGGGGGTTGTGATATGGCTGTCAAACGACTGCCAAACTGGCCTGGGAGATACACAATTGCACTAATTTGGGCTAAAGCCAGCTCTAGTTGGAAACTCTCAGGCCACTGCTGGCTGATGCCGACAAGCCGTTGATCAATCTGGCACCGGATTTAACAACTGTTTGGACAAACCATTTTGGCTGCATGGAGAAGATGCCAAACAAGCAGTTTTCTGAAAAGAAAATAAGTGTTACTTTGAAAAGGTTACGAAAAAACCCCCAGTTCAAACCAGTCACGAATCCTTCAAAATGGCAACATTTATATGCGTGTGTGTTTGTGTGTGATCTTTTTTGGGAACTCTTACTTGCAAGGAGCCAGTTGCCTCTGTGAATTTTGCAGCTGACAGTGACAAACTGTTGTTTACTCTGCATTTTTGTGTGTCTACGTGTGTGTGTGTGTACTTGTGTGTGTGTTTGCTCTCCCTTAGCTTATCGACACACTGGCACACCAGGAGACTCATACACACACCCAGTGGGAGATGCTTCAAAGCGTGGCATCGCTGTCGGCTCTATTGCTTTGTGTTTCATGTGTCCTCTATTTTTCCAACCTCCTCCTCCTCCTCCTCCTTCTCCCCCATTCTTTATTAATGGCCCAGATGTGGCGGTGGCACACGGGGAGCTCATTACTCCAAAGACAACACAAAGCTGTTGTTTCCATATTCAAACATTTTGGGAGGAGGCGCTTTCATGTAATATGTAACCAAACGAGCGTACAACTTTGAAAGCTAACAATGTTGCTTGTTCGACAGTTTCCGTTTTGTGTTTGATTAGGTGTGAAGGAGGAAGACGAGGAGGAAGAGCAGCTTAGTTCATGCATTATGTAACTTTGTGTTGGCTTGTACAAGAGTTTCAGCTTTGCATTTTGAAAAACAATACGGGGCGAAATAGAAGTACGGATAAGGAAAGGACGTAAGGTGGAGGAGGTGATGAGAATGGAGATTAAACCGAGGAGGTGGATGAAGATGTTTGAGGGGGCAGGAACTTAAAATAATATAAGGATCAGTATAGGAGAAGGATATGGGGAAACAGAAAGGAATAATAAGAAGTGTGCTATTGCTCAGGCACATTTAATGAGACTAAATGTTGTATTGAGGTAAAAGTTTCATAAAGTCTGGACTTCTCTGGTGGTTAAAGCTGTTGTTGCTGTTCATTGCAGTGATGCACATCTCCATATTGGCCAAAGCCAACTTTATTGTCACTTCTGTTATATATACAGTACATATACAGGATTGACATGTCAATAATAAATAAATATAATAAATAAAATAAAAATAATCAGAGCTATAAGACAACATTAAACATATTATATTTTTATATTATATATTATGTTCTTAGCTAAGATCCAGATCCTGCTTAAGATTTCCCACAGAGCCTGTGTACAATCATTACTTTGTATAAAGATGTGAGGGTTATATTGTCTACAAAGCATTATGGATAAATATACATATTGCAAGTCTTTGTAGATTTGAGTGCAAGTGAGAAATGACACAGAGGAATCAGTATCAGACTGAAAAAAATGAGCATAGCAGCATAACACGTGTTTTTGTGTAGAGGACAGAGTGGTGTGGTTGTTTGGCTGGTTTTACAAATGAAGAACTGCACTTACTGGGGTTTAAATGTAGGTGCACTGTCTCAGTCTCAGCTCTTGCTTTCTGTGCTAAGTAACTAAACATAGAGCAACACTGCAGACTGGTAAGTATTATTGTAAACCTCTGTGTGCGTGTGTGTGTGTGTGTGTGTGCGTGCGTGCGTGTGCGTGTGTGTGTGCGCGCGCGTGTGTTCGTGCGTGCGTGTGTGTGTGCGTGCGTGCGTGCGTGATCTCACCCGTCACTTTGTTAGGTACACCTGTTCAGCTGTTCCTACATTTCATTCCAGTAGAGCACCTTTGGGATGCTGTGGACCAAGATTTTGAATCATGGTTGTGCAGCTGTAGCATCTGCAACTGTGTGATGCTATCGTCTTGCTATGGATCAAAAATATCTGAGGAATGTTTGCAGCACCTTGTTGAATCTGTGTCACAAAGAATGAGTGCAGTTCTGAAGGCAAAGGGGTTTCCTGTATTGTTTATATGAGACCACATCCACAGTAAAAAGAAGCCCATATCCTGTTAATATACAGATGATGAGCTGTGGTATTGGTAAAGTTGTCTAAATATTGATTAAATAATTCATAAACAACCAGTTATTATCATATTATACAGCTTTTAAGAGTAAAATGCAGAAAAATGATTTATTATCTGTAGAACGCTATTTGTTGTTGCTTATTTGGGGCTTTTACTTAGTTGGAACGAAAAAACTGTGCAGAAGTTTGACATTTCATACAGGAACAGGTCCCAACTCTAGTCGTAACTCAAGAGCAAGATGGCAGGAAAAGAGACACGTCTCAAAAGTTGGAATGCAGCATCTATCTGAATATATCTGTGGTTGTTTACTCATGTCAAAATACATCTGTTTATGTGTTTATTTATTTATTTTTGGTGCTGCATCAGTCAGCACATATGTCTACAAATGACACATTGGTGTATACTTGTGTCACTCAAAGGTTACCCCTGTGCTGGAGGATAGACTATTAACATTAGGTATGTGCTAACAAAGTCCCCCAAAAGTAGACTCTAAGAACTTTGAAAGATACTGTGATGTGCAGACAAGCAAAAGTGGACTTCCTCCAAAAGTCCTAAGAGGCTCCTCTCGTCCAAAAGCTCCTTTACACAAAAGATGAAGACATGATGGGTAAGGTGGGGAAAGGACATATAGGACAACAGTGAGGAAGTAAAGGTGTTGGAACAATGAAGGTGAAGAGAAAATGTGAGACAAAGTTAAGAGTAAGAGAAGATGGAGGACATGAGGAATAGGAGTAGGAAGAAAAGAGGGAGGGGAGTAGTGGAAAGAAACAACTAGGTCGGGGAGGGGAAGGGGTTTAGGAGAGTGAAGAGCAGAGGAGCCAGGGGTGAAAAAAAAGTAGGATAAAAAAATAAGACAAGGTGAGGAAGATCAGGACGTGAGGAGGAAGCTGAAGGTTAAGAAAGAAAGAGGCTGATGACTAGTTTTTTGAAGAGGGAAGATGCCAAGAAAATGATGAACTGAAAAAAGCAGCGATAAGGAGACAGTGGAGCAAAAGCAGGAGGTTGGGAGTTAAAAAAATAGAGGGAGGTGAAGAGGAAAAAGGGAATGAGACGAATAAAGTGTAGGATTCAGTGAAGAAGAGGAGGAAGTGAGGAAAAGGAGGAGGTGGGTGTCGGGAGTCAGAGTCACTTTCATCACAAAAATTTGTCGTGTTGATCGGAGGTGCGAACCCAGCAAAACTGACAAATCTCTCTCACAAACCTGTCGGAAAAGCGACGTGTGTGTGCATATAAGTTACACCCAAGGGGACAGTCAACCTTTCCAGCAAACCGTTTTTATCAGCTTCTTGTTTGGACTCATATTCCCACAACATGATCTGCTGTTATTCAGCTCCTCAGTAACATGGTGCTGGGACAACACTAACGTCAGATTTACTGCAGTATCCCATCAGTGTTTTGGATCAGATGTAGGATCAGGCAGCTGCATTTTCCCGTCTGTCGATTGTGCTACTTAAAACCAAATTTACCAATAAAAAACACTGAATAATAATAATGGTTACATGGTAACCAATATGGTATTTTGGTAATATCTATATCACGTAATGTGGATTAGTGTTTTGCAATTTCGCATATTATGGTATTGATCCGATACCGATACCAAGTAATATCGATACCAATACCGATACAATCCAATACCAACGCTGGCACTGGTATCGGATCGATACTTTGTTTCTTTGTTTTCCAAAAAAACCCTCACTTTCAAAATACATGGATAGCTGAAAAAGTTTTTTTTTAATTTTCTTAACTAATTATTGTGGAAAGTAAAAATTTGATTGAAAAGTTACAGCATCTCACGTCTCTGTGAGACCTGGACTGTAAACGTGCTTTGGGTCAGGTTTTATTGTGCTATAGGCTATAAATAAAATAAACATGACACTCAACACAAAAATGCTCAGACACTTTTCATACAACCCTTTTTGTGTTTGAGGGATATTTTTCATTTCCAAAAACATAAAATAAGAAAATGTATTATTTAACACAGTGCAGTGGTCTACAAACTGAACTTAGAGGGTCTTGCTAGTATCGAGCTGATATCAATACTGTCGTTACTGTATCGATACTATCGATATTTGAATCGATCCGTGTACCTTTTATGCACACCATCTGTTGTTAAAGTTAAAAGTTCAGCTCAGAGCAGCCTTTAAAACTTTCACTAGGAAGTACGAACTTAGGCTTAGCAGTAAGAAAACACAGCTCTGACACAGGAGCAGGACAGTGGACATTAAATAGCAGTAGTGACATCAATGAAGTAAAATTATACTTACGGGTTCTGTGGACTTTAAAGCACACATGAGCCCATATTTGAAGTGAAAGCTTGGTCCACACTCCTGTGAAGGGTACATGGACTCACCCTAGTGATGTAGAGGGTGATTAGCTCAGAGAGGAGCTGCTTCCTCTCTTCACCTTGAAAGGAGCGCGCAAAGGCCCCAGTTACACAGAACTAAAGACCAGTTAGCAGCTGCCTGGCAACCACCAGTCGTTAGTGAAAAATGAATATTCCCCTGACCGCTGACACGTTTCAAAAGTTGTCCTTTTGAAAGTTGTTGGAACAACTCTTACTTTAAAGGTAATGTTCTCCGTTTCCGGTTTACATCACAGTTTTTCAAGTGTCACTCAGGGTCTATCATCTAGCATTTTCCAAGTAAACTGTGGGCGACACAGTAAACTTGTATTTATAATAGAATACAGAAAACATATCAATTATTTCACCTGAGAAAATGTTAACATTTCATGAAAAATATTACCTCATTATTTTTTTGAATAATTGGATTGCAGCAATGCGTCAAAAAAAAGTTGGCACAGGTGCAACAAAAGGTTGGAAAAGTAAGTGGTACTGCAAAGAAACAGCTGGAGGAACATTTTGAAACCAATGAGTTAAATTAGCACCAGGTCAGAATATCTTAGAGAGGCTTAAATTCCCACAAGTAACGAGTGGGAATGGGTTTGACTAGTCTGCAAAACACTACATGAATTTATGGAAGAATATCAGAATCAGCTCTTCAGTGTAAAAGTGTGAAGACTTCTGGAGAAATCTCTAAAATTTAATTATGGATGTCCGTCATTTATGGGTGATGGTAATCACTGCATGAGCTCAGAAACACTTTTCAAAATCACTGTCTGTGAACACAAATCACCGTGCCAACCACAAACGCAGCTTAAAGCTCCATCATGCAAAGAACATAATCCAGAAACACTGTCGGCTCATCTAAAGAGCAGAGAGACCATTCACCTTGTTTACAGCTCTGTGATGATGTGAGGCTCCATTTGAGCCCATGGAACTGGTAGTCTGCACATCTAGAAATGCACCATCAGTACTGCATGGTATATACAGGTTTTTATCCTAACATAGGTTTTCATCCTATGCTCCCATCCTGATGACAACTTGTTCAGGGAAGGCTTTACATATTTGTAGTGGATGGGTGCTGAACTGGCCAACCTGCATTTGGAGCATCATGAAATGGCAAATGACAAAGAAGATCCAGGACTGAATCCTATATCAGACTAGTACGGGACAACATTTCTCTCCCACAAGCCCAACAGCTGGTCTCCTCCTTAGTTCCCAGATGTTTACAGGCTGTTGTTAAAATTCAAAACTGAGCTCTCATCTTCCTTAAAATGGCACATTTTCTAAGTTTAAAAACAAGTTGTCTTTGTTGTATTCTGAATAAAATATGAAATGTGTAAATCATACCTTTCTGTTTTTCTTCACCTTTAACACAACATTTTCAGAACTGGGTTTGCTACATGCTGCCATGTTTTGCTGTTTTTCACATTCAACCTCTTGAAACTGCCACTCTGTGTAGATGTGTGAACGTGTGTCCAAACACGCGTGTGCCTCCTGAGGTAATATGAGCAGCTCAGCGGATCCTGCTGTATTATCAGCAGATATGAGCTGAGCAGACCTGCTTGTTTGTTCAGTCTGTGGCTCCACCGCTCCAAATCAAATCTAGTGTAATTAGCTCTGTCATGTGTTGAAGTTCAGGGTGTTCTCAGTGGGGTCTGCAGCGAGTGCAGCACCGTATTCGTGTGGTGCTCGGCTCAGCCCAGCTAAAAGTGCAGAATGCGTGTGTGGTAGAGAGAAATACTGCTGATGCTGATTGGGAGTGGCTCAGTGCAGAGATGTTCCAATTATAGTTGCAATTATATTTTATCTGCGTCACAAACAAAGGAAGGCAGCGATGGGATAGTTTTCTGTGTTTAGTTCTTGTGAACTTTGATGGCATTAGACAACCTGACGTTTTTGCACATCGATCAAACACCGACAAGTGACGCAAAACACTGATCATCTTGTAACAGTGCAATGTTCATCTGGAAAAGGGTCCTTATGAATGTAATTCTGACATCTAGTATCTTTCTAAACTAGGCAAAGGCAACAGTGTCCCACCCGTAGACAATAGAATAAAAAAAAGAGCTCCCAAGATCCCCGTCCTTTGAGTATCCATGAGCTGTGCTGCAAGCTCATCCAAACAGCCAACATCCTGTTACCAGGGATATCCATGACCTGATGGGTCGGGCCTCGGTTGGTGGAGTCGGGGAGACCTACACGACATTAGATAGAGAAACTAAACGTTGTGAATGACTGTTAAGGCTCCGACCAAATGGTGGATTCAAACCCAGGACCTTCTTCTTAGGTAACAGTGCAAACCACTGTTGCACCATGATGCCCAGAGATATAATTATGACTCAGAATACTGCAGTAGTGCAGCGCAGCTTTAGGTGCTACAGACCACAAATTCTGAGATGGCGTTGATGGAAAGCAAGGGGGAAAATACACAAGGTTTAACTCTAAAGACTTTCTGGTTTGAGTTCTTGTGTCTATCTCAGCTGGCGTCTTTATTTATTTAACTTTTCCCCCCCTCCTTAGATTATCTGAAGACCAGTTTGTTCAGGACATCCCCCATGTTTTTCAGGTAGAGATTAACATTTAAGTGTCTTTCCTTTGAAATCTTTTACAATTTTTCTGCCCAAAATCTGTGTTGAGCTCACTCTGAATACATTTTTCATGTTGCTATATTATGTTGCTGTTACACGGACGTTTGTAGCCATGCCCGTGAATGGTGTGAGCCAAACATGAGAGTTTGTTCATATCGCAGCGTGAGACCTGTTTTCTTTTGTTCGACGCTTCCACTGCGAGTAGCACTTTTAGCTCCTGTTAGTGTGGATGAAAGCCCAACATGAAGAAAAATATGTAATTTTAAATTTATCCAGCGTGGACATCGGAGACAGAATGACAGCGGGGGAGAAAATCAGACAGTGAGGTGCTGAAATCTCCCTGGAGACTGATAGAGAGGAAAGGAGACAGTTTCTACTTATTCCTTCTTGTCTGACCTTTCCTTCACCCTCTTGTCCCCACACCCCCCGCCACCCTCTTTGTCTTTCTCGGCAGAGCGCACACACTTTCTGTCCACACACAACTCCAGCGTGCAGTGACACATAGCCTACAGCACACTGGGTAAATACATGACAACCACACAATAGACTGAGCGAAAGGATGCAAACATGCCGTTTTGTCAGGAATTGTTTGTGTATGTTTGGATGCAGTTATTGTGTTGCCAGCTGGTTTTCGTAGCTGCCAGGTTTCTCACAGCTGGCTGAGCTCGTTTTCAGCTGCGACCCACACCAGTGATTCCACTGTGCAATCACCACCTCTAAAGGGCTTCATGAAGCCCCATTAGATGGACTGGGAGTGCATGTCTTTATCGGGGTTTCATAAAACAAAACAACGGTTTCCCATCGCGATCCATTTTTTTATTACATCTTTATGCTCTGTTGAGGCCTAAAACTAAAATCATAGACATCCAGAGATACAGACAAGGAACTGTGTCACGGACAGAGATGGGCAGTAACGCGTTACTTGTAACGCGTTACTGTAATCCGATTACTTTTTTCAAGTAACTAGTAAAGTAAGGGATTACTATTGCAAAAACGGTAATTAGATTACCGTTACTTTCCCGTAGGAACGCTGCGTTACTGCGTTACTAAAACCGTGATTTTTTTGCGAGAATGTCTCATGACAGTGACATAAGCGAGTGCGACGTTCGTGACAACAGCTGTGTGCAGATCAACAATGGATCATATATCGAGTGCGGGAGAGAGTATGAGCGTGCAGCGTTTAAAGCGTGGAAGTACTGACCTTACTTTGAGTTTGATTCCATAAAAAGTGACAAAAACATTAGTGTCCATTAGCATTGTGCGTGGGAAGAAAACATCTTTTTACAGCGAAAAAAACCCCTAAACTTCCAAGCAAGCTCCGAGTGCACTATGACGTAATGGAAAATTCACAGAGAAACTGCCGTATCCTTCCACTGACCGCTGCGGCACACCTGCACCAGGGTAAACCTCCGCCTACCCAACTCCTGCTGTACAGGTGAAAATAGAGCAACAGGACCGCTAGTCTTTGATTTTATTTATTTTCTGCTGTGTTTTACTTGCATCTATTTGAAAGAGTGAGTGTAAACACAAAAAAAAATATATTTTATGTGCTGGAATGTGCAGAAAATAGGTTTAAATATTAAACAAATTTCTTCCAGTCAGAGAATGTTGCATATAATTAAATTTTTGCTTGATGCATAAAGTTAAAAGATTAAAATTAATAAAACTATAAAAGTTTTAAAAAGAGACTTTTCCATTTGATTACATTTTGTATGATGGATTATGCAGAAAAAGTAGAATTGGGCTGAAGGATCTATTTATCACCTCTTCAGGTTGTAAATCGTGTTTTTAAAAAGTAACTAAGTAACTAAGTAATTAATTACTTTTGAAAATAAGTAATCAGTAAAGTAACGGGATTACTTTTTGGGGAAAGTAATCAGTAATTAGTTACTGATTACTTTTTTCAAGTAACTTGACCAACACTGGTCACGGAGGACTGAATGGTTGGCACTGTCTCTGTTGATTGTCATATCTATTTTTTCCAATAGTCCGTAGCACATTTAAATATCAGCAGTTGACCCAAACTGATTTAGACAATTAGATTTTTTTTTTTTTATTGTGTGTTAACTAAGTACTGTGGAAAGTAAACTTTGCAGGGATTAGTGGTGCAAATCGATGACTCATCTCATAAACAATGACACACTGCTCTCACCTACATACGCTGCCTTTATAGGTTAAAATATTAGTATCGTTAATGACTCTAGCAATACTGCAACACCAGTATATGTATATGTTAGAAGGATTTTGGCCCATTCTTTACAGAAACTCGCTTTTTTTGCTGCTTGGCAACTAAAAAGCTGCAGCTTCCTTCACAGATTTTCGATGGGACTGAGGTCTGGAAACTGGTTACCCAACACCATGACCTTAATGTGATTCTTCTTTAGCCACTCCTTTGTTGCCTTTGTTGTTGCCTACTTTGTTTGGCAGTATGTTTTAGGTCATTGTCATGCTGGAAAACCCCTTCACAACTCATCTTCAGTGTTATGAATGAGGGAAGGAAGCTCTTGTGCAACACTTTACAGAACATGATCCTGTCTATCGGCCCCTCAATGTGGTGAAGTCGTCCTGTACCCTTAGCAGAAAAACAGCTGAAATGCTTAATGTTTCCACCACAATGCTTGACTGTGAGGATGGTGTTTTTTGGGTCACACTCAGCATCTCTCTTACTCATAACATGGTGGGTCAAGTTGATGCCAAAGAGCTTTATTTTGGTTTCATTGGACCACAGCACTTTCTCCCAAATCTTCTCTGAATCATTTAGATCGGCAAACTTAAGACAGGCTGGTAAATGTGCAAATGATTATTATCAGATACTTATTTCCCGCAGAGTACAAGCTAAAAGTGAGCAAACATTTGTCCACCTTTCAAAGCAAATTGAATGTGCTCAGTCCATCCAAAACAATGTAATCAGTGGTAGAAATTCATACCCTGAGGAAGTTAGTGAAGGCAGAAATGTTTGTAGAAATAAAAATGACAAACTTGATGAAAATTGTGTAAGACGTTTTCATTTCGACGGACTTGCAGCGATGCCCACATAGATCTGCACCACACCGTGTGCACTGCTCGACTTTGCAGGCTGTCATTATTTATTTATTTTTGTTTTATTCCTTATTCATAGCCCTGAGAGGATGATTCCAGATGATTTCAGTTAAGTCACGTCTATCGCATCATCAGGCTATGGATAATCTAACAACCTGAAGATATCACTTTGTGAATTTAATGTCTTAACAAGCTAATCTGCAATCAAAATATTCAGCTGCCGACTATTTATTGGCTATTTATGGTTGGTTAACTTAGAATATCTGTACGGTTTTCCTCGAGTCTCTTTTGTTTTACTTTTGTCTGACTTTTTCCTGCACTGCATCTGAATGCATTTTTAATTACTGTGTTTGCATCTTAGCATGACTCCTACAGCACTTGTGATTTTATATGGGCTATCATTATCAAACAAAATGAACAGAAAAGCCTGACTTAACTTTAGTTTGTAAAAAGCAAAGTGGTCCCAGTGCTATCCTCAAGCATGACCAGTGCACGCAGTGTCTTTTGAAAAGCTTCATTTTTATTCCACAGCCTGGTAATCAGGTCTGCATAAGCTGCGTTTCACTCATGCTGACTTTCTGCTCCCACATTTCCCCCACTGTTCAGCTCCTGAGATATACTCTGGAACAGTTGATTCTCTTTCCTTCCTTCTCCCCCTCTCCTCCGTGATCTCGCTTCATTCATTCCCACCTCCCCCCTCTTCCTGTTCGCTCTCCTTGGCCTTGATATCAAATAAAGATGAAGGTGTTGGTCTAATCGACATTGTTGCCAATGAATCATTTAGCAGTGTTAGTCTAACATTTCTGATTCCAGGTCAGTGCTTTTCAATACACATCCCTCTGCCAGCAGGGTTTAGCCTGGTTCAGCCTGTAGGCTGCAGACTGGCAGTGCTGCGTCTGTGCTGCCGCTGCCAACCGGCAAACCCCGACTGTCCCTCAGGCACTGACCCCCCGATGTATGCAGGCATTTCCCCGCTGGAGCACAGAAACGCTGACGGGGGTGGGATGTTTTGGAAAGAATCATGCATTTACCCCTCTGGTTTGTTTGGGTCAGATTAATGCTTTTGTGCAAATCACATCTCCACTTATTTAGTTCCACCCACAAGCAAAGTTAGAATCTGTAGCTGTCATTGCAGCTTGTTTTTCAGGGATGTTAGATGTGTTATATGCTTTATGTGTGCTGTGTTATACTACAGTGCCTTTCATTCTTAGGTTATGCACACTTGCTATAAAGATGTTTCCCTTTTATTCCATCGGACTGTACAGGAAGCTGTGAGCTTGTCTGTGTGTATCCATGCTTTTTGGCAAATTGGAAGGGTTTTGCACAGAGTAGGCGTAATGAGCTTTAGCTTCAGCCAACACGGTTTTCACATTTTGGATCTTTCAGTTGAGTTGCAGTGTTTTCTGCATTTTCTTTCTTTTTTTTAACTCCTGTCTTCTGTGGATTTTTTCTTTTGGGACAAAACATTTTCAAATTAAAATTGGCATACCAAATTTTGAAGAATAGCAGTTGTGATTTATTTATTATTTTACACACACAGTGAAAATAAAGTGGCTAAATTCCTCAGTAGCTTTTGTTAGTTTTACATATTCGTGTAATTTTCAAAGTGGCAAATGAAACAAGTGGATCATGAAATTGTGCTTTCATTAGTGCTCCATACCAGTCTGTTACTGCCTCACTGTTTACATTTAATCTAGTTATTATACAGCTTTGTGCATACAAACAGAATTAGCGATTCAGTTATGTTGTGTATTTGAGTTTGTGGTCTTGTGTGAGAGTGTGTTTTTTGCAAGTGCGCTGCAGTGTAGCAGCCAGAGAAAGTAGGTCAGGAGAGAAGGGCTCCTTAGAAGATGACGTGAACTTGTCACCTTGAATTGCATTAGTGGCCGCTGAGGGAAGAGAGGGAGAAAGATGCCATCATATACTGCCACTAAAAAATACACCTTAGCGTCATTTCTACCAACAAGTTGGTCCTTAATATTTGTTAAATGTCTTTAGCAAGAGTGTCAATTAAGAAAGTGTTACTGCCGGTCAGAACACAGTCTAGCTCGGGCCTCAACTCTGTCACAAAGTAAAAACCTGAACATAGTCAGTGTTGGAGAATCTGCCTCATTCATGTTTTTCTTGGACTGTCCTGTATTTTCTTCCTATTGGTTTTGGTAAAAGAGATAAAGTCAATAATCCGTCCACGGATAAAGTTTAACTGATTAACTGAGTTTGTTTTTGTAACACTTGTTACAAATACTGCAAGTCAGCAATAGCTAAGAAGTGGTTAAATAATAATAAAAACAAACAAACATCTACAGCAATCTTTGAACAGATAAAAACAGTTCAGAGAAACTGAAAGGGAGCAGCTGACCTTCTCTCTGTGACTTAAGAGTATATGGTTTTAAAAGTTCTAGGAAAAATCGATATCAAGAGTTTATGAAACATAATTTATTTTTAAAAATTACTTTCACCTGTCTGTTTTTTATGTCTGCTAACACTAACTGTGACCTGGAACAACTCCTAAATTTGATAACTGGAAGAAAATTGATTGTTACTGTTGGATGTTTAATTGTGCACAACTGATCAAAAATCGTTAACTTCACACCAAAACAGACTTTTTGTTTTTATCACTGACACTTAAAAAATGTTAAATGGACTTTCCTCCCAATGAAATGCTTGTTGACCCATGATTTCCTTCTTTTAAAAGTTCTTTTAGTCCTGTATTGTTGTGCAGCTAGCAGACATCTTTCCTGGTGCAAAGCTACGTTACTGGTGAGCTGCGACCAACTGAACTCATTGGATTAACAGCCTAACAGATGTTCAACTTTTAGCCTCTTACAGGTCATTATGGCTCCCAACTATTTTCTATAGATAATGTTTTTTTTATTCACTTCAGTCATGTCAATTTGAGTTATAGTTAAAAATACATTTCAACAAATCACTTTCTGTGTGACAAAATTATTTTTACAACTCAGAGTTCTACTTTATCTACAGCAACCTTACATTTTATCAGCTAGTGTATGATCTACATGTACAGTGGGTTTGAGAGGTCCAATGCACTGCAACTTACAATTGCTTCAAAATCACACACACACACACACACCAAGAAAACGGAAGTTGGATTATACACAATAGGAATGAAATAAATGCCACAAAAACCAACAACAAACTGTTTTGGGGAGACAAGACTGTGACAGAATCGCTGAAGAAGAGACAAGCTAACAGTAAATGGCTAATAGCAAGCATGTATGCGATTAGAACGCAGGATGCCTGCATCTTTTTTCTCCCTGCTAATACAAAAAGAGCTTCTGTGCTTCTTTTAAACACATCTTAAGGAATCCTTTGTATGTTTCGCTAGGGCTGCTCAATTAATCGAATTTTTTTAATCACGATTACGATCTGGACTTTCAACGATCATTAAAAATGACTGAGCCGATTATTAGCCCCTCCCTCATTTATCCGCAACACCTTAAAGGCCGGTCCGTGAAAATATTGTCGGGCATAAACCGGTCCGTGGCGCAAAAAAGGTTGGAGACCGCTGATTAAGAGGACCCGAGGGAAGCTCGGAAAGCTAAGCAGAAGTTATTTGGAGAGTGACTGCCGTTGGTTGAAAAGAGAGGTAAAAAAAACTTCAGTGGTGTTGCACACTATTTTATATTATTTTTTTTAAAGTCATTGTTAACCCTTTAAAGCCGGTCAGAGCAGCACGCTCCGTTTTGTGTAACTATTTTTAAATCCCTGTAGAACCTGAACCGTGTAAGCTAGCGCAATAATTTGTTTTGCATATGAAACCAGAGGAGTTGTACTTACATCTTATGCCATCAGCTTGTCCTCGGTCACGGTTTCCTTCCACATAAAGCTTTGCAAAAATTGCATAAAAAGCGCTTGCAGCAACAAAAACATAATATTCCAGAAACACGCTTTGCCGATCCGATCAGCTGTTTGTAACACTTCCCACAGTGAAACAGACGTCACCGCGAACTGTCCGCCATTTCCTGGCCGAAACCGGAAGTGACGTCATTTTCGCGGAAATTTAGTTTTTTTTTACTTGTAGGCCTTAAAAGCCTATACTGGTCATGTTTGACTTTTCTGAATAGTTTCTGTGATGCTTAGAACTCGAATTGCACTGCTGGAAATAGTTTATTTTGATGCACCTGCTGTTTTCTTTGCAAATTTGCATCATAGGATTGTTTTTTGTTTTTCCTGCAGTATATAAAAATTGGTGTATCTCCAAAATAAAACTATGAAGACACTCAAAATAAATTTCCTGTTGTTGTAAACTATTTTTTGCAACTTTTTTGTATTTAAAGTTTTGAGGGATAAACCTCTTAAATTTCTCCAAGTAGAAATATATGTAAAATAAATAAATAAATAAATATTTTCAATTTTTTTGTAGTTTATTGCACTTTTTTGCAATTAATGTAGTTACTATGGACTTAATGCACACATATTATTAAAATATGGGCTATAACAGTTGCATAGCAAATTGAAATGCTCCCACAAATGGCACTACAGCATGTAAAAAAATAATATAAGCTCTGGCGGACTTGGTTCTATAGTAGGTCTTAAAGGGTTAAATAAATATCGTCAAATAATCGAGATCTCAAATTCAGTGAAAATAATCGTGATTATCATTTTTGCCATAATCGAGCAGCCCTACTGTTTCGCTTTCTTTCACTTAAGCAGCTGTTGCTTCGTTCATCGTTGTCTACCCAAGAACACTTTTGTTGGGTTTTGCGAGATTCTGCTGTTTTCTGGCTTCCATGGAGATTTATTCAACTTCCATTGTGTGTTTTTTCTATTTGCTGGTGTTGCAGTGCATTTGAACTCTCGGCCACCGTACTGATTACCTTTTAGATGAATGTTTCAGGGATTTAGCCTTCAGATATCCAGACCACAATATCCTGTTCTGCATTTTAAGCCTTGCATTAATAGTGCACTTAGAGAATAATTTACTCTGAATGCAGATACATTATAAACTCTGAGTCATCTTCAGATAAGCTGATAGTTCTGAGGCTGCATTTCAATCAGGGTGTTCCTCATTTGTTCATCACTGGGACTATTTACCTGCATGCAGCCAAACATGGATCATTAGTCGTCAGCTCAGACAACTAATGGACAACAAACAAACACTCAACATCAAAATCTAACTCCATTAACAGGTTTAGTCTTGTAGTTTTAGCAAAGTTTAAACAAAATACAAAATGATGTGATTGTTGAACCATTTTAATGGGAACACAAAGAAAAATACTCACCATATTATAGTATAATAACATATTAACACCGATTGCATCAGATAGTATGTGATTGCTGTGTGTCTGATGCATTTATATATTTGGGCGGAAAATTATTACAAGAAATAAAGAGGAGGTAATATTGATGGTGGTGCTGCAAATACTGGAAAATTAGGAAGTAACGTGAGATCTTTGAAAGTACAGATGTGCAGAAAGTGGATACAGATCAAGAAAAGAAAATAGAATCGGCAAGATGACGAGGGGGACATGCTCATCGCATGCCCCACATAAGCACACTGAGGAAATGTTTGAACTTTTCAGTGAGTGAATGTTGCATGTTCATACTGTGTAACGAGAGTCCCTGTGCATAGCTGACTTGGTTTTGTCATCAGGCTATGAACATGGCAAATCCATTAAAGTAAAGGTCACTAGGCAATGGACATCCTGCAAGTGAGCTCAGAGCAGCTGAACAGGTTTGGAGAAAAGCACCAGAATCTTTATGAGCTCTCAATGCTTCCATTTCAAAATATAAGTGTGTGGCACTAATCTTGATAGATAACTTTAGATGCAAGCTGAAGCTGATGTGCTGATGATGTGACCTTCTTACTTCTATTGTTTGTGATTTTTTTTTAACCTAGTAAGAGATATAAGGAGCTTGGAAAGAAAAGCGACAGGACTTCCTTCAGTTTCTTGAAGATGTTTCACCTCTCATCCGAGAAGCTTCTTCAGTTCTTCCTGTTGACCTGGGGCCTCATTCACGTTGTCCTGCATTGTCATATATCCAACATGGAGGACAAGTTAATGTCACATGGTTAGCTTTTTCTTTCTGTTAAGAACAGAAAGACTACAAAAAAATCTTCCTGTGCTATTTGCAAACTGTCCTGACTGTGTAAAAGAACTGCAAAGAATTTTGGCTTATTCATATGTTACTAACGACCACAGTTTAATTGCATTATTTCTTTGCAGTAAATTATACACTAATAAATAATAAATCTCAAAAGGTGTAATGTTTTCCCTTAAAACTTTAAAAGTAGGGCTGGCAGTTTAGCTCAATGCATTGAGCGGGCGAGTGTGGCTGGCCCAGGTTCGAGTCCGACCTGCGGCCCTTTGCTGCATGTTTCCCCCCCCCCCCTCCCCCCTCTATCTCTCTGCCCCTGCTTTCCTGTCCTCTCGTCACTGTGTCTATCAAATAAAAAGCTGAAAAAGGCCAAAAAAACACAACTATAAACGCGCACACAGATAAACAGTTGCTTGAATAACCTGTAGTTACACTTTGCTAACAAAACTGTTTTGTCCATATATGAGCTTTTGGTGTCCTTGTTTACATAATTTATTAATTTGCCTTTTTTCACTACATGAATACATGAACGTGCAGAAGCTTGAGAAACTGAAAATGCACAAGCCTCTGAATGAACTTTGTTGTAATTATGCAAACTCTGCAGCTGAATCCTGATCTACAACAGTTAACTTTAGACTATCAGCAACAAAGTTAAACTAATCTTTATTAAAATAAAAAAGAAAGAAAAAGGAGACGGGTTTCAATTCAATTCAGTGTTATAGTGCCAAACCACAACAACATTGACCTCAAGGCACTTTATACTGTAGTGTAAAGAATAACAGTGGGAAGGAAAAACTTCCTTTTAACAGGAAGAAGAAACCTTTGACAGAACCAGGCTCAGAGAGGGACAGCCATCGGCTACAGCCGGTTGTAGGTGAGTGGAAGGAGACGGGACAAAGAGACACCGAGGACAAGAGCCAGAGTTTAACTAATGATTCAATGCAAAATGGTGTATAAACACTGAGAGTTTTTAACCAAACTAGTAGAATAAGCAATAAATATTTAGATTAAGGGTCTTCTGTATATTGTTCATTAATCACAGGTTTCAGTAAACTTTCTGTTCACAGAAGTATTCTTGAGCACAAAAACCAATCACAGTTATGGCTTTCTTTTACCATAGTGATTAGATTTAGACTATGATGTACTCATTTACATAGAAGCCATCAGGCATGTAAGGCATTGCTGGGTAAAAGTACTTTGCACATGAAGACCAGAGGAGAAAGCCTCTCTCTGCTGGGTTTAAAAATTTGCAGTGTATGTTGAAGCTCTGGACTAAATCCTGGATTATTGAGGCTAATAAGGAGAGAGAGCTAAACCCATCCGACTTGCTCGTGCACAAAAAACGATCAAGTCAAATTTGGTAAAAGAGCAAAAGAGAGTGGAGAAAAATGATAAAAGAGGAAATAGATGGGAAGGAAGAAATAGAGAATTATGTTTTCAGATAAAACTCCATAGAGAGTCCGATGCAGCTCAGCTAATCAGCGTCATGACTACAAAACAATAAGAGGTTCATGCCTGACATGCATCTCTCAGAGTTGGGGTGAAAAGACAATGAGTTTAAGGAGCATCTGGAGTGATGTGGATGCTGTACTGGTGTGTTGATGGCAAAGAGGGAGGTGAAGATGAAGGAGAGGCTCTCAGTTTCCTGGTTGACCTACACTCCTGGTATGAAGATTTTGAATCTGTTTTATGGTTATGCATTTTACAAATTCACAATGCTGCCAAAAACAGTTCAAATTTGCAACTGTGTGACATTAACAATGTGTTGATTAATCCATTGTATAATTTATCCTAACACAAAATTATTAAACCAAAATGAAACTCAGTTAAACAAAACAAAAAAAATCCACCCAATAATGGTAAACAGACACATTAATTATAGAAGCTGGTTACATAAAAGGTCAGTTCAGGCAAAGGATGTCACTTCTCATTGATTTTCAGCTCTGAGCAGTGATGACATCCTATAATGAAACTGTCTGATCCTTGTCTCTTCATCAACATCTTTCACTTGCTTATAAAAGCAGAACTATAACACACATCATAAGATTTGTGTAGCATGTTTTGCAGGAATGTCAAGATAAAGACAGGGCATGATAAAACAGATAAACCAGTGGAATATAATAAATGAAATATAAGACAATTCATAAAATGTCAGATGCCAGGCTTTTAGTACATTTAATCAGAGATGGCAAACGAGATGAAAGCAGAACATAAAATAAACAATAGAAAATAATACTTTATCTGGGGAAGCACAGTGTTGTAATCATTGTGTCGTGGCAAGAAAAATGTGAAACTTTTTATGAAACAAACTGCAAAACAATATAAAACTATCAAATTCCCAAAAAGTTTGGACTTGGATGGAAATAAAAACAGAATGAAATGGTTTGTGAATATCGTAAACATATTTCACAGTAAAAAGTAGAAGAAATATCAAATGTTTAAACTGAGAAAATGTACCATTATAAGAAAATCATTTTGAACTGATGACAGCATCACTCCCCAGAGAAGTTGGGACAGGGCGATGTTTACTATGGCCCAACATCCCCTCTGCTTTTAACATCAGTCTGTAAACGTCGGGGAACTGGGAGGAGCTGCTGGACCTTTGGAAGAGAAGTGTTCCCATTCTTGTCTGATAGTCTTTGTCATAATAAAATGCTTTTAATTGGTGAAAAGTCTGGACTGCAGGTCAGTCAGGTCAGCACCAACACATGAAGCCAGTATGCGGTTTAGCATAGTCTTGGTGAAATACTCAAGGTCTTCTCTGAAAAGGCCTTGCATATGGATAGAAGCATATGTTGCTATAAAACTTTAAACCTTTAATCATTGATGGTGCCTTTCCAGATGTGCAAGCTGGCATTCCACAGGCACTAAGGCATCTCTATATCATCAGACAGTCGTTTGAGCCAAGCTCCTTAATTTAAAGATTTGGCATCCACGTTTTTCAAAAAAAATTCAGATTTCAATTTGTCTGAACACAGAGCAGTTTGCCACTTTGCTTCAGTCAATGTAAACGAGCTTTAGGCCAGAAAGGACAGTAGCATGTCTGGGTATATTCATTCATATATGGCTTCTTTTTTGCATGAGAGCTTTAACCTGCGTTTGTGGATGGTGCGGTCGTCTGTTTTCACAACAGTGATTTGTGAAAGTGTTCCTGAGCCCATACAGTGATTTCCAGGACAGAATCATTTTTAATGCAGTGCCTCCTGAGGGCCCAAACATCACAGGTGTCCAATCTTGATTTCTGGCCTTGTCTCTTGCAGACAGAGATTTCTCCAGATTCTCAAATTCTTTCGATGATATTATGTAGTGTAAATTATAAGATCGTTGTGAGAATTATAAGAATTATGAGATCGTTAAAGTCTTTGCAATTTTATGTAGAGAAACAGTATTCTGAAATTTTACACAGCATCACAGCTTTTTGGGGGGTTAGAAAGAAAGAAGGAAAGTAATTAGAGAAATTAAACAACTCAATTCTAATACTTGGTTGAAAAATCTTTGCTGGCAATGACAGCCTGAAGTCTTGAACTCATGAAAATCACCAGTGCTTGATTTCCTCTTTTTAACGCTATGCCAGGCCTTTACTGCAGCGGCATTCAGCTGCTGTTTGTTTGTGGGCCTTGCTGTCCGAAAATGTGGCTTCAACAAGTGTAATGCTCAGGTGGGTTAAAATCCAGTGACTGACTTGGCCATTCAAGAATATTCCACTTCTTTAGTTTAATAAACTCCTGGGTTGTTTTGGCTGTATGTTTTGGATCATTGTACATCTGTATTATGAAACGCTGCCCAATTTGACAGCATTTATCTTGATTTGAGCAGACAGTATGTCTCTGAACACTGTGCTGTGTCACATCAGCAATAAACACTAGTGTCCCAGTGCTACTGGCCATGCACGCCCAACCATCCCACTGCCCTCGCCATGTTTTACAGATGATGTGGTATGCTTTGGATCATGAGCAGTTCCACACCTTCACCATACTATTTCCCTGCCAGTCTGGTAGAGGTGGATCTTGGTTTCATCTGTCCAAAGAATGTTTTTCCAGAACTGTCCTGACTTCTTTACATGTTTTTTTTTTTTAGCAAAGTTTGACTGACTTGAGCACAGCACCTTAATCCAACTCCAGGCCTTTAATCTGCTTAATTGATAATGACATAAAGGAATTGCCCAAACCTGCGCATTAAATAGCCTTTGATTCAAATGTCCAATTACCTTTGGTCCCTTTAGGGTTGCACATGTTGTGGTCTCAAACTCTCAAACCCTTCATTCAACTTAAATGTGGACACCCTCAAATGAAAACTGTGAGTCTACGCATTATGTCCATGTGCATTATATAACTATAGCTGTAATATATGTTTTAGGAAACAAGTAAAAAAAAAAAAAAAAAAAAAAACTTTAGATGCAGGTATCGCTGTCCAAATATACATGGACCTAACTGTATGACATTAGCTGTTCTCACACATTTAGTTCATGTTTTTTATTCCTTGTTTATCTCAGACATGACACATCTTAAGCCTCTTAAAATGGGAGACTAAATTCTTTTTTTTTTTTTTAATGGCTGTAACTCCTAAACATTTGGTGCACATCTTGTGCTTTCCCAGATCAGGTTTACACCAGGCAGCATGATGGTGGAGTCGTCAACAATCTCACCTTTCAGCAAAAAAGCTTCTGTGTGGAGTTTGCATGTAGCCCATGTGTCTGTGTGGGTTTCCTCCCACTTCCTTCCAGAGCTGAAAAACTTGCTTACTTAAAGTGTATAGAATAAAGTGCTGTATGAATGGACTGCTCAAATGTGACTTGTAGTCTAAAGCAGCGGTCCTCCGGACTGGTTTATGTCCAACAATATTTTTACAGACTGGCCTTTAAGGTGTCGCGGATAAATACAACCAAATAAAACCAGTAGCGGTACCAAAAAAAGAAAGAAGATTTATTAATAACACACAGGAAAAGACCCAGGGAAACAAAGTTACCAATAAAAAAATAACACTAAAAACCGATAAAACCATGAATTCCACACAGAGCCTGAACTCTCACGGCCTGGCACCAAACAATGTGGGTTGGGGACCACTGGTCTAAAGTCCGTAAGGCTGGAAAGGAGCTCTGTAAACGTGAGTATATTTACATAGTTTAAAAAAGAAAAATAGATTTAAGTTGATGGTTCTCATAGTAAATTTGAAAAACAGTGGCACTGACATTGATTTACTTTACATCAACATCAGTTACTGTATGGACCACTTTGTGAATTCAACTGTTTTTTGTTTGTTTTTTTTTCTTCAGTACTTCATCTCATTGTGTCTTAAATTGTTGTCTCTTATTCTTTCTCAGCAGCAACCCTCTGTTTAAACATCAATAACATTAAAATGAATTCCTAATGTTGACATTCAGCTTGATCAAAGCCTAAATGAATGCTGTTCATGGCAGTCTGGATCAGTTAGTGAAATTCAACACTGTTTACTCCTTCCAATTACTTCCTGGGCCCTCGGAGAGCAGTATCTCAGGAGAAATGGTAATTTGGATCACGGGAATGAACATTAGAGGTGTTCTCCTGCTGTTAAAATCTAGGTAAAACTGCTCAGTGCCTAAAACAGTCACTTGGAAAAGTTTTTATGGTGTGAGAAGGCCTTAAAAGAATATACAGGCACAACCTTATGCTGTTTACTTGCAGAAAACATCCATACGTCCTGATTCAACATTTCCTCAGTGGATACAGTTTAGGCATTCAGCACTAATGTTTTTCCCTCTGGTCCAGGAAGCACTGAGAGTCATCTGAATCAATAGGACAGAACCTGTTACTCCCCATTAGCAATGCTGTGTATGTATGAGCACTAATTAGCCTCCATTACCTTGGATAAGAGCTGCACAGAGAGGAGAGCATCAAATTTTAATGAGCCTCTTGTAACTGCACTGAATATTTGCTGTGTTTTAAGTGCAGCATCTACTGTAACTCTCTCTCTCTGTCTCTCTTTCTCGCTCTCTCACTCACACACTGCTGCTGCTTTCAGATAAATAAGCAAGTCAGTCGATACAAGTGATATTAGGTCAAGGGAAAACATGATGTCCACTTAAGTAGGCCTGTTTGTTTCTGGCTCTAAGCCACTTGTCAGATACACTTATAAAAGCACTGGTTGAGTTTGAAACAAGCATGCTTGCTCTCTGGGTGCTTTTCAGTATAATCCACTAAATGAGGAACTGGATTGGAGTAAAAAAAACAAAAACAAACAGAAATTATTCTCACCGAGCCAATCCATTTTTGGATGTCTTTGGCTCACCCATGTAACAAGTGTAGAAAAGCATAAATCCAACTGTTAAAGCTGAAGAAAGTTTTGGAAACATATAAGAGCACCTAGAAGTTTAATCTATTATCTACTGGCGAGGAGAAGTGGACATCACTAAGTGTTGTATCAGGCTGATGAGCCCGAAAAGTTCACTGGAACAGTCACGCTTTTTTAATTTTCTTGATTTTGGTTCTTACCGCTCTTCCTCTATGATACAGATTAAGTGCAGAATTCTTGCTTTTTTTCTTTACTCAGTGTAATCTTTCATGCTGTCAGGTGGGGGACATTTGTGACAACGGAAGTCAAAAACAATAAATTCTTGTCCTTCTAACTTTTCCTTAGCGTGATGGATTGACATTGCCTTTCTTTCTATTTCATGCCTTGTTGAAACACAGAATAATATAAGCATCAGTTAACAAAGCTCTGTTTCGGTCTATTAATATCAGGGTGATTTCTGGTGCTAGTGCACATGCACCAATAACTTCTCTCTCCTGCTTAAAAAAAAAAACAACAATACCATAGTTCAACTGTGCAAGGAGTTTGCCACAACATGTAGCTCCCTATGGAAGAGTCATGGGACCTTTAGGTCAGAGTGGAGAGGAGTTCAGGGTGGATAGATGGGTTGACAAAAACCAGTAGAGTTCTTTTTTTCCCAGCATTGAAGAATGAGTCAATATTCACTTCTAACCATGACTGTCCACTAGTCTGTGTGTTGATGAGTCATTGGGAGACCTAAAAACTACTGATGTAATATCTTTGTCTTCTTTCACCTCAGGCTCTCATTTTAACCCAAAGAAAACTCACCAGTCTTGCTTTGCTGACTGTTTGATCTGCTAACCTGCAATAAAGCTGTTAAACTTATACCTTTGGCGTCCTGTGTTTGAGTAAAGACGCTGTCTGAGCCATAACAATGCGTTTCCTGTTTCAAGCCACAGTCAGCTTTTATTTTAACCTATGTTGTTTTATTTGACTGTAACACTTACAACAAAGGACTTCAGTTTTAACCCACTGCTAATTTTATCCAAGTTGTTTCTGTGTTTAAGTCTATCTAAACTGAGAAATAAATAAAATGCAGCTCAGAAAATACCTCTTGCTCCTCCTACCCGGCTTCTTGTTGCATTAAGCAAACAGAGTGCCATAGATTGTTTTCTTGTAATTGTCATGAGCAAAATATATTTAATAAAATTCACCAATGAGAGAAATTGTACTGTGCGATATAAGGCAGGCAGAGAATCAAGAGGCTTTAGTGGTTAAATCTAGCATGTAAAAAAAAGGTTCTGCTGTTTGACAGAGTGCAAGAATCCAGGAGCTGAATCCTTTTTTTAAAAAAAGAAAAAAAGAGCCCGAGGCGACAGCTACAAATGTCATGTTTTGTCAGACTATCTAAAACAGACCAAAACACAAAGGCCATACGTGCACAATGATACAAAATAGAGAAGTCCTTGGATTTCCAAGTCAGAGATTCAGAGATCCCTTGGAGGGTTTACAGTCCCTGATAAATGATTCAGATTCTGGTGATCATTTCAGTACCAGGACATTAGTATTTTCCTTTATTCTGCCTTTTAACCTAAAGTGAAAAGTAAATACCTCATCATTTATGAAAAATGACTAGCATTGCAAATTTGCTGAAAATAACAAATACTAAGCATGTTTTACTTTCAGCTTTTTCCCCTCAAATATCTGATTGCCCAGCCATTGAATTGTGGCATCTTAATCCAATTTCTCTGATTATCAGAGTGTACGTGATGCAGTTAAGACTGATCAACTCAAACTCAGTTTACTTTAACTAATCTCTATAATTCCCATCTCTAACTCTATAAGACTTGTGATATTTGAGGCCTCTGCTATGGAGACTTCTGGAGTGTTTGATGAGGATCTGATGAACCCTCACACAGAGCCACGCACACTTCAGACAGACAGAGCGTCTGCCTCTTGGGTCGCTAATGGACACAGAGAGCAGCAGAGATCAATACAGCCAGACGCGCTACTGTCGGAGAGAGAGGAAGAGGAAGTGGTCTAACAGGAGCAGATTAATGAGTTCTGGTGGTGGCTTTAGTTAGTATTGTATGCTGTCTCCAAGCAGCAACTTCTGCAGCTAAAAAAAATTATGCTAATAAGAAAATACCAAGATATTGATTTGAAAATTCTACATCGCCTCATTCTTGAGTTATAGCATTCACAAACTGTGGTGTCCACGCTGCCCAATCTCTTACAAAACTAAAATAATTAAGAGCCATCATTTTTGTCTTCATAAAGATTAAAACTATTATCACTATTATCATTTTTGAAAACACCATTTTGATTTTATCTAATGTAGTGTGATTCTATTCTTAGAAACTGCAACAGGTCATCCAACGAATGAGCTTGTTTTTAAGGCAAGACTAATCTGTACCCATCTGAATGAAGGTTTGTGAATGTGAAAATGATCAACTACGTTTGCAAACAGCATATCAGGGGCTGGGCCCCGCTAAAGGTGTGATCCTAGAAACTCCCCTTCTTTTTAACAACCAAATCTGTGTGAGATACATTGCTATAGCTGTATCTCACGTACGATTAAATAACCTGTTTGGTACTTGAATGAATGTAGGATCTTAAACTGAATAATTTGTGTCCTTGCATCTCTTGACATTCACACATTTTAATGCACCTACATATCCTGTCCCATTCCTCATCCATGTAAGTCTGAATTACTTACTGTTATGTATTATTAAGAAGGGAAGAAGCTTCACTGCCCAGTGAACCATCATAAAACATGACCTTTTTCAAGTCAACAGATGCATCTTACTAACCAAGCTTGCTAGCCAAGTGTGCTAGCCAAGTGTGCTAGCTAGCTTAAGATGCCGTTAAAGACAAACAAATACAATGGCCACAGGCAAAAATCCAAACTCAGTGTAGTTTACAAAAGTTAACAAACAAACACCACATCCATCCATTAGAGTGAATTGAACATAACTAAAACTTTCTAATTCTTAACCTGTATCATTAATAATCAAGGTATAAAAATTTCAGTTGTTAGCCAAGACTACTTTTTGACTCCTGTAGATTTCTTCTTTTTTTAAAAAAAATTATTCATATGCCTTAATTTAATACTTAACCTGTGCATCAGTGCTTCCTCTTGTCATTTAGCTTTTTGCAAGTAAAGTTCAGTACTGTTTGTCTCTTAGAGGCCTGAAACTTGTTTTCAACATCCAATTCATCAGTGGGGGAGAGGGAGAGAAACTCCCAGATTAGCTTTTTAATAGCCTGCAAACCCCTTAATTTAATTTGTTTGTTGAGGACACAGAGGCCCGTAGGAGGACTGAGGCTTTGAGCAGCAGTGACACGTACAGTTCAGCAGGAGATTTTGACCACCAAACAGTTTTCCGGGAGCACATTAATTATCTTCATATGCCAGTGCACCCTGCTTGTCTTATGTATGGCTATCAGAGAAAAAGATGAAAGTCATTACTCTGAATGATGAGTTTGTGTTCGCCTGGTTTACACAGGAGTTCAATTACAGCGCATAGAGCTACTTTCAGCTAATGTTTTCTGAAGACAAACAAACCTCCAACTTAATGAGCAGCTCGCTAGAACAAATTTGAACTAAATTGAATTAGGCCTTGTGCTGATGCGGCCCGAGCTGAGCGTTGCACAGGCTCGGTCGTTCGTCAGTGCCACAGAAGTGATGACGTTAACGTGACTTAAAAAACAAAACTCGGCATGTAACAAGCTCAGGACCTAGTTATGAAATGCGCAATATAATTACGAGTCATTTTAAATCTCATGACAATTATTGTTAGCTATTATCAACCACACAAAGCAGCAGCCACTTTACAGATGGACTGGAGGCTACTTCCATTTGTCACTGTCACACACACACACACACACACACACACACACAAAGAAAAACATACACACACGCACACACACGCAAACAGACACCAATAGGCATGTACTCACAGCTAAAAGGATGTATAGTGTAATACACAAAACCTAATTTAGCGTTTTGTGTGGCAGGCCCATTTACTCTGAAGGCCAGCAACACAACAATCCTGGTTTTGGAGGTGATGAAATTTTGGGAAAGTTTGGTTAAATTATTTTTAGGCTGGTGAAAACAAAGAATGGTAGAACTGTTGTTCTGGTCAATAATGAACTACACAGTATTTATAGACAACAGAAGTCAACATTTTTATGCACACAGCAGTTTGGCTGACGACCACATACATGTAAATCTGCATTTAAAACATTTCTATTTATTCCTGATATTGTTGTGAGCCAGGCCGGCTAAACAACAACAACCGCTGCTCATAAGCTAACATTATGCTAGCTAATGGTTCCCACTGACAAACAGTTGATTACATTCTCACATCATATCGGAGTTCATTGGCCTGAGTCTGACAAAAGTAGATCCATTTCGAAGAATGAGTGAGTGATTATATAAGAAGTACACATCAAGTACACATTCTTTGCTTTAACCAGCTCATGCCACTTACCTAACAACTACTCCTGGCCTTTTCCATCATTTCTGAATTTTTCATTAACTCCACCCCTTTAAATTTGAAAGGATTTTACTTTGTTATAATGTCTGTTTGCGATAGAGAGCATTGTATCAAAAAAGAATAACACTGTCTCCATCTGCTTTATTCACCATGCAGCCAATCACATTCTACGACAGACTTGGATCATACCATTATGTGAAAGGAGGAAGGGGGGCAGACGATACAAGGTAGCAAGTGTAGTGATAAAGGCTAGGCACACAGCTAAACAGGGAGTCAGAGCGAAAACGTAAAATGAACAGCGTCTAATAATGGAGTCTGCAAAAGCTGAGTGCAGATTTTATAAAATTTGAAGCTGGTTAAAGCCCGTTTTTATTTTTAGTGATTCTTCTAATCATGACTGTAACAAAAGGTTTCAAACGAGGCCTTAAACCTGGTGTGTGTGCTCCTCAGTACTAGCCAATGCATGAAAATGAGGCTTTCATGAAAACACTGAATAAAAATGTATTTGAAAAAGAATGAATTTACAGTTGAGTATTGAATATTACATAAACTACATACATACATAAAAAGTTTAGTTGACTCTTTTTAAGGTATGCCCCAATAAATTTACTATAGTAAGTTCATTATTTTGAAGTCATATATTGGCTTTTAAATATTTAAAACGTTTATGTAATGTTTCAAAAATAAATAAAAGCATCAGAAAGCAAACAAATAAAAAATACAATTTGTTAAATTTTGTGCACAATGTAAGTGCAAGAAGAACCTGTCAGCAACTGAAAAAAGACAAAGATTACTTTTTTTCATCGTCTTTTCTTAGATTCTAAATCAGGCATTATGTCAGACTAAAGATGAATATCCTTTAAGTTGACTGCCATGTAATCGAAATAAATAAGTAAAATTAAATTATATTTTCTTAGAAGGACTTAATGTGCTATTTAAGTTAGTTGGACTGTTTTTAAATGATTAAGTTTACATTAATTCATTTATTTAATTAATTGAGTGTTTGGGTTTACAAAGAGGAAACATCTGGATAAGTGTCCCATTTGTATAGGCTTTATTTCTCCAGGGGTAGCAGGGGTGATTTTAATGTTACCTGCCCTGGTCAGTCATTTTAATCAAGACTGGAGCACATATGGGTGTAAATGTCCACTTGGGAGTGATAATTAAAAGCAAAGTCATAGTATTTGATCAATTTAGTCCTTTTAATTAAGCCTGTGTTCCTTTCTTTTTCTTAACGTAATATAGTTCCCTCATGGTTGCTCTTAAGCCCACTCCAAATGAATTTGCAATTAGAGCATCTGTCTTGATTCTTTTTTTAAATGTGCAAAATGAATACAGAGAACTTGACTTTGCTAGTCCTCCTTTTATTTAAATACCATTAAGAAACAGTCTTGTTTTGGGGGAGTTTTTTGTAAGGCAAGAACATCCTGCTCTATTTTAGCAACCAGTGTAAAATTTGGCTTTTATGTGAACAGGAAATAGAAAAGAGTGAGAGTTGTTCTTACCAGACCATATATGCTTATTGAAGGAACCAAAGAATACAAAACCCCCCAACAAACTCATCAAACAAGCTTTTTTAATGTCCCTTGCAGGTAAGGACCATCCTCCCCTGGCTTTAACTGTTTTTCTGAAGTGCACAGGTCCCTATAACAAAGAAGAGATAAGATTTGTGGTAGAAATATTTCAACCCCCAGCTGCTACTAAACCAATTTTCAGGTTGTTGTTCAGAAAAATCTTCACCCAAACTGAAAAACTGGAACAAAAGCAGATAAATCTCTTCCTTTGAATCGTATTTGATCCGTCCGGTTAAGAAGCGGGACTCGCAGTCAAGTTCCTCTGTTGATGTCAGCTCCTTCTCCACTTCACATTCCAGCTGCCTGTCACTGTGTTTTACAGTTTTTCTCAGTCGCTTTGGTGCATTTCTCACAACAGAATTGAACTCTCCACCACTACTAAGGCACTTCTCAAAACAATTAGTGCAAACTGCAAAACATGGTGGATAACTTGCAAAAGTGAGTCACTCCATCAAAAAGAAAAGTCAGGTGTCCAAAATAAGTTGTCAATGCATCAACAACAAATCCCTTGAGCAAAACAGACAATACATTCATCAAAAGCAAGTACTGATACCAAACAAAGTGTCAGGGCTGTCACAATTACAAGTCATTAGACCAGCACCTTTGGTCACAAAATCACATGGTCTGAACATGTTCCCATTGTGACGGATGTCTTTGTAGGTGCTTCCCAATGACATGTCAAGTCCGGACCGCATGCATGGCATGTTGAAAACCATAAATTGTAAAGGACAATCAAGACACTCCATATGCACTCTTGATAATATTTAATTGAAACTGTTCACAGCATTGTGCAAACTGGGGAAATACAGTAAATCAAACATTTTACAGCAAACAAACTCACCTAGACAGTAAACCTCACTGCAGTAGTTACGACTCAAAAAAAACAAACTGAAAAACAGACACTGCTGCATATCAATCATTGATATCTAGACGCTCCCGTCTGTCTGCCCACATATTTGCATCAACATCACAGCGTATGTCAGCTCTATCGATGCATCGGGGAAAGTATCTTCTGGAGTGTCGAATCCACCCTCTGCAGGACTCTGCTGTGATGTCATCACAAGCTGCATCCATAGCTGCTAGCAGGGTCATTTGGGTATGTGGATGCCTGTCATATACCTTCCACCTCCAGGAAGAGAAAAACTCCTCAATTGGATTCAGGAATGGACTGTAAGGAGGAAGAAACTCCATAAGCATCCTGTCGTGTGCTGCAAACCACTGCCTGACTACAGCAGAGTGATGGAAGCTTACATTATCCCAAACCACTACATACATTGTCCGATTGTCACCAGGATCATCCCTTCCATTTTGTGGGATCAGGTCCCTATGAAGAGCATCCAGAAAAGCCAACAGGTGTTGTGAATTGTATGCACCAATACGAGGAATATGGGTGTGAACACCATTCTCTGAGATTGCGGCACACATTGTAATATTCCCTCCTCGTTGGCCTGGGACATCAATGGTGGCTCTTTCACCAATGTGATTCCGTCCACGCCGTCTGCCTTTTGCGAGATTGAATCCCGCTTCGTCAAGATATACAAACATGTGCAGGGGTTCCCTGGCCTCCAACTCCAGGATATGCTTTACAAAGGATGAGAATCAGACAGGTCTGTAATGGTGCATTTGGCAGAACAGATTGTACAGTTGGAATTGTACATAGGATTACAGTAACATGCATAAATGTAGGTTGAGTACATGGCCTAAACTGTTACAGTGAACAGAGGTACATATGCGAACATGTGTTACCTGTACATACTGGTGACGGAGCTCCTTCACTCGATCACTGTTCCGTTCAAATGGCACTCTGTACAATTGCTTCATGGACATTTCATTCCGTCTGAGGACTCTGTCTATGGTGGAAATTGATATTGACTGAATATTTCCGAAGATGGTGTCATCGTTTACGACAGTTCTTTGTATTTCTCTCAGTCTCAAAGCGTTGTTTGCAGCCACCATTGCACAAATTCTTTCCTCTTGCTGCGGAGTCATAAGTCGACCTCTTCCACCTCCTCTAGGTTGTCTGGCAGTCCTTTTTGAGATGCAGATGGGAAAACACACACATGTAAGCGCAAACATGCTTACAGTGATTGTCACAGGACTATCATTCAAAACTCCTTTCTTTACAGCATTACTGTATTGTACCACAGCACACTATGCCACACCTGGGCCAAGTCTGCGCTTCAGTTACAGTACGTCTATGTGTAAGGATCTGTAAGGTCATGTCCTAATGCAAGTCTCCTGTATGACTATGAAAGTGCAGAGCAAATTAGTTTGTGCTGCATACTGTAACTAGATTACGGTGTGCTCACCTGTTTTCCCGACGAAATGTCTGGATGATAGAACTTACAGTAGTTCTCCCAACATTTGGCTGCACCCTTCGACCAGCCTCGGCCATTGTGAGGCCATGGTTTATCACATGATCCACAAGTGTTGCCCTGATTTCGTCAGGAACGTGTCTATGTGGTTGGCCTCTTCTCACCCGGTTTTGTCCTCGTCCTCCACCGATCCTCACTCCTCTTCCACGAGGCTGACGTTCCATGTTCTGCTGTTTTGTAGATTCAGTATGCACCTCATGCCAATCCTGTCTGTTGGTTTACATTGCAGTATATATGTACTTGTGGAGTGGGGGATGCTGTGCCGCGGTTCACCTGTGACTGGGTAGGAGAGGCTTTTCATTGGTTGCAAGTAGGAGTGACACACACCAATTTTCATTAGTGTGAGATAAGGTTCACCTGAGACATGTAGTTTATGGAGATTTTCATGGGAACTCCTCCAAAATAGGGTTTTCAAAATGGGTGTATGAATCGTTTGACAAGCTGTTCAGCAATTTTGAGTGCACTGACACAAGCAATGCAATGAAGACTATTAGTTGTAAGGACAATGACTATTCAGCCGGTACAAGTATGAATAATTGTGACATTCATGATGAAAGAAAGGAGATAGTGATGAATAGGAAGTCAAACGTGACCATTCTTTAGATATTTGTACTCACTCAACTGCTTCATGTCCAAAGGCATTTGCCTTTGGACGCAGTGAACGTGAAACCGCCACAGGGTTGTGCCAAAACGACTACATGTTGTGGTGGTTGAACTAACTGTTGTGCAATGTTTAATTCTGTTGTGAGAAATGCACCAAAGCGACTGAGAAAAACTGTAAAGCAGCTCGTTATTCAGTGGTTCTCATTTACACATTTTTATGTCTGCATTATCAGACAACTTGATGAGCGAAAAAACTGTGATTAAACACAACTCATAAATTGTATGTGTTAACCAGTCAAACAGTAAACCCCGTTCTGCTGCACTGATGAATCAGTCAAATTGCTGCTATCATCAGAAATCATGTGACAATTTGAACCTGCAGTAAAAGAGACTTTACGCTGGTGGTCTCTTTTGGCTCCAATAATGTCAAACCATTGCATTTTCTTCTGGTCTTCTGTGTTCTCTCAGCCCTGATCTCTGTCTTCATATCTGCGTGGTACATTTTGTACAGGACACAGGTAAACAGAATTTGTTTCGTGCAGATCTTAACACAAGCTTGTCCAATTTATTTTGAAACCACAAAGCAAACACAAGCACACACACAAAAAAAAAACCCTCACAGACATTTATAACTGCATCCATGGATACTGTCGACTGGGTAACAGGGAAAAAGCTTGATCACTGGTTTGTTACTTACAGAGGAGAGGCACAGAAACGCTTTAAAAATAGCACTGAGGGTTGTTTAGTCCTATTAATGTAAATTCTGGTAGTTTATTTAATGTTCTTTTTTTCAGCCCCTCCCCCCCCAAAAAACAAAACAACCAAGATCCCAAAATACATTTTTAAATAAATGAAGAGCAATCACTTTTGAAGTGATCTCTCCATCACTGGGGGCTTCCTGCAGACATCCTGTGTGTGTAGGTGTGTGTTTTGTTGGTGGATACACTCACCTTCACCCATTTCCTTGACCCAGTTTCAGCGCTGTGTCTCTGCTGAACCTTTTTTAAAGCTGAAATCCCATTTAAATCCCCTCCAACCCCAGCCCCCCAACATCACTGACCTTCCCTATTGCCCCTTCCCACACACACACACACACACACACACACACACACACACACACACACAGAGAGAGAGAGAGAGAGAGGGGGGGGGGACAGACACTGCATGTTGTCCTCGTTCTGCCTGGCTTCACCAAAGAATTTGGACAGAACACTTGAATTATTCAGTATCACCCCTCCTTCACACACACACACACACATACACACACACACACACACAACGCCGCTCCATCTTCAGGTCTTCCATAGTTCTGAAGTAAATTAAACTCAGGGTAGAAAATATGAATAACTCCACGGATTAAAGTGTTTTTGTCTGTTCACTTACATTTTTAAAAATTTTTTACTCTTCCTCTTTCTCTCTCCGTTAAATGACAGAGTACACGCACTAGAGATTTTTGAACTAAATTTTAGGGAATGTTATTTCGCTGCATTATATATGCTAAATTAGAAATATATGTATGTATAGCATTAAAATGCCTTCCATGACCTGCTTCACAGCTTGTAGAGACACAAAAATGAATGAATACATAATTCGACACAATAAAGATGCTCATTACATGCGTAATGGTGACACTTATTTTGTAAGCCTAAAATAATAATAATCTTTAATTAAATGTTTAGCTTCCATTGAACAGTGGCTTGGTGACAACTACTTACAGTTGAACTCTGAGAAGTCAGAAACATTAATTATTGCCCGCGACAACCAGATATCTCTAATCAAACAGCATCTTGGTTCTCTTGGCTCATTTGTTCACGGAGCCTCAGGTACCTTGGTGTGATGTTTGATTCTGCCATGTCCATAGAACAACACTCTCACCAGTTGATTAGGAAATGCCTTTTTCAGCTAAGAAACATCTCCAAACTGTGAACTTTGCTGTCTAAATCTGAGTTAGAAATGGTTATTCTGCCTTTTCTTTTTCCTTATTAATAAGGAAAAAGAAAAGGCAGAAAATTCAGTTCAGGTTTAGTATTGTGTGGGTATGGAGAAATAGGCTAATAATTTAGTGTAACTTCATCTTGCTTAGATTATTGTAACAGCCTTTTTCTTTGTTTGAGCAAAAGGAATCTTGACCGTCTCCAGTTAGTCCAGAATGCTGCTGCAAGGCTTAAGACACGAAAAAGAGAGCACATTACACCATTTTAAAATCTTGGTACTGACTTTTAAAGCTTTGAATTGTGATGCCCCTGCCTACATTTCTGATCTTTTAGAACCCCACGCTCCCTTCGCAGCCTGAGATCATCTAATCAAAGGCTGTTGGTAGTCCCACAAACTCGTTTTAAGACCAGAGGTGATAGATCTTTTAGAGCGGTGGCCCCCAGGTTGAGGAATGCTCTCCCTCCAGCATTACGTTGCCTTGATTGTATTTATTCTTTTAAAAAGCAGCTTAAGACTCATTTATTTAGGTTGGCTTTTAATTAGATTTGTGCTGTATGTTTGATTATTAATGTATTTTATGTATTTCTGTTTTATATTACTGTGAAGCACTTTGTGGTTTTTATCCTGTGAAAAGTGCTATATAAATAAATTGATTTGATTTTGATTTGATAATGTCGAGCTGGCAGACCTTGGCAGAGAAGATATAAAACCACATGCTATGAATAACTATGAATTAACATATTTAGTCAACTGAAACTTTTTTTGTTTTAGTACTCAAAGTTCCTTCTTTAAAAAGTGCTTCTCAGTTAATCAAGTGTTCTTCCACAGAGCTTTTTAAATACAGCAGCCACTCTTAAAGTGGCTCGCAGGCGCACGAGAAGATGACCTTGAAGGAGAGACGGACCAGATTTAAATGAAAAAAGCTCTTTGATTTCTTTTGACCGTTTCCCTTTGGATCTTTGATATCTTTCTCTAAAGGAGATCACTGTTGTTCCTCCTTGATGCCTGTCCTGTTGTTTTGAACTGACATTGCTACAACAAAGAAAAAAATCCTTAAACAATCAACCTGCATGATGGTGCGCTGGGTAAGTTACAACAACTTGGTTTTCCCTGGTGTTGGTTGGGTTTGGGAGGGGATGCTGTGAGCAGCGTGTGGGGAAGGGGTGTAGCATTGAGCCTGTTTGCAAATTTGCAAATCATTGGTTGAGGCAGGTGTTGGTGTGATTTATCTCTATATGAATAGAATAGAATTGAATTAAATTCACTTTTCCATTTGTTACATCAGTGGATTCATCAGAGACAAATATAATGGAGCTAGCTGGTTAGTGCGCTAACTTCACAATACACTGAGGTCTTCAACATAAATGCAGAGCTGTTATTTCTTTAATCATTTCAGTTAAATTCTGAATGCTTACTGAAGAATCATAAAATTTGTTCTTAAACACATCATCAGTTTTATGATTATAGATCTAGTTTATCAGCGTGTATCACACTGTGGTCTGTTGGTCGTTTGGTAGGCCCCCAGAAAGATACCCTCGGAAACAAACAGCAACAATATCAACAGTCACATAAGAAGATTCCTGTCATCCAGAGTCTGTTATTTAGCTGTTCGTGTGGTTAACAGACGTCCAATAAAGATCACACTACTTTAAATCCCCATACTTTGAAACAACAGCGGACCCAAACAAACCAGAGAACAGGCTGTTAGCGTGGTTATTCATGGTAATCCATATTAGTGGATCATTTTTATTTAAAGGCAAAGTGAAATTTTGTCTTAATTTGGAAAAAAAGGAACATTCTCCAAGCACTTTGGGAATTAGCTATACTCTGTGCTGTTGTGCTGTCTTGTCATCTTTGTCCCTTGACATGTTTTTTTCTCTCTCTCTGTCTCTGGGTTGTTATTTTGGTTTAGTTTCTTCCCCTAGGCCAGGCTTATCAGACAGACCCTGAAGTATTGACGCCAAAATCCCAGTCTAGTTTCTATGCACTGCTCAGCAGGTGGCTGCACACACACACACACACACACACACACACACACACACACACACACACACACACACACACACACACACACACACACACACACACACACAGAAACAGATTTCAATGGTGATGTCCTAAGGGACAACAGCAAAAGAAAAAAATATAAAAAAATAATACCACTGCGGCCTCGCTCATATGGAATTAAAGAGCTTTCCGTCTTCTGTTTCAGATTCTTCTTTAACCTCCAGCTATCCTTCTAACAAGACAGATTTTATAGCCTGTGGTCCATCTTAACACACACACACACACACACACACACACACACACACACACACACACACACACACACACACACACACACACACACACAGATACCTATTAGATTAATGTTTTGCTACGAAAAGCTGCACTTCACCCCTGGGCTGATGAACGTTCTGCCAGCTTATGGCTCAAATATAATTACATTTACTGTAGAATATAGGAGCAAATGTTTTTAATTCTTAACACAGAACAGCTTCAAGCTACAACAATAGTTGTGTTTCACGTCAGGCTCTTATACCGTCAGAGCTCTGACATAAGCAGGGTTGTGAGGGTTTGAAGGAGAGAGCAACGAGCCAAATGGGTAAATAAAAATTTCAAGTTTGAGATTTCTTTTTCTCCAGCTTCAGATTTTCTTTCCTTTATTCACAATACACTGAGGTCATTACTTCATTTATGTGGAGTTTTCTGCTGTACCTCATTAGTACAGTCATGGTGGCAGCAGTTATGTTTTAGGACAAGATAAAATAATTTTAAAATCAAGTAAATACAACCTTAAATGAGTGAGAACATGATTTAATTAATACTTAAATAATAAATATTGAATATTTATTATTTTTAATACACAAGAAATTATTGATTAATACATGGGAAGTATTGCAATATGTCATATTTTGTTGTTCTTGTGCGATTTTATGTACCTAATTTTAAAACCTGCTATGTAATCGTTTCTACAAGTCAAAGACATATTAGTTGTTTTTCTTTTTTTTTCTTGTTTTAATCATTTTTGCTGATTTATTCAATTCCTAAATATTAGTCATTATACAAGAAAAGCAACTAATGTTGCCAAGCCTGCATTGAGAAAATACAATGTGTTCATATGCATCTGAGAAGCAGATGGTTTTATATCCTGATAGTGTCTTTCTTAGAGCTGTAGCAGATATTCAGGCAAAGATACCAAAATAAAAGCTAACTACCTGTGGCATTTATTCAAATGAATTACAGATGGCACAGAGGAGATAAGAAATCTGTAGAGTCTGTCTGGTGTCCTCATCTAAACACGGCAGTGTTGGCGAACAGTTCAGAGGAGATGAACTGTTGGCTTTGAGTACTGCTACAAAGGATGGTGCAGGTATCGTAACTGTCAGTACAAATCAATAAAGATTCCATATGTTAGATTTTTCTTCTTGCGTTTCTTGAAATTACAATATCAATAATATATTGTTTTCTTGTTTTGCAGAAAATGCAAGAGCCAATATAGCGTTAAGCTGAAAACATAGAAATAAATATATGTAATAAAATCAGCAGTTTAAATGCCTGGTATAAAAACCACCCACAAGGCTCATTACTTTTAAATAGCCCCCCCTTTTTGGTCCATTATGCTGCTTTTTACCACCTCTACAACAATGCGCCAACAAAGTGCTTTAGTGCAAGTGGGTTTTTGTTGTTTTTTACAATTGCTGGATAAATGAGATTTAGCTATCTGACACAGTATGAGGTAATATGCGGCAAATGGTTGGATGCATCTGTTGTTTTGAAGCAGGTACAGAGGAGCCACCAAACTTTATTACATTTAAGAAGACCACTCATTAATGCTCACTGGGTCTACTACGGTCTAAAATTTAAGGGGAGATCATCAATCATCTGTCTTCCTTTACCTCGATACTGATACACCGTGTGCTGCAATCAGTGGTTTCTATATTTTTTTATTCCCAAGAGAGACGTCCGTGCCAGGACCTCAAACAGCAGAGGAATTAGTAAGAGAGGAGGACGATACATGAGATATGAACCGAAAGACGGATGAGAGGATGGAAGGATAGATGGAGATGGAGTACAGACAGGAGGTGAGGAGGCGGGAAGCAGTTTGGGAGCTTTCAGACTGCACAGCGAAGAGTTTCAGAGGGGCAAATAGGCATGTGTGTTCAAGTCTATCCATGTGGGAAGCTCAACTGTGTGTGTGTGTAGGTGCGTGTGTCTGTACAGTATGTGAGTGGGTGGATACAGTATGTGCGATAAGGTTTGTGGTTCACAGAAGTTTGGAGAAAAGCAGCAGAAACACAAAAGTAGAAAAAATTATTTTAGAGCATTTGAAACAAAATTGTGTGTGTTTGTGCGTGTGTGTGTTTTTTAAATACAACCACACATACTTTGATTTCAGGCTGGTTTCTGCTTGACATGACCTTCAGTGAAGAGGGAAGCAAAGTCTTCCGGTAACATGATGTCATCTCTGAATAAAACATGCCAAAGCAGAGCAAGAGTTCTCCATTGGAAGAATGATCTCATCGTTTTAAAGCAAAAAAAAAAAAATCTTCTGCTTGGCACAAAAAGGTTTTAACACCGCCGTCATCACACCGTATCACATCTTCAAATATACTGTGACTTCATTTAAAATGCATTTAAAATGCAATAGCAACTCGCACACACTTGGACCCATTATGCACACACATTGTGATTGCAGAATGACTCATAACCCATCATCAAAACTTAATGGTGCACTCGCTGACTGTGTCAGACATTTCTAAAGGGTTCAACAGCTGCACCAGATCTTTGAATCCTGCCCATGGGTGAAGTTAAAAAGCTAAAAATGCTGTTTCTAGTCTTTATGCTAAGCCAGACTTTTGTCCTGTATATCAATCAGACACACGAGAAACATCTGCTGGTATTATTGGAGACATGATGTTTAAATCTTGTCCACCTTCCTATCCTATATTTACAGTATTAGTTGTTTTCACTGGCTGAATTTTGTTCGAAGGCAACTTTTTTTTCAGTGTAACCGGCACAGATGGTGGTCGGAGTTGATGGTGGGCTTGCAAAGCCCTGAAGAGACTGGACTGCAGGTGAGTCCCTCCAGTGGGTCAGTTTTAAATAACCCATTCTGTCCCTCATCTATGTATTAAACCACACCAAAATCTTTCCTTCAATACATTTCTGTGAGCAGTTAAATACCATATTTTTCAGACCCTAAGGTGCACCGGATTATAAGGCGCATTAAGTAAAACAAAACAGTCAGATAAGTCAAACTTTACTCAACTCATTCATCTTGCTTCCTCCACTTCCGTACCATTGATTCATTAATGTTGAATTCTCTCGCAGCTGCTCTATTCCCATGTTGTTGCAGTATATTAATGACTCCTGCCATGCGATTGCATTTGTCCCTAACCATCAGGTACTCTCACGTTAACTTTTATCGAGTGGAAAAAAAGTTAACGTTCATCCTCCAGCTTCACTGTGTTTATGTTACGCTAACATAGCTGTGTCGCTAGCAATCACGTAGCACATCATTATATAGCAGCTAGCCCAACTTCAGTAACCCTACAAACATCACTGCTGTTTAGTTTTCTGTCTTCATTTATGTTGGAAGTGATAGCAGAGCTGTATGTTTTCATTTTTTCACAAATCTCTCAGAACATGCTATATCATGCTTAGGTGGAAGCTAGCCAGCTAACTTCCTGCTAACTTCTAACTCTTTTCAATTTAATAAATTCTGTTTTCATGGATGCCTGGATGTTAAACTTATTTGTTACACCTCATAAAGCAGCAACACTGATCATTTAATTACAGATGAAAGAATTTAGATGGTATTTAAGTCTCAGTGATGTTGCAGTGTTCATTAGACTTTGGGACCTGAAGCGGACGGAGTTTTGGACCCAGATTACTATGAGACGTACCAAAGTCGAACTAAAACATTTTTTGACAGATTTCTGAGCACCGTGTACCACATAAAATCGGTTTGAGGTCAGTAAGTACAACCAGAATTCATACATAAGGCGCACCGGATTATAAGGTGCACTGTTGATTTTTGAGAAAATTAAAGGATTTTAAGGACGCCTTATAGTGCGGAAAATACTGTAATTGAAGTCACTACAAGTGGATAATGTGGTGCACATATTATAAAATGTAAAAAATACATGGTCGCTTGATGTATTGCAGTGTGACGGTTAGCACTGTCGCCTCATAGGTTTGAATCCACAGGCTGACTGGTGCCTTTCTGCTGGAGTTTGTATTGTCTCCTTGTGCCTGCATGGGATCTCCAGATTTCTCCCATAGTCCAAAGACAAGTATGTTAGGTTAGCTGATGATTTGAAATTGGCTATAGGTGTGATTAGTTGCCCATGTTAGCCCTGCAATAGAATGGCAGTCTTTTCAGGTCTTACCCTGCCTTTAAAACCTCTGACAGCAGGGATATCCTCCAGCCCACGGTTGCCCAGACCCTAATCATAGGAAAATGAGTGCATGTGGGGGTGGATATATTGTCGATATGCTTAGTGTGAAAGTGTTTGTGACTCACCTTCTGAGTACTGGAAGCGTTTCATTCATTATATTAAAAAAAACCCTCATGTTTGCATTACCTTTCAATGTATTTGTTGTTCATATTTATTTAGAAAGGGTGACATGTGACCTGCAACTAATAAAGAACAATTTGCATGGCTTTGGTTGGGAGAATATTTGAAAGAAGAGGGGAATTGCACACCAGTCCCTCTTTGTAGTACCACACACACACACACAAAACCAGTAATGACCATGGAAGCATAATGTGCAGCCAGCTCGCTCATTCTTTCTGCAACAACGGCATCATAAAATTATCCATGAGTGATTTGAAATCATCCTCAAGCCCAAAACTGCAGGTGCAAACAGACTGAATGTTTACAGCACCACATCAAAACAAATTTTAAAAAAGGGTGAAGAAAATCATTTAAATGTTCTGAAATAAAGTCATTTATGCTTGGAAAGTTGGCATCTACACCTTCTCAGTCATTTTCATCGCTGATCATTTTAATCAAACTAATGAGAGCAAAGAGGAGAAACTGAACATGCAGTAATTACAGGAGAACATCACGACCTCCTGCGTGCACACCCCGAGCACAGGAAGTGACACGTGAGAGCAGGCAGTGGTTAATTACTATTGGTCCTCCATTGCTGTCCCACCGGGCGTCAGCCTCTGTCGCTCCCGATGCTAAAATAATTAATGCTGTCGCCGTCATACCCGGTCCCTGTAGCCATGGCAATGAGAAGATTTTCCCCCAGGAGCCCTCCCGGTTGTCAAGCAGCAGTTAGTCAATGAGGAGAGTCAGTGAGTGTCTGAGTGAATATACCGTTCAGCAGTGATTGTTGTGAGTGATTTGAGGAATGGCTTAAAGCTGCAGGTACCAGCTGGCTTCAGTGAAGTCAGGTTCTTTGTCTTTTAGAAGGTAATTTGAAAATTTGAAACAATCTGCTGCATCTTATTAGCAAAGAATCATCTTGGGAGGTAAAATGGGACTCAAAACATCTTTCGACTCAACTCACTGAGTTTCCAACACTCAGCCGAAATTTGATTGAAAACTGCTTTCAACAGTCTGTAACAGTCCTGAAATGAAATAGTCCATGTAAGCATTGGATACTTTGAATTTTACGCCTGTGTTTTACTTTTATAATGCTTCCATTGTATTTACAGTGATAAAAGACAGCTTTCAGGCCAGTGTAACCGTGAAAACTAAACTCAAGAGGAGCTTCTATCCCCAAGCATCCGGGCCCTAAACACACACACACCCGCCCTCTCACATCATCTCTAATTGACTGAGACAGGACTCTTCCAGACACTCTAAACCCAGGCACAATGTACATTTCAAATTCCTTTAATTTTAAATATGTTTATATTGTCTATTCTGTAAGATAGTCAGATGTCTATTCTTATTAATGTACAGAATTCACCTGCCTGCTGCTACTACTGCACATTCACCCAATGTATATACTATATACATATAATGTTCTTCCTCTACCCCCCCCCCCCATTTTTGCACATGTCGAGGAGCGTGTCAGGCTACATTTCACTGTGTCTTATACTTGTATAACTATGCATGTGACAAATGTTGCTGAAACAACAAAGTAATAAAAAGATAAATCTATCTGATCGAGAAATCACTCATCTTTGGAAAAGAGAGTTTATTACAGAGAAATGGCTCTTTCCAAAATAAAAGCTATACTATACGCTTCTTCTGGGCTATATTCTCAGCAGCATATTAAACATATCAGGTCCCCATAAGGAGAATCCTGTGCTAACGGCTGTCTAAATGACTCGGGTAAAGTTTGTAGCATGCGTGCTTGTTGTTTTTGTCTGCTTCCACTTGTCTTTGCACTCGGATGATGTCGGCGTAAATGTGCAGTCATATTCGTTGTGTTCCCACTAGTGCTGTCAGCGTTAATCTCGTTGAAATGACGTTAACACCACAACACGGCAAATCTCCGTTAACGAGCTACCGCCGATCGCCCCGTGCGTGGGGCTGGATGGCCAACACGTTAACGAGCTAACTGCGCTAACACACTAGTTCCCACCAATGTAATTGAGCATTGCATGGCACATCCAACATACTGTTTTACTTTAGTCCATGACTCGCTTACCTTCAGGGTCATACATCACATGAAAACCAAAATAATTCCAAACGCCAGATCTGAATGAGGGTGGGGGAGGTTCAATTTGCCATGTTGCAAGGAGAGCTTAACTTCTGTCTCGCTAGCTTGCCCTGCGGTCAGTGAATCTGTGTTCGACTACTCCGCCTAAGCTGCACTGTCGAGCGCAGATCCACTGAGCGCTGAACACAGACAGCATAGTCAGAAGGAAAGTTGATAAAATTAATTAAACATTTTGTATTGTTCGATACATATGCGTACCGAACCGAAAGCACTGTATCGCTGTATCGAACGGTTCAATATCGATACGAATGTTGTTGCACCCCTAATATATATATATATATATATATATATATATATATATATATATATATATATATATATATATATATATATTAGGGGTGCAACGATATTCGTATCGATATTGAACCGTTCGATACAGTGCTTTCGGTTCGGTACGCATATGTATCGAACAATACAAATGGGAACACAACGAATATGACTGCACATTTACGCCGGCATCATCCTAGTGCAAAGACAAGTGGAAGCAGAAAAAAAACAAGCAAGCATGCTACTAACTTTAGCCGAGTCATTTAGACAGCTGTTTAATATGCTGCTGAGAATATAGCCCAGAAGAAGCGGATAGTATAGCTTTTATTTTGGAAAGAGACATTTCTCTGTAATAAACTCTCTTTTCCAAAGATGAGTGATTCCTCAATCAGATACAGGGCTTGCAATATCGCTAGCCCAACGTCCCGGGGCTAGCGATTCTTTCAGTCGGGCTACCAAAATCTATCTCTGCCCTGCCCGTCGGGCTATTGTAGGAAGGAAAAATATATGTCAATGCTTTTGCATTCTTTCAGAAATGTAGCTGGGTAATTATGTCATTGGCATCGGTGAGCCACTGTCAATATGTGACATATTGAAGTCGCGTTTGAATTTGCGCTTGTTTTTTTGCTTTCACTTTGCAATCGTGCGAACTGTGTATAGAGAGCGACAGCACTGATCTGTGAGTGATGATAATTTGTGCACCAATTCCTCTGACATCGTCTTATTAATTGTTAGCTTACTATGCAAACATGACAAGTGAAATCTCCCGCAGCTTAAACATGTGAGAGGTTGATCGCGCAGAGAATCGCTGAGCTTATGTAAGATAAGATAAAGATAAGATAACCTTTATTAGGTGAGTGCGTGTGTAAAAGCAGCAGGATTTATATTTGACTACGATGACCTGGATGACTGAGAATCTTCACAGACAGATATATATTTTAGTTCTGCTGAGCCAAATAAGACAGGTCAGGGTGAAGAAGTGACAGCCAAAGAAAAGCTTACCACAAAACGGAGAAGTTATGACAAATCAGACTATAAGGCAAAAAGAAAGTGCAGCTTTATGGTTTCATGGACAAAAGAATTTCTGTGGCTGCAATATGACGAGCTAAATAACCAGGGCTGCACATAAGTGGTCCGCAGGTGCGCATTCGCTGTCAAAATAAAAAACACGCACAAGGGTTAGGGTTAAATTTAAAAACTGTACTTTTGAGTTAAAATATATATTTATAATTTTAATAAATGACAAATTAAAAAGGCATGAACATTTTTTTTGTATCGAAAAAATATCGAACCGTGACACCAAAGTATCGAACCGAACCGAACCGTGAATTTTGTGTATCGTTGCACCCCTAATATATATATATATATATATGTGTGTGTGTGTGTGTGTGTGTGTGTGTGTGTGTGTGTGTGTGTGTAGAGAGAGATCCTGTTTCTGAACCATTACAATATGTATTTAAACTACTCATCTGCTGTCTACACTTGTTGTGTTACTGCCTCCAAAAGATTGTTATATGTCGTTGCTTCTATGATCATTTTAGAGAAACTGAGCTTCTCCAAGCCTCTTAAAACCACTGCCAAGACAAAGCCTTCCCACACCAAAGGTGGACAATGGTGCCCACACTGACCGAAGACACTTCAACATGTTCTCAAGAGAGCGTCTCCATTCTGAGTCACATTAGCAGCTCTTGTTCCGTCTGTGATAATCTTGCACCATTTCAAGTCACATTGACTGTCATTCTTCTTCCCCACAGTAATCTCCTACAATCTTCCCATGATGTCCTCCATGTTGTCCTCTTCCTCCTCTGCTTTCATATCCGTCAACTGCATTAGCCTTTATGGATTACACTGAAATGACTATACAGCCAAACAATTTGTGACAATGCACTTGAAAAAGATTATAGGACACATGACAAGCGCATGTGTGTGTGCGCATGTGCACGTGTGTGGATCAGAAGTTGTCCTGTGGTCCTCTGTTTTCTGCTGGACCCTCTAATCCTTTTAAATCAGCTTTGTTAATCCCACTTTCTTCTCACTGCGCCCGTGACTTCATGCAGGCACATACAAGAGTTCTCACTACTGTGTATGCGAGCTGTGTTTTCTTCACGTTTCAAAACGACCTTTTTAGATTTAACAAAATACATTTGTTAGTTTAAAAACAGAGAGTTCCCACTTTTTATATAATATACATGAAAAGTACTTGATGAAAACTTGCACATATGTTCAAGCACCAAAGGTTTTCCAGCAGAACATTGTATTATTTACAAAAAAAGGTTTTATGTTATTCTAAAGCACTGATCAGTCAGTTATAACACTGAACAAAGGTTTTAGGTAGTTTACCTGAGGAGGATTCTAACATATCACACAATACCAACACAAAGAGAAGGATTTTTAAAAAATCTTTTTTCATTTCATTTTGAAGCATGACAATCCCAGAAGTGGTGTTAAAGTCTATCTTCAGCTACATAAAATAAGAGTTCTGTCAGCAGATATTATCTAACTGTCGTGGACAAGAGGAGAGAGGAGATGAGACAACCTAAATCCTAAGTGTTCCTAAACGCTTAAACTCCCTACCTGCCAAAGTCTTGAAAGACTGAGCAAAGACGCACCAAAGCTGATCTGTGCTGTTTTTAAAGGGTGGTATCGAATAATGGTAAACAATCATAATTTTGTAAAAACCATTCATACCTTTATGATTAACTTTTACAAACATTGCTAATTAATGTAGGTTCAGAAACAATATACTGATTGTTAATGACCGCTAGTTAATATTAACACTCAATTATGAGTCAGTCACACTGGAGTAAAAAATTAAGATGGCAGCCTCCCTGTGCCCACCGACTGAACTGATCCTTTTGGGTTCGGCAACCAATTGTAAGTATCTTTTAATTCCAAGGTGACTCCACAGATCGGATTACCAATCACGAGTGATTACGATCACTTTTGGACAGACTGGCAAAAGGTTTCCAAATAACTGCCTAATCTAATATACAAATGCAGAGAGACTGCCAATAAAAAATAGATAGATAGATAGCTAGATAGATAGCTAGATAGATAGATAGATAGATAGATAGATAGATAGATAGATAGATAGATAGATAGATAGATAGATAGATAGATAGATAGATAGATAGATAGATAGATAGATAGATAGATAGATAGATAGATAGATAGATAGATAGATAGATAGAATCAAGGTTGTTTGTGGGAGCATTTCTGGATTTCTGTTCCAAACTTTACAAATCTGTTGATGTTTACATAAAAATGAATTAATTTTCACATATTTATCACAGTGAATTGCCCTAGTATTGTAAACAGTGCACGTTATTGACAACTTAACCCAATCAGTTGCAGACTAATTGCAGACTAATTCTGGCTTATTGCCCTTTCATCAACATCTTGATGCTCCAAAGTTACTTTTTAAAAACTGGGTGGTTGCAGACCTAGTCTACGAAGCAATCATATCAAAGGCAAATCGCAAGTTCATTGTATACGGTCACAGTAATTTTGGTCCTGCTCTGCACTTCCTAGTGCATTTTGAAATAAATTTTAATTTGTTATCTAAAATTGTTCTTAATAAGCTTATTTGCCACTGCAGCGATATCCTATACTTGATGTACTGTATCTATAAGATGTGATCACATGTCAGACTCCAACTTTTTAGAGCTCTTGCCATAAAGACAAGGTGTAAGAAAGAGAAGAGCAGCCGTGTTTTAACAGACAGAGAAACACTGTTTCTATGTTTGTGGCGTGTTTTTAATTTAGAGTCTGTTAAAAGTGTTAAGACTTTGGAGGAAAGAAACTTTTTTTGGCATTGCAAGTGTTATATGGACTAAATGGACGCCATCACCAGCACTCACCAGAACATGCACTCACACGCCACACTTTTCCAGTGCCATGTTCAAAAGCGTGCTTGAAAGTCAACCATGCAATTAGCCAGATATGTAGCCATTATGACATGTCATCAGGAGCAGGAAGAACAGCTTGTAATTATGAGCTTCTTAATATATATATATTTGCTTATTTCCCTACTGTGAGATAGTTCTTGTGCTACCACGGGGATTTTTGACTATTTTATTTTTTAAGTTCTGCAACTTTGCCCTGTTTCACCTTCACCAAATCACTTTCAGATATTCCCTGCAACTCACCCACCGCCCCCTTCCCAAAGATCTGTTTATGAAGGCAGAGTCTTTGAACCCCAGCAGTCTTTATAGTTCAGAGGCTGTGAGGTGGCAGCTGATAATGTCAGTGCTAATGATACTTCAACCTGGTAAACAGTCAAAACACTTCGGCGCTGCCAGCTCACTGAGGCCAAGGTGGCGGCGCTACTGAATTCTAATTTCGGAGAAGTTAGGTGGGGTGAATGTTTGAAGATTGCAATGAAAGAAGGGGGTAGTGCTTTCAGAATCATAAATGTATTCATGGGAAAACAAAGATGAATCAGACAAACAGCCCAAAGTTGCGATGCTTTTGAGTTGTTGCAGAAGTGACGAGAGAGTGTAACCCCAGGGACAGAAACCACGGGAAGCTCCCTTTTTCCAACTCAAATCCTGAGGATTGAAATAAAGAGAGAAAGGAGATTATAATGAGAGCTGTGTTTTGGGGGGATTTTTTTGCATGCAGCTGTGTCCCGTATCCGGCTCCTGCCCCTGTGAGGGTAGCAGCTCGCCCTTAAGGGCTGAAGGTCAGGGGGTGTGAACCTGCACGTCCCAATTTTTACAGTCTATAGAGGATTCACTGTTATTGTCAGTTCATGCCTTGGGCCCTCTGCACACAATCGCTAAAATGAGCAGTGCTCACCACAGGGTGGAGTCATTTTAGGTCACCAGTGTGCGGCACTGATGCAGCGTAGTCATCCTTCAAAGATCATGTTATGAAACAAAGAAAAACCTGTTTTGTTCGTCCCCGATGACATGAACCCAGAGTCTCATTGACTGTGCATTGAAGCTCTCTCAGACTCAGGTCAGGGGTGACGAACACTGAGCGCAGTGGTGAGGTGACCTTATTTGCATTGGAAAAAACAAAACAGCAGATGAACCATGAAGTAAACTTGACTATGTTCAGAGAGCATCTCAGTGAGATGTTACATTTTTATTGCTGCTTCTTTGATTTTTTTTTGTAGCTAAAGTGATGCTCAAACTTGTGACATATCCTGTATTCAGCCCTACTCCTCTTACTGCTTAGTTCAGGTTCTTTGTCTTTCGAAGGAATTCACCCTTTTCAGCTGCTTCCTTCGGTCTTCAGAGACGTCTTCCTACAGGCTGCTGCTGCAAAGCTGCTATCTAGTTATTTCAGGTTTGTGGATTCACTGTGTGTATTTCTGCCTTATATTTATCTACAGTCAATTTATGCCACGATTTAACCTAGTTTTCTACTCCCATGTTAGTTCTACTGTTCTTCACAATTAGTGTTCAACACTAACTGGCTGTTAGTTAGGAATTAGCGTCCTCTCCCACAGTAAAACGCTCTGGTAATAACTGTTGGTCTCTTCCCTCTCTCCCGTCTGAAAAAATACATAAATACATCAAAGCAATTCAATTAGATGCCCACGAAACACAAAAGAGAGATTATAAATTTAAGCAAATAAGGCTTCAGTAAATAGGCAGGTTCATCACAGGCTGGGTAATTAGGAATATTTTTGAATGGATTTTGAATCCAGCCCTCAAAGTGTTGCTGACTTGCTGCTGTCCTGCCATGTTGTTCTAAAAAATAATAAATTAAATGAAATAATACAGTTTAAATATTAAAATCCAATGTGTGATTTAAGTCATCCCTTATTTATTTTCAGGAGCATATTCAATAATGTAAAATAAGCTGTTGTCAAAGGCTCAAAGTTTTATTGTGATTGAGTCTTTTCCACAGTGTGAAGCAGGTTGCATGAACTCTCCAACCACGACCCTAAAGTGATTGTGCAGCTGTAAGGTCTACACCAGGTGTCCACATGAAGCTCTTTCCAAATGATTTTGAGTTTCAGTTTTGTGAAATGTTATGTCTGTCCATGGGAAATTTCACATGCTTTCGTACTCAGATGGGAATCAAAGAAAAATTCCTCCATTTACAAAACTTAAACAGGCCACACGCAATGCCGCCTTCAGACGGTGCTGCTTTTATGAAAGCTGCACTCATTACCCACAGACCCGATTAATAATGATTTATCTCCCGCTCCTGCTCGCAGGTTGAAGGATTCACTGTGTAGAAATGTGAGAAAAGACAAATAAATAAGGGCAAATAAATAACCTGCCAGAAACACATGAAACTGATAAGAGACACAGATTTAGTGTAAAAGTTAAAGTTATGGGTAATAACGGTGCTTTCAGACTTTCACAGAAGAAAATATCAACATTTTCGCAGCCTCGGGGGCAGAAAACCCAGATCAAGAGCTACTGTCTTTTTATCTTCCAGTGCAAAATGCAAACACTGAAGCGGTTGGCAGTTATAGAGCAATTAGAGCGAGAATAAATCAATACCTCGCAGAATACGACACAGTGAAAAGGTTTCCTTTCACACAAGCCATGAAGTATTACGCTAGGTTAAGAAAAATATTTAGTGATGAGAGATGTGAACTGTAGGTTGGTAATTACACTGCAGGGAGCTCACAATCAATAATCCCTGTCAGAACTGTTTATATAGCAGGAATACAAATATGTGCCAGTAACACGTTTAATGCAGAGTTCTGATCCTGTGTCAGGCCACGTGCTTATAATCAAACGCATTTGATTAACTGATCATCAGCGTGATCAGTTAATAAGTGTGAGCAGCTCTGGTTTTAGCAGTTTGCTGATCTGGCGCATTCAGGTGTGTGTGAACACAAGGCCACCATCTTCCCACGAGCAGACATCCCAGCAAATACACTCCAAGGTCAGACCGTGCAACAATCAGAAAAACTGCAAAACCAAATGAAAAATCTCAACAGCTCAGACTCTACAGGCCACAGGTAGCATGTTAAGTGTTAAAGTTCATGGCAGTACAGTTAGAAGAAATTTAAAGTGTGGTTTGTTTCTTCTCTCTACTGAGAGGATGGCAGCACAGCTTGGGTTTGCAAAGTTGCATCAGGATATAACAACAAGACAACAAATTAAACCAAAGTGGAGATTTTTTTTTACAATTATTGCACAGTGCAAAAAACATACAGTCATATAGAAAACCATTACTTCCAGTTATTGCTGCTAAGGCTGGTTACACAGTCTTGTGACCACTGGGACTGCATAGATGCAGTGGTGCTCATGATGTCTTGTGTGGCAAGTGGTTACACCCACCAACCTAAAAAAAATTTATATTTTGTAAACCCTTTAGATTACACCTTAATTGTTTAATTAAATCAAGCAAAACTACATAAATTGTGTCTTTGTTCGATAAATTATGGTCCCTAACTGTACATCAGCAGAAAACACAGTGGTATGATGTAAAAATAAAATAGTAGATGGAAAAACAAGACTTCCCATTTTCAAACAAAAAGTAAGTCTGCAGACAGAGTTTTCCTTTTTCCCACTTATTTCTTGGACTCAGTATGAGAAGAAAATGAGAATGTGACCCTGCAGCCTTCACAGTGCAGCATGTCGGTGATGGGAAATGGGGGGGAGTTCTGTGGCATTTTGTTAAGTTGGTGATTGGCCACAGCGGGAGCTGATTGATTCAATTAAACCAACACCTGCTGTGACATATGAACTCCATTCTAGCTATTCCCAGCCAAATGTTGCGCATGACACACACATGCACACACACACACACATCCTTATACATCAATATTATTTTGAGAACTTACAATATACAATGTCTCTTTCATTGTTTGCACTGAAATAAATCAAGCTCATACACTCGGGTAATCCTTATAGTTGGTTGTTTTTAACCGACTGCACTGTTTCTTTCAGTTTAATTAGTCTGACAGCACAGACAGAGAAATGTTACCGCTGACAAAATTGAGATTTTTTTTCTTTTTATTGGTGCAATGCAAATGTTAACCTTTTCCAAGCACTTGATTTATTTAATGAAGAAACGTTTCCCCGCTGTACCTACCACAGTCAAATTTCAGCACGTGTCGGCAGCAGGCTGATATTTCTCCCTACTTGCTTATAAAACAGGCAGTAATCATAAAGGATAAAGCCGGTATAATTTTTCTGCATTTTCTTGCTTTTAACAGGAGCTCCTTTCATTCAAATATAATGCTAATATTACATTATTACATGGATGCTAAAAACCCTATAGATTTTAATATTGCAATAACAGTTTATTAAAAAACAACCTATATCAGACATTAGGGCTTTGTCAAAAGTGGTGAAAGTGTTCTTATCCACTGACGTGGGACTTATTAGCTTGTAATATGTTTGGGCAGCAGTTGAGCTCTGTGGCAGAGTTGGGAATAAGCTATATGAGATAAGAGAAGATTACTTTATGGTCTTTGGTAGGAGAAAATCATCCTGCATTGGGCAACAAAATACACAGCAACAAATATCAAGACAAAAACTCTAATAGGTACACTTTCTTTAAAAAACAGACCTAGAATAAATAATTAATATACAATAATTACCTTGAAGCCTCTTTACTTCTCTGTTGTTCAGTCACAGGCTGAACTCTGTGTCAGACTTTGGCTATGCAGGAAACACTCGATAACAAGATCATTGTTTAACTCTTATAAAGAGATTTGTCGATTAAAAGTGGTAGATTTCAAAATGAGTTAAAATAATACCCTGATAGCACTTGAATGCTAAAAGTATTCCTTGCAATGCACATCTGGACGTCGCTATTTTAAGCCTTAAGTGAAGTGAAGGTGGTACTTCTACCTCTGCAAATAAATTTCGCACACAGGTGAGGACTGCACCAAAGGTCTGAAAATAATGATCACCCTCTCAATATAGACCACATTAGCATCACATTAACCTTTGGGAAGTGTGTGTGTGTGTGTGTGTGTGTGTGTGTGTGTGTGTGTGTGTGTGTGTGTGTGTGTGTGTGTGTGTGTGTGTGTGTGTGTGTGTGTGTGTGTGTGTGTGTGTGTGTGTGTTCAGAAAGAGAGTTTGAGGAGAAAGGGGTCAAATATTTTTCTCCTCCTCCTCTCTTTACGTCTTCTTCTACACACATACCTTTGTTCCTTTCTCTCCCCTAATATTCCTCTTTTATATATAGGTTGACTGAGTTAACCTTCCTGCCTTCTTGGGACCTTTTTGTGCCACTGCTATGTGTTAAATGGCTGCCATTTCCACTGTGTTCAGTGGAATATAACCAAACTTGCCACAGGATAGTTTTTACCTGTCAATGTTAATATTCCAGTGTGAATTCCTTAAATCAGCCTAAAATGGCTGAGCAGCAGAAATCCCCACACCCATCACCCTGGGGACCATTTTCTGCCCATTGACTTCCATTATAAACGCTATTTTTCAACCCCAAATTATCATCATATGATTTTATTTTTTCTTCTTTTCTTGGATGTCAATGAAGACTCAGGGCCTTGAAGTTTTAATTTTTAAATTGCAAAAAAAATGCAAAAAAAATAATGGCAGGTCAAAATGTATGTTGGTGCCAATCTTTGGTCCATCTAAAGGCCTACTTATAATGACAATCACATATTACTTCAACTGGTTTTTGTGGAAATATTTAGTTTCGTTTTTTGGTTTTTGGGGCTTATAACACAGGGCGCTCATGTAATAACACTGGGATTTGAAGGGTTAAAACAACGAAAATATAATTAAAACTTTACATGAATATTTCAGGGAGAAGTAGTTTTACAAGGTTGGCTAATTTAAAGTGGAATAAAATATGGATATATGGTCTTTTTATGGCGTGGCTGAGAATGGTCCCTAGGGTGATGGGTGTGAGTTTTTTAAAGGATGGCAGGAGGGTTAAGCCCACAGTAATGGCTGACTTAGGCTTCTCTGATCAGTCATTGTGGAGCTTTGTAGAGAGGAAGCTACGTAAAGTGGATGATGAAGTTTTCAGCAGTCATGCTTTTTGGTGGTGATAATAAACTTTTGGTTCCTGCTGTTCTACATGTGATGCCACCCATGATCCAAATAAACTTTTTTCCTCCTCCTGACCCAGAAGGAAAAAAGGTTGTTTAGTTTTTTTGTTTGTTTGGTTTTTCAAACATTTGTCCCTCAAGTTTTTGCACTCTCTCACAGCCATTTATTACAACTATGATGATTATTGCTTATACTGAAATAATGGTTATTTCTCTCAATGACCCAGTCATGCACTGTAACATTAAACTAGCTCTAATTTTCATGGTAGTTTCATGTTAATGGAGAGAAACCGAATATCAACTAAAAATCCAAAACAAGCACATGACATAAAAGTTCTAAATTGATTTATATGATTTATATGAGTGAAATAAGGATTTGATCCACAAGCAAAGCCTGACTTGGTGGAGAGGAAAGTTTAAGCCTCATCTTAAAATCTCCTGGACCCAAATTGGGAGCCGATTCCAGTGGATCCTCCCACTCTACTGTTGAAAACTCTAGGAACTACAAGTATCCCTATATCCAAATCCCATTGGGATAATATGATCCTTTATAAGTGAGAAGAAGCATTTTTAATTCAATTGTGAATCTAACAGGAAGCCAGTGGGGGAAGAAAAAGCTATCATGGGGGAAATATGATCTCTTGTTCTAGGCTCTGTTAGTGCTCTCACCTCAGTGTTTTGGATCAACTGGAGGCATTTCAGGGAGCTTTTAGAACAGCCTGATGAATAAAAAAGGAATGCTACTGAACAACCTGAGAACAACACCTAGAAACTGTAACAGCTGTGTGTAAAATTGAATATTAATTAAAAGTAGAATATTGTACACTTCTTTAGGAAGGCTGGCATTCAGATGGCTAGATGTTGTTGGTAGGCACCACAGAAGCAACATGTTTTGATGTCTAAATACTGCGTATAATGTAAGAAGCTGTTTCTCTATAGAAAGCAATAGTCAAAAATGTATTGCAATATCAAACCCCTGTGTGTGAAAATTTGAAAAGCACCTTCAAACCCAAATCTGTTTTTTTTTTCTCTTTGTTTTGTACAAAAAACTGAAAAGCTTGATTCTAAATATATCTTTGCTGCCATTTCTTCCTTGGTCTCACTTTTCTCTCCATGAAACATCTAGGGAGTGATTACACCTCCATCTCTCTCTGTCAAACTGAGACTCAAAGTCACACCCTAGTTTCACACACGCACACCTGCACACGCACACACACACACACAGAGGGGGATGCCAGTATGTTTCTGGTGCAGTGAACTGTCCTTGTGTGTCTGACTGACAGCTACCTCACTGTCAGTAAATATGGGATTTATGGAGTACAGTAACTGGCCTCGGGTGCCACATTAGACTATATTAATCCATCACACATTTATATGGCTGCAACTGACAAAAAAAGGCAACGTGTAAAATTCTTTTTGCCCTCTGGCTTTAACTCAATCAATAAAATGTTCCTATTTTTGTGGAAATCGGTTTAAGGTTGATAGTTTGATTTACGGGAAAAAAAAAAGATTGAACATGAACTTCACACTGCAACAGCTGAACATGGTGTAACTTTGGAAAATCTCATCAGTCAGTAGCAGTAATCACAGTCGCATCAGTTTATCCAACATGGCATGCGATGTGGAGTCTTATCATTTTTTTTGTACATTTTTTTTCTTGTGGATTTCACTGTGTAAGTATTTGAAAAATTGCTCATATAATTTTGACTTACTCTTAAAACTGCAATACACTTAGAGATGTACAGTATTTACAGTATTCGTTGAAGCATCTTTACCCTTCCCTATGACCACATTTGTCTCCGCCCATCAGGGACCCTCATGCTGACTTTAACATCGTCACTCTGCTAATGTGTTTGTATTATTCTAATCATAGCTCTGTAGCTAGCCACCAGCCAGCCCAAATTCAATACCCCTACAAATGTTGTTTTTCTATCTTCGTTTATGTCTAAAGTGGTGCTGTCAGCGATAATCTCGTTAAAATGACGTTAATGCCATAACCGCATTAAAGTGGCAAATCTCTGTTAGTGAGTTTTTGCGGCGGTGTGCGTGGGGCTGTACGCCGCTAGCATTAACGAGCTAACCGCGCTAACGCATTGATGCGGTGCAGCCCCATGCACGGGGCGATCCACACATACTCACTAACGGAGATTTACCACATTAATGCGGTTATGGCATTAACGTTATTTTAACGAAATTAATGCTGACAGTCTAAAGTGATAGCAGACCTGAATGTCACCTTTAGAGGGAAACTAGCAGGATAACTTCTTGCTAACTACAAGCACCATTAAACTTCACAAATCCTCTTTTTTTATGGTTGCCTGGGTGTAAAACTTTATTGCAACAGGAGTGCAGCCACACTGAACATTTGATTAGAGATGAAGGAATCTGGGCTATTTTGAACTGTGATACCACTGTGTTTGCTTGAGCGTGGGAACCGAAAAGAGTTTGGACCTTGAAATGGCTAAAAATGTCAGACTTCAGAGGTGGATTGGCCCCACCCACCACCCATACTGGATATGTGAAAGAAAATGGATGGATAATTTTTATACCTTCTTTCATCTTTTAAACAAAGCAATATGCACATGACAATCATAGCAGAATAATAAAGGCTTATTTTATGGATGAAAGTATCAAAGTTCGAGATCCTAATGTTTCAGTTCATGTGTTTTCTGTCCTGTTCTCATAGGTGTATAAAATCAAGTAGCCAGCCATAAAGTAAGCTTTTATGAGAGAATTGGATTTTTACATTTATGAAAGAATGAATTGTTCTAAAGAGCCCATTTAAAAATTCTACTGTAATAGGATGCCAGTGTTGGGACAAGCTAGAAATGTGTTCCCTTCGAGAGATTCCCCGATCGACTGTAAGTGGTAGTATTGCAAAGTGGTAACATATAGCAACTATAACTCAGCCACAAAGTTACAGAGTGTTGAGGTGCGTAAAAGTCGCTAACGCTCTGTTGACTCAGACCTCTGGCATTAACATCAGCACAAACACTGCCCCCCAGGAGCTTCACGGCATGGCTTTCCATGGCCGAGCAGCTCCTGGAGGTGCAATGTGTAGGTGGCCCAGTACTTTGTCCATGTAGTGCATCTTGAATGCTCATGCTGCTATTACATTTAAAAACTGCCTTTCGTTCAAGTGTGTGCGTGCACGTTTGTGTGTGTGTGTCCATCTTCCCTCCTCTCTTCTCCCTCACAGTTTTAAGCCAGTGCTGAGCCACTAATGGAGGACAGGCCTGTTAGAGCAACACGCTACGCTATACTGACAATACTCAAGGCATACACACACACACGCACGCACAGAAAAAAGATATCGCACAAAAATTCCCCAAATACGGAGGACATATAAATGCAGACAGCAACTATTTACTTCTACAAGAGCTGCACACAAATCCGACTACACAGCCTCACATGCATCCCAGCAGAGTACACCACCATGGCAACAGCCTCCAAAGAGTTAATCTATTCAGCGATGCAGCAGTGCGCCCAATTCTGCCTTCATTTGTTTGTCAGTCCTCCTGAAGGTGACGAGAAACCAGCAGAACAGACGTTTCATAGTTTATGTTGCTCGAAAAGCAGCATCATACAGCACAGTTTTATTCTGAGGAACAAAGTTCTTCACACCACAGGAAGATGGGCGCTGTTATAAATGCTGCTGAAGAAATTCATGATGTGTATTGGTAGCAGCAGTGTGCCATGAAAATATACATGTAAGCTTTGAGACACTGTTGCAATCCTTTAACGCACATCACACGTAGACATATATCCTCATTTAATGCAAGTATTAAAAATTGATTTCACACCTTTTTTTTCATTTTTATGTTTTTCCATGTCATGTGTATGTTTCCATGGATACCAGGACAAACATTTACCTTCAGATCATCAATTATTTAGTAAAGGTCATTTTCTAATTTTAACTTGAAATGCCAAATTCAGTATCTGACTTCCACAGTAATGAAAAACTCAGTCATCATTAGACTGACTCATCAATTCATTCTCGCTTTTGTCCTATAAAGTGTCTGTTTACCTCTGTGACAGTCAAACCTAATCAAATATAACTGGTCAATATATGATAGTGGACTATAAACGGAAACCAGGATGTTTACGGCTCTGTTGTCAAACGGTTCTGCATTTTAATATGCGGACATCACCGTATAGCAATTATCATCATCTGGAAAACTGGAACTTTGCTTCAGTTACTTCCATGTACACAGACTAATTCTATGATGGAGACGGAAAGTTTGGATGATGTCTTCCCTCTTTAATGCTTACAGCTCCAGGGAGGAAATGTGGGCTTTCTTTGAGGTGAGAAACAATAAGTTGCTCTTTCTATTCTTTTCACAAGCCTGGCCAAAATTTATTTCTGCCCATCTGACACTAGTTAGGACCTCAGGGTTTCAGTACACTTTTATCTCTGAGATGTGGGATGCTAGACAGTTAAAAAAAGGGGGGGTAGTGACAGAAGAGGGGGGAGGAGGGGGAGGCGAGTAGGAGAGAAAGAAGAGAGGATGTGAAAAAGGAAGGAGGGTTTCAGACACAGCAGTGTGTTAACGGGAGCCAAGCATGGCAAATTGGACTGAATTTTCCGCCTGTGTGATTTCAATACACAAACCCAGGCGTACATAACCATGTTTAATAAGCGCTGCACTAATGCATTGTATAATCTTCTCTAAATTAATATGTTAGACACAATTGCCTGGTAATTAATTTCTGTCACAGCATATCCAAATGAGAAGATTTATTCAGATCTGTCAATCATAATCTCCGGGGCCTGAGGCAGATTACTGCCCAGTGCAATGTGCTGTTGCAAGGATGATGATATGGTTATATGTGGTGGTATATGTCCAGTATGTATAAACATCCATTACCGGGGGTTTTAAAGAGCCCGTGAAGTGGGCTGGTCATCAAATGAAGGTCATTGTGGTGACGGGATGAAGGGAAAGGCAGCAGCCTTTTGTTTTATGGCTTCATAAAGAACATAATGTCTCTATGGGCTCCTTAGCCATCCAACATCCACCCACCATTCAGTTTCATGGCTTTTCCTTTCCCACACTTGTGTTTCTTCCTTATTGTTTCCTAAGATTCCCTTCAGATAAAAACGGCAGCTACAATCCACAAAGTGATAAGCTTCAACACTCACATATTTTCATTTCTGCAAATGAAGTCTTAAGTCTTTGTGCCCTAAAGCAGTAACTAGTGAATAATAACAGAGGGTGAAGGAAACTTACATATTCACTTTATTGTTAAGTTTTGTGAGATTTGGGAGGCTTTCTGCTCCACCTAAATGCTGTTTTGGATTATATTGTGTGGTATTTCTCAAAAGACAATTTTTAACTTGGCCTCTTTCCTCAATATTTTATATATGTTGAGTGATAGGAACTTATACTTAACTGAGCTTTCTATAGGTGTTAAACAAGAGGCACCCCAAGAGTCCAAACCACCGCTAAGGCAGCTTTCTGAGCAGTATTTTCTTTCTATTATACTGTGTGTAATACTCAGTGTTGGTCAGTTACTTGCAAATTGTAATTAGTTACTAATTACTGATTACTTCTCCAAGAAAATAATCCTGTTACTTTACTGATTATTTGAAAAAAGTAATCGGATTACAGTAACACGTCACTTTTAACGCGTTACTGCCCATCTCTGGTAACACTGTATTTTGTATATTTTCATTCTGTTTTCTTTGTTATTTTAAAGACACTTTGAGAAGTTTGTAGTGCAGTAAAAATCAGATAAGTGTAGCATGACTGATGTTTACCTTGTTTACACAAACATTATGTCGGAGAATGTGATGGATGATAGTTATTGATTTATAAAACTGGACATGAGTAACTTGAGCGTATTACATAATATTTTACTACAGTATATTTCTAACTAAATATAGCAGCTCATTGTCTTTGTTTTGACCTTACTTTCGTATTGATGCAACACATTTCAGGGTCAACTTGTCAACGCAAAAGGCACACGTGAAATAGAAAGCTGAAGTCAGAGGTCAAATGTGACATGATACCCGGATGTAAACTAAAAGTAAATATGTAGAATCCCCATATACCAGGATCATTTCCCAAATGTTGACAGTACAAACAAAGGTAGCAAGAATTTTAAGCATAATTTTGAAGATAAAAGACATTTTATGAAAGTTTGATCGTATTTGACCCCAAAGAAAAGGTCAAAGGTCAAATGTGACATGATATATTCAATCTTTATCCAGTAGAATCATAGTTTCTAAGTTGTTTCTAAGTTATAAGACTTTCTTATAAGTCAAATTTTAATGAACTTTAACTATGACCTCACTCTACACCCCTACAAAGTTTGATCAGAATTCATTTAAAACGTTTTGAGCTATCGCGTTTACAGACAGAATACTGCGCATGCATGCAAACACTATTAAAAACCCCGTTCGCCTCAGTGGAACTATTAAATATATTACAACCAGACTACAGAACTGACCTTGAACTTTTACTCCCTGCATGCTCCAAATGTTCGATTATAACCAATTCAGGCTGAAGGCTAATCCAGAATGTTAAACTCTCTGTTCGCCTTTCTGTCTTTCCCTGTTTTCCCACATGCTCAGCTACATTACCGGCAGTTGTCTCGCTGCTTTACCTATGAGTTGTTTTTTTCTCTCTTTTTTTCAGCAAGCATCGCAGTGTTAAGGCCAATATCTCTTACCAAGGCAGCCAATCAGGTCTGAGAGTAAATATTCTGCAGAGACAAGGACTAAACTCGCTCATTTAACTTTAATCACTGTGCCATTATTTGTTATGCTGGAATGATTATAATTTTAATTGTCTGATATAATTGATCAATTAATCACTTGGGTTAATCACCGAGTGAATCTAATTGTGCTGCTTCTGTAGATGTGAGAATTTTCTTTCCTTTTTTTATACGTTTTTTGTTCATCACTGCAATATATGTTTAATCCACCGGGGATTGAAAGAAGACCAAAAAGTGTTTGAGGTGGGATTTATTGACTAAATCACTGCCTGACTGGTTTTAAACCCTCTAACTGGTCATGAATGCATGGTCAGGGTCTCCTTGTGCACCCGGGGCCATCTTGCTTTTCTTTTTTTCTCCCCCTCCCTCCTGGTGTTGCTACTCACCACTTCCTGCTGGATTCCTGGTTGGCACAACTGCTCATCATCATCTATCATCTACCTGCACTATGTCAGGACTATTCTTCCACCCACTCTCTGCCTAATCGTTGTGGAAATCGTCACCGGCAGCAACTTTTAGAGTCGCCTCATGTTTCCGAGTTACTTTCGAATGTGAATAAAACATTTTTACGTCTAGCAGTTCTGGCTCAAAACCTTAACAGCCCTATTTAATAGTAACTAAGCTGAAAATAGGCAACAGACAACTGTTCCCCAATTGCTAGAAAATGATAGTCATTGCTCCTGCTGTGCATAATACTCTCACACACACATAGCCAAACAATATATCACTTTTTAACTGTTTCCACATCCCTGGCGCTTGAATACACACATGTACAGACGCACGCGCGTGCACACACAAACATGCACATGCACACAAGCCTGCAGGCATGTGGTTTTTCTTTATTAAAAACCAGAAAGCACAATTAGCTGCAGAATATGCTTAACCCTGTATCGCTCCCTCAGCTCGAGGATATATTGCTTCTTCTTCTCCATTATTAAAAAAATAACAGATGAGCGGAGGAGGGGAGCAGACAGGAAATATCACAGTTTCATGTTTAGCAAGTGGAGGCTGGGAAATGTGTTGTGGTGGAAAGACTGAACGTGTCCATATAGTATAAGACGCAGGCATTACATGTGAAATATGACAATGACGACAGTTATTGCTCGACCGTTGAGGTCCGTGAGCTACGACGGTGTCAGCGCCTCACTGACTGACATGGAAATGTGTATGTATGACAGTCTCACGGCAGTTTTTCAACCTGATGTCGTATACCTGAAACTGCAGCCATTAAAATTGTGTCATTTCTGCTTCCACTGGCCTGCTTCCCCCACTGATACTGTATTGTGCATGTTCACCTTTGCATAATCAGAGAAACTGCATTTTGTTTTATTAATTATTATAAATTAGAGATAAAAAAAAATTTGGTTTATTCGTTAACAAAATACAGCAAAGTGCATAAAAACACTTCTTCCACAGTGAGTTTCTGTCCTGTCTCCCTCCCTCCCCCTCCCCTCACCCACAACCAGTCGCATCAGGTGGCTGCCTCTCCCTGACAAATTTCTACCTGTTAAAGGGGAGTTTTTCCTTCCCACTGTTGCCATGTGCTTACCCATAGGGGGTCGTCTGCTTGTTGGGTTTATCCTGCAGTATAAAATGCCTTGAAGCAGCTGTTGTTGTCTAGGTTCTGCTACATGGCAGATAGGATATGGACACAGGACTCGGAAAACAGTAGGTAAACTCAAAAAGCAGCTTTAATGACGAGTACTTTCAAACAATACAAATCAAAAGCACAGCTGGAGTAAGGGATCCAAAACTAGGAAACGTAGGGGAAGCACAGAACAAAGGACCACACAGCCCAGACGGATGGTGTGACAATGAACAGATATAAACACACCAGATAACGAGGGAAATGGGGAACAGGTGAAAACATGGCTCAAGACAATTAACCTAATGAGCCTGATGGGAAGTAAACATAGACACGAGACTTAGAAAACAACCACTGTCAAAATGAACCAGGAAGTAACAAATATGGAGTAAGAACACACAACACAATGCCAGTGTACACAAAAGGAAACACTGGTGAGAACTGGGAGCTCCAGCTAAAAACATGGCAATAAGTAACAAAACAGCTCAAAATCCTCACAAATTCTAATAAAAAAACAAAACCACAGAACTACAGAGACCCTGGGACCATGTCAGCTGTTGTGATCTGGCGCTATGTGAATAAGACTGAGTTAAACTGAATTCAAATAGAGACAAAACTTTACTTCCCTAGATTAATACATGAAAAATACACAAATTCCACGTTTCTGTCACATTTACTACATAACTTTGTCAAGAACTCTCTTAATTCTGCAGTCACATTCTGCATACTTCTTTTGCCTTTAATTTAGTGGCACCCAAAAGGAAATTTAGCACCACAATCTGTTTATCTTAGTGTGCCCAATTTATAATATTGACAGCAGTGGAAAGAAAAAAAATAAAGGATGCATTTTTAATAGATGATAGATCTGCTGGAAACTCTGGAGAAAATTCTCTCGGCATTTGATGAAAAAGATAATTATACACACACACATCCACTGCCCTAAGTTTGGTAAGTAGTTAAGAAAGATGAGTGAGTGGATAGATAACAAGAATACAAACATATGGAGTCATGTTTTTGAAGTAAAGAGTCATTTTTGGTTTCTTTTGCTGTTCACTAGCCTTCAGACCACCTTGCTGCTCACGGTTCACAGCTTGTGGTTTCACCCCAGGCTCTCTCTGGCGCACAGAAATGTTCTGCTTCTCGTGATGTTGGGTTCAGTGATCCAGCTGTGACTCTCACAGCAGAACATGGTGTCTGTGTCGCCTCCTTCTGCCAGAGTCAGACAGACAGGCGTGTTTGTGCTCTATTTGGTGTGTAGTCCACCTTGAATCGGGGAGTTTTTTGAGATGCACTCCCCTCTGCAGGGAGGAGGACTGTGTTTGTATCCCAGGAGAGAGAAGAGCACTGAGACCTCAGGCCCACCCCAGGGTTATACAAAAATCTGTTGCTCTAGTTTTTCATCCTTAACTTTTTCAGGCAGGCTCTGATTTTTCACAGCAGTCGATAGATTTCTATTAGCCGTTTCCCAACTTTGCCAAGATAAAATTATACGATAAGATTTGTTGAAAGAAGATAATTGTTGATCTTCTCATTTATTCGTTGGCAGTTTCTTGACTGGCATTACTTACAGAAAATTTACATACCTCCCATAGGGACCACCATTTAAGCTACTTTAGCCTGTAGTTGATGGAAGTCTGAAAGATACTTTGCAACCCACCTAGATCCTTTTTTCATGCTGAGCCTGACTTCATCAGTGTGATATCTGCTGTCATTCATGCCTGCTCTTTGACATATTTAGGTCTTGGTATTGGATTCCCTGTCTCTGTCTTTGTCTCTGGAATGGGGAGGACCAACAACAGATCTATACTGCTAAATATAAATAGCTGCTGGTGGAAATAACAATCCTCTTTTTACTATAGTGTGACTGAAATGACATCACAAATCCAGACAGATGGTATTGTATCATTTAAAAGGTAAGATACTGTACCGTAGTGTGGCTGATGTGGTCAACTACAGCAGCGGTCCCCAACCTTTTTTGCGCCACGGACCGGTTAATATTTTCACGGACCGGCCTTTAAGGTGTCGCGGATAAATACAACAAAATAAAAGTAGTACCGGTTCCGAAAAAAAGAAGATTTATTCATAACACACGTGAAAAGACCCAGGAAAACTGAGTTAATGATACAAACGATAACAAAATAACGCTGAAAACCGATAAAAACCCTGAAAACCATACATTTCACACCTGAGCCTCAACTCTCGCGGCCCGGTACCAAACGACTCACGGACCGGTACCGGTCCGAGGCCCGAGGGTTGGGGACCGCTGAACTACAGTATACAGTGGGGCAAAAAAGTATTTAGTCAGTCACCGATTGTGCAAGTTCCCCCACTTAAAATGATGACAGAGGTCAGTAATTTGCACCAGAGGTACACTTCAACTGTGAGAGACAGAATGTGAAAAAAAAATCCATGAATCCACATGGTAGGATTTGTAAAGAATTTATTCGTAAATTAGGGTGGAAAATAAGTATTTGGTCACCTCAAACAAGGAAAATCTCTGGCTCTCACAGACCTGTAACGTCTTCTGTACGAAGCTTTTCTGTCCCCCACTCGTTACCTGTATGAATGGCACCTGTTTGAACTCATCATCTGTATAAAAGACACCTGTCCACAGCCTCAAACAGTCAGACTCCAAACTCCGCCATGGCCAAGACCAAAGAGCTTTCGAAGGACACCAGGAAAAGTATTGTAGACCTGCACCAGACTGGGAAGAGTGAATCTACAATAGGCAAGCAGCTTGGTGTGAAAAAACCAACTGTGGGAGCAATCATCAGAAAATGGAAGACATACAAGACCACTGATAATCTCCCTCGATCTGGGGCTCCACGCAAGATCTCATCCCGTGGGGTCAAAATGATCATGAGAACGGTGAGCAAAGATCCCAGAACCACACGGGGGGACCTGGTGAATGACCTGCAGAGAGCTGGGACCAAAGTAACAAAGGTCACCATCAGTAACACACTACAACGGCAGGGAATCAAATCCCGCAGTGCCAGACGTGTTCCGCTGCTGAAGCCAGTGCATGTCCAGGCCCGTCTGAAGTTTGCCAGAGAGCACATGGATGATACAGCAGAGGATTGGGAGAATGTCATGTGGTCAGATGAAACCAAAGTAGAACTTTTTGGTATAAACTCAACTCGTCGTGTTTGGAGGAAGAAGAATACTGAGTTGCATCCCAAGAACACCATACCTACTGTGAAGCATGGGGGTGGAAACATCATGCTATGGGGCTGTTTTTCTGCCAAGGGGACAGGACGACTGATCCGTGTTAAGGACAGAATGAATGGGGCCATGTATCGTGAGATTTTGAGCCAAAACCTCCTTCCATCAGTGAGAACTTTGAAGATGAAACGAGGCTGGGTCTTCCAACATGACAATGATCCAAAACACACCGCCCGGGCAACAAAGGAGTGGCTCCGTAAGAAGCATTTGAAAGTCCTGGAGTGGCCTAGCCAGTCTCCAGACCTCAACCCCATAGAAAATCTGTGGCGGGAGTTGAAAGTCCGTGTTGCTCGGCGACAGCCCCAAAACATCACTGCTCTCGAGAAGATCTGCATGGAGGAATGGGCCAAAATACCAGCTACTGTGTGTGCAAACCTGGTAAAGACCTATAGTAAACGTTTGACCTCTGTTATTGCCAACAAAGGTTATGTTACAAAGTATTGAGTTGTATTTTTGTTATTGACCAAATACTTATTTTCCACCCTGATTTACGAATAAATTCTTTACAAATCCTACCATGTGGATTCATGGATTTTTTTTTTCACATTCTGTCTCTCACAGTTGAAGTGTACCTCTGGTGCAAATTACTGACCTTTGTCATCATTTTAGGTGGGGGAACTTGCACAATCGGTGGCTGACTAAATACTTTTTTGCCCCACTGTATGTTAGCTCTAAATTTTTCTTCTGTACCTTCCTAAATGGGCTTAGAATAGAGAAATGCTTTTCACTAATCCTGAGCATAAATGTCAGTGTAATTTTGGACATTAAGTGTTTTCTTTGAAATGTTGTTTCCAGGATGGAACGATTGTACACGATACATCTTTAATGACTTTATAAAACAAAACAAACAAGTTTGAATTTATTTTAGATTTTCTATCATTTACACAGGATCAACATTATTGTCAGGGTCCTGGGACTGGGCGACCCAGGATCCCTGGGCAGTCATGGACCTGTGTATTATTATTATGTATTTTTGGTGTCGTTTCCCCTTCTCTGTGCGTGTACATATGTGTGTTTCTCTGTGCTGTGTTAGTCTGTGTCCCACTCATATGTTTAGGCGAGGTATGGGTGTGTATGTCTGCGGGTGTGCCTGGAGGATGGAGCTCGGCCACCTGCAGGCCTGAGGGGTGTGGCCCTGCGGACGGACTGGCCACACCCGAAGCCACACACCTGCCGCTGATCAGGGCTCGTCGGGGGAGCTACTTAGGAGAGTCTTGGAGGTCCCACCGACGCGGGATCATTGAGTTATCTTACCAAGTCACTGTGTGTTAGCGTAGGTCTGTGCTGTGCGTATATGCCCACCGAGGGTTAGTGTTGACGGCTGCGTCTCTGGTTTCCCTACAGGAGGAGGAGTGGTCTGGAGAGGCAGCACGCACGGGGGTGCGGAAACACAACAGCGGGGAGCACGAGCACAGATATCGGAGGGAAGCACGCACACGGGGTTCGAGGGAGCAACGGGGAGTTATTGTATTTACAGCCTTTTCACTGTAAATAAAGAGCACTGTTTGCATCGCAGAGTCTGCATTTTGGGTCCTCCTTTCCCCACATCCCCACGGTCTGCCAGCCAGACCGTGACAGAATGATCCCGCCAACCACCAGCTATGGGATTACTGCCGGAGCGTAATCCAGGCTGTAGACCCACACAAGAGACATATACAGGTAGTGTTCTTTGACAATTATCTCTCATCCACTACCTTCACCACGAACATTCTGGACATTAACAAACTTAGGCACCTGGTCGCTAGTTTAAGGGAGAGCTCGAGTTTTGAACTATTTGGCTTGGGTGGTCCGAGCATGGACAGTTCGGCTGCTCTCCTAGAGACTCTAGCCGCTTGGCTTTTCACGCGTCGGCGGAGGGCTTTCCCGTCGATGCTCGCGGCACAATCGTTTGATCCGCCGTTACGGAAGGCATGCCGCACTCTCTACCATCATCCCGTTACGCCTCAACCCACTCCTGCGGTTTCAGCCCGGTCAGCTGGCAACGGACCAACAGCGCTCATCACCGCAGTGAGTAAACCCGACTCATTTGTTTCTATTAATCCTGTCATTGAAAATCAAAACACAGATGAACAGCAGAGGACTGTTTCCGTACACCCGGCCCTGCCTTCACGGAGGAGAAGGCGTCCTCGCAAGCAGCGTTCAGCCACCTCTACACTCACTCCTGTGCTGGTCGAAGGCTCAGGACCAGCGGCTCTGGATGCCACAGTGAGTAAAATGGACTCTGCCCTTCCCTATAGAGACTATAGCCACTACGGCAATTAACAATGGAGAGACTGTAAGAGGTGTAACTGAACTCCCAGTGGGGATTTTTGGACCACCGACGGACGAAGGTGGCCTGAGTGCTAATACTGGGGCAGAATTTTGCATAGACAGCCCTGAGGTAGTTAGCTCAGAGTCGGTGGGGTCAGAAACTGTTTGCTTTACCTCCAAAAACTCAGAAGATGTTCACTCTGAGACTGTGAGCTGTGAGCTAGGGAGTTCACAGCATACAGACCCAGATGACTTTTTGGCTCAGTCTGGCCATATGGAGACAGAGGTTCTCCCCAGGGCTTCCCCAGAGGCCGAACTGGAGGCCTCAGTTGCCTCTGGACCCCTGGAATTTGTTGAGCCAGCTGTAACATTCTCATCCTCTCCACCCTTCATAATAGCCATATCACCCTCAACTCAGTCCGCTGCCCAGCTAGTAACGGAGTCTGCTGCCCAGCTGGTGACTGAGTCTTCAGTCCGGTCAGCCTCTCACCTTCATCCTCAGTTGGAGGTCGATATGCCTGCTGGACCACCTCTGCCATCATTTCACCCGTCTGTCCCTGCATCGCTGTCCAGTCCACCGGGAGCAGCTGCCGCACCATCATCACCTTCTCCCTCTGCAGCTACTTCTCCACCAGAGTCCCATCAGACTGCAGCGACCGCAGCACTCTCGGCTTCGCCATCTGCATCACCTACTCTACCTTCACCTTCCCCACCTGCAGACACCGCATCACCATCTTCACCTCCAGATCGACCGTCAGTAGCTGTAGCGCAGCCGGAGGTGCTCAGGGTGCTCGGAGAGCGGGAGGAGCCCGCACCGCCAGCTGTGGAGCCCTGCGAGCCGGAGCAGGAGCCCGGCGAGCCGGAGGAGCGGCTCAGCGTGGCGGAGCAGGAGCCCAGCGAGCGGGAGGAGCTCGATCTGCCCGAGCCGGAGCTCAGCGGGCGGGAGCAGCTCAGCGGGCGGGAGCAGCTCAGCGGGCAGGAGCAGCTCAGCGAGCAGGAGCAGCTCAGCGAACCACCAGCAGAGGAGCTCGGCGAGCGGAAGGAACAACCGGCGCTGCCAGCCGAGGAGGAGCTCGGCGAGCCGAGGGAGCTCTCGCTGCCAGCAGCCGAGGAGGGGCTCTCGCTGCCAGCAGCCGAGGAGGGGCCCGCTCAGCCGGAGCCGGAGGTCAGCGAACCGGAGGGACCTCCACATCTGGCACGGCCTCCACGCCATCCACGTCCTCTGCATCCACGTCAGCGACCAGCGCGTCATGAACCGTGGGCCACACCTCGCTGTTGCTCACCGGAGGAGCAGCGCAGCGCCACCGGACCCGTGGCAGGCCGCCTGGGGAGCAGCGCCGCCGCCGTCGGACCCGGGGCAGGCCGCCGGAGGAGCCGCAGCGCCGCTACCGTCACTGGATCCCGGGCAGGCCGCCTGGGGAGCAGCGCCGCCGCCGTCGGACCCGGGGCTCGCCACCGGAGGGGCAGCAGTGCCGCCGCCACTGGAGCAGTGGCAGGCCCCCAGAACCGTTTTTCTGCTGTTGCCGGACCCGTGGCTGCCCGCCGGAGCTGCAATGTCGCCACCATTGGACTCGAGGTAGGCCCCCTGAACTCTTTTGTTATGTTGATGGGCCGCCTGAGACTGTTTTGTGGCATTTTTTCTTTTTGTTGCTCCGCTGCGGGATGCGCGGTCGGACTCTGGGACTGTGACCTTGGGGGGGTTGTTTTCTTTGGGGGTTTTTGCTTGTTTTGGTTCTGCCCTCCGTCCTGGACCTCCCGCCGCCCGCCCTGGGTTGGTTGTGCTGTTTTTGGTTTGTGTTTTTGGGTCGTCGGGAGCCGACCCTTAGAGGGGGGGTACTGTCAGGGTCCTGGGACTGGGCGACCCAGGATCCCTGGGCAGTCATGGACCTGTGTATTATTATTATGTATTTTTGGTGTCGTTTCCCCTTCTCTGTGCGTGTACATATGTGTGTTTCTCTGTGCTGTGTTAGTCTGTGTCCCACTCATATGTTTAGGCGAGGTATGGGTGTGTATGTCTGCGGGTGTGCCTGGAGGATGGAGCTCGGCCACCTGCAGGCCTGAGGGGTGTGGCCCTGCGGACGGACTGGCCACACCCGAAGCCACACACCTGCCGCTGATCAGGGCTCGTCGGGGGAGCTACTTAGGAGAGTCTTGGAGCTCCCACCGACGCGGGATCATTGAGTTATCTTACCAAGTCACTGTGTGTTAGCGTAGGTCTGTGCTGTGCGTATATGCCCACCGAGGGTTAGTGTTGACGGCTGCGTCTCTGGTTTCCCTACAGGAGGAGGAGTGGTCTGGAGAGGCAGCACGCACGGGGGTGCGGAAACACAACAGCGGGGAGCACGAGCACAGATATCGGAGGGAAGCACGCACACGGGGTTCGAGGGAGCAACGGGGAGTTATTGTATTTACAGCCTTTTCACTGTAAATAAAGAGCACTGTTTGCATCGCAGAGTCTGCGTTTTGGGTCCTCCTTTCCCCACATCCCCACGGTCTGCCAGCCAGACCGTGACAATTATACATGCAGGCTCTAATGTAACACCTCCACTAATATTTGGTTCGATGCTAGTTTGAGGTGATGTTGAAGTATTTGGAGGGAGCCTTCTTTATTATCCTATTTGCTTTGAGCAGTGGTCCAGTTCTGCTGGTAGCAGAACAGCCCCAGAACGTGATGCTGCCACCACCATGCTTGGCAGCTGTTCTCGACAGTGACAAGGATTTGACAGGGTCCTTACGTTTGACACCCTTACCTTTATCCTTCCAAAGATACTTCTTCTCAATGTGGCCAATCTTTGTCTGACAATAAAACTTTTCTGGAAAGTATTGATTTTGAAGCAGAGTCTTCTTTCTTGGGCTGTGCTCTCTTCATTCATGGTGACATAAATGGTAAATGGACTGATTCTTGCATTTTTCTACTCTACCTGAGCACCCAAAGCACTTTGAACAACATGCCCCTTCACCCATTCACACCTATTCATACAGGCACTGTTTTTAAATGTGTAACTGCTTTCTATCAAACATTCTCACACATTTATACTCCTATGAATGCATTGCAGAGCAACCTGGGCTACAGCCACCCAATCCGGTTGTTCAGTGATGACGCGACGAATCCTACTTCCGGGCCTAAAGTAGTCTGCGTTTAATATGGCTTTTGTGTTGTTAACATGTTTAATGTTATGTATTTTCTTCTATTTGATCTCAAAAAGCTCCTAAAACAGTCAGTGATCACTGTTGACCTCCCTCGGCTTTTATTACCGCTAATCATTTATTTAAGCTCAGTTTTTAAAACCTTAGGGTGTAACTACAGCCCAGCCCATGCAGCAGTATATGAATGACTAACCTCGTATTGTGGATGGATTATCTCAGTTGTTCTCCTGGCTGAAGTTTGGTCCTTTTACAGCATCCTGCCATGCGATTACATTTGTTCCTGACCACCGAGAACACTCACAGTAACTTTTATCGAGTGGAAAAAAAAGTTAGCTTGTTTATATTATGCTAACGTAGCTGTGTCGCTAGCGGTCACGCAGCACATCATTATATACCAGCTAGCCCAACTTCAGTAACCCTACAAACGTTACTGCTGTTTAGTTTTCTGTCTTCATTTATGCTGGAAGTGATAACAGAGCTGTACGTTTTAATTTGTTTCCAAAACCCCGCAGTCAGGACATGCTATATTGTATTTAGATAGAAGCTAGCGAGCTAACTCCCTGCTAACTTCTAACTCCGTTAAATGTCATAAATTCCGTTTTCATGGATGCCTGGATGTTAAACTCAATTGTTACACCTGGTAGAGCAGAACGCTGATCATTTTATTAAAGATGAAAGACTTTAGACAGTTTTTCAACTCTCAGTAATGCCACAGTGATCGTTTGATATATGGACCTGCAGCGGAGTTTAGACCCAGACACGGCTAGTGACGTCAGACTGAACAACCGGATACAAATATAAAACTTACTTTTACAGTGGTGAATGATGGTGGTGTTCCAGCAGTTTCCAATTGATGGCAGGCTTGAGGCTTGGTGGTTTCTGGATTGTGCCTGAGCATCCTAACCAATTTCCTGTCACTTGAGTGTGACAGTTTGGGTTCTTCCAGACTCAAACTGTCAAGTATGTTGAACTAATGATCATAGAGTTGTTTAGAAACAGCTTCCAGAGGCCTTCCTAACTTGTGTAAATCTACAGTTCTTTTTCTTAGATCTTTCTTAGACTTTCCTTTTTTTTTTTTTTTGCAGCTTATAGATTTCACTATGCAAAGTAAACTACACTTTGGCCCTCTCACCACAGTGTTAGACATGTAAATATACCTTCTGAAAGCATGGGGCTTTATGCCAGCCAGCAGTAGACTCTTGGATGACTGATGAAATGTCAATAAAGAAAATTAAAAGGTTCTTGTTGCCTCAGTGCAGATCGTGCAGCAGGCACCAATCAAAACCCTGGATCAAATTTTTACCTTCTTCCCCGACATCTTGATTATTTCTGCTTCTTCTTTTTTACAGATGCACTCTGAGTTTTCAGAGCTTACCTGACAGCGGTGGTGTGTGTGAGCACAAAAGTTGATTTGCACCATTGTGACATTAGTGCAGGTACCAGTCTACTGAATTTACAACTACAAAGTGTTCAGCGCGTGTCCTGCCTCCTGCACGCTCTACCCAGATGGCACTGTAGCCTAAACCAAAAAGAATCCTCCCAGTAGTGAGAAGTTGAATGACAGGAAAAGTCCTTTCCTGTGCGATACATTTTAGAACAAGAAACTTTGGACAATGACGGTTCTCCTGACATTTACCAGTGAAAACACAAGTAACTGCCAGCATGGAGGCTTTTCTGAGTTTCTAAAGGTATAAAATGAATATGAGTGAACATAAATGTCTAATGCAAAACCTTAAAATGTTTCATTTTTTTTACACTTACTTAGCAATAGAAGGTTCATTTCCTCTGATAGTTTTGTAGTTCTGTATTTTTTAATCATTTAAGTCTGGTAAGGATTATAAATGTCATCCTTGAAAGCATGAAATTCCAGTTCAGTGAAACAATCCTTTTTTTCTCCTTCCCCTCTCATTGCAACATTTTTTTCCAAAACAACACAACACAATAATAAGATTACAACACTGAGTGTGTGAGGATCTAGGAAGCAATGCCCAGATCCTGTGTAGCCGTGTGTAGGCAAAAATGCAGCCCACACACACACACGCGCACACACACACACACACACACTTTCTCTCTGTTTTTCCCTTTGTTTTCTCCTCTTATGGAGCTTGGTAATTTTAGCAAGAAACTGAAAACATGTAACCACTTAGATTCATCTCACCACTAAATGAAAAAAAATCTCTTTTTTCTTTTCTTTTCATTTTTTATTCTTATCATTTTCCATTTCTTTTATTTTCCTGTTTTCTGTTGTTCTCCATCTTTTTTACAACAACAGAAGAAGAAAGCAAAGTACAGCTGTAACTTTAATGGTAACAGTACAGGCAGCAGATGGGGTGAAAGGAGCATTGAGTGGAAGTTATTCAAAGTAAACATGATAATGATTCTTTTATTCTGTTGTTTAATTGTATGCAAATCTTCTGAGGGCATCTTATAGAGGGTCAGTAGAATATTGATCCATACTCCTCCACCCCCAGACCCCTGCTCTCTGACTCCTGCTCCTTCCTCTTTCCTCTCTTCCTTCAGTGGCAGACAGAGCTGTGAAAATCAATGGGGAAAGTGTCCTGAAACAGCTGATCTAGAAGCCATCTGGCCCTCATATTCCTCCGAGACGAGCCGCAGGTCTCCAGAGATGAGACACGCGGAGAAGAAGCGGGGACAGAGCAAGAAGACGCACAAGCGCACAAGGCAAGTGTTAACTGGACGCCACGTAAATCCTCACTATGTGGCTGTTACATAAGAGAACAGGTGGAAGCAATCTAAGCTTATTTCAGGAACATTTGATCTGGCCCTTCACTCATTTAGCTGTGGGATGAGCATGAAATCGATTTAGTGGAAAATAACCTGCTCTACTGGGATTTTGATTTTGCACTATTCTGTCCTACCACGACTTAGATGAACACGTTCAAGTAATTTTGCATGATGTTCTTGTTTCAGCACACTGCCTGTCAGTTTCAGATCATTCATGACTCCTTCTTTATCATAGCCAATCTTTCCATCCATGTGTCAAATTTCTGAACTTTAGTGACCTCAGCGTTATTTATTAAGGCTGATTATCAATCTGTCACATTTACATGCAGTCAGGGGGGCAAGGGGGGGCAAAAGGGGAGCGGGGGGGGGGGGGGGGGGCAACTGCCCCTCCAGTAAAGCCCCCTCTTTACAAGTTAAAATACTTGTGAAAACGAATTGTTTATTTGTTATAAAAGTGTTTTTGTGGATATTTTATTTTGCCTCCATTTACATATGGAGAGATTTTTACATACTTCTCTGAAGTGGTATATGCCACCCTCCCTAGACATCTTGGCCCTCCTTTGCACCAAATTTTCTAGATCCGCCACTGCCAGCAGTTACTCTCATTTGTCACAGTAGCTAGAGAAGAAGGAAAGTGGGAGAGAAGCAGAGGAACTGACGGGAGGTAAGTGATGGAAAAACAAAGAAAGAAATTAAGCAGAGAAGAGAGGAAGGATGTGACAAAAGATCCAATCATCCTGTGAGAAAAACTGCCCACAGAGGTTTTATAAAACGGTGCTCCCCATCAAACACTTTCAGAGCGTGGAAATTATTTCTGCCATCTGATCCTTTAAAAGCCTATAACAAGTCAAGCGGATCCCGTCTGTCGGATCCTGAAGCCTGAAGACAGACAGTTACTTCAGTTTTCAATAGTAATAATAAAAAAAAAGTTAGTCGTATCAAATAGATCACAATGAACATTAGACACAGAAACAGTAAAAAGCTATTTATATTTGATTATGTTTTTTTTTTCTCTCTAAGCCCTAATATTAACAAAATGATGCTTTCAGAGCCTTCACGGCTCATTTTTATGAATATTACGTTTATTTTAAATAAGTCTCTATTTTATTTATCAAATTTGGTTTGATTTCTCTAAATCTATCTCCACAGGGTACTGCTTGCTCCAGCATATTGTTTCAGAAGTTATTTACATATAATTTGCACTATTCAGACCCAACTAGAACAATTTGGTGGAGGAGTGGCCTCAGGTTCACCTGAAGCCAATCAGAATACTGCATACTGAATAATATTTAAAGCAAGCAATGGCTGCAGCTGGGTGAAGAGGTTTGCATAATGGTTTTATGGAGTCTCATCCAGTCTTATGTTCAGGACCTGATGTTGCACAGGTGAGACTTATAGAGGAGGTATGGATGCACCACGTGCTTCAAAAGCTGCATATTCTCCTGTAATCACTCAATCAAGAAAATATCTTAGGAAGGGAAACTGAACTGTAGAGTGCAGGCAAATTTATTTTTGAAGAAGTGGGTGTTAAACTGTGAAGGTTATATTTATTGTGTGAAAAAAAGTGTAAAATGTAGCTTTATTTTAACTAAAAAAAACAACAACATGTAAACTGATCAGGTGGGTGGATGGCGCTGAGCTCTCCCCTCTGCATCAGTGCTCTCTGTGTAGACGTCGCCACGTGAAAACCACATGGAAGCTTCTCTGCGGTGAAGCTGTAACACCACCAAAGAAAAGAACAAACACACACATTTTTATTTTCACACCTCATCCTATTGCTCATGCTACTTCCACTTCTTTCTGCAGTTTCATAGGGCGGCTTACATTATTTTGTCACTGTTTCCTCGCAGCGGCGGTGGCTTCTCTCGTTTCTCTCCTCGCTGCTTGTGCAGTCTGTAATAACTGAGAGTGGAATGCTGGCGCTTTTATATAGGCCTCTAAAAATAACTCACCCCTCACTTCCATCTACAGCCGGAATGACAGCCCGCTCCAGCCAATAGCGACTCTGAATCCCCTGAACGCTCCGCCCCTCTCACTCTTTCTCCTCGCCTCCTTAATTGGACGCCAGTGACATCATCAACCCTATTTACCTTATAAGGTCACGCATGAAATTGACTGACAGGTGGCTCCTCCTCTGCTCCCCTCCCCTCTCGCACCGGTCGCTTGGAATTGCAGCGGGGTCCAGTCTGCTGCTGGAGGAGCAAACCTGGCAACCTGGCAGCTTGTACTGAGACCGATTGGCAATCTGGCAATGCGGAAATAGATCTGGCACCCCCCAAGCCAGGACTGAGGAGAGAGGCGTGACAGAGCGAGCGGAGAGGAGACGGGATAGCACTGACAGAGATCAAATTATCAACTCTTCTTTCCCTCTCAGCTTTTTGTTTTTCTTTTTTTCATCAAAGTGTTCAGGTGCGCTCATCCGCACCAGATTTGGGCTTTTTTTTTACATTTTTGTTTTGTTTTGGGGGGTTTTTGTTTTCTAAAATTTGTTTCTTTAATCTGTCAAGTGTGAGGAGAAGAACGAAGAAGTGCGTTTCTATCGTTTGGATTCTGGACTTCTTTACTGACTTCTTCTTTTTTTTCTTTTTTTTCGAGCATGGATGTGTTGGCGAATTACAGTATTTTCCAGGAACTCCAACTCGTCCACGACACTGGTTATTTCTCTGCGATGCCTTCCCTGGAGGAGAACTGGCAGCAGGTCAGAGACGATGCGTTTTTCTCGTCTTTTCCGGGAAACTGACGGGCTTAGAAACTGGGATGCGTGCGCTGGGTTGCTGTTTTCCGCGTGTGCCTGTAGTGTTTTGCACCAGCGGAGCTCTCATGAGCGCCAGCGAAAGCCCCGTGTAGTTGCGTCTTTTTTTTCTCTGCTCACATGGAGCACGGCGAGGTTCGCTGACAGGAGAAAACACGCACACGCATGGAAAACAGGCGCGGGTGGGGGGAATAAGCACGGAGCTTTACGCACTAATAGCAGTATCCCCCCAAAAATGCGTAAAAACCCTCTAGTCATACCAATGATCCCTTTCATTCCCTTTAACCACACTTTCGGCTTCATTAAAGCATCTTATTAACCATTTAAAAGCAGAAGCATGACGCTATCGCTCCGTGAAATCCACCGCTATGATTTTGAACTTAAATGGCTTAAATGTGAGAAACATGTGGCCACATCCAGGGTATGCATAGTGCCAACGTTTGAATGCTGTGGATGAAACTCTGAAAGTGAAAAATGCCGCTTCCGTCTAATTTTGCTTGTAGTTTTGGTGATGATAGTTTTTTTCCACGAGGCAGAGAGAAAGGGATCGGCGTTCAGTTTGTCAGATGAAAAGCAGATGAGGATGCTTTTAAAGTTACTCCAGTGTTGTTTTTAACGCTAGACTGAAAAGTCTGAGCGCTCTTATGTAGTTTTAAAATTAACCTTTTTTTGGTAACTTTACTGGGAAACCTTGATTGATCTGCGCTGTTGTAGACTGTGTAGAATGTAACTGACAGGGTCAGACGCGAAGTGAAGGTGAAAGTGAAATTTGTGTCTTTGCAGTCTGAGCCCATGATGGAACATTTAAGTGTCTGAATCCGAGAGCGTGATGCCGATGCTGATGTGATCGATAGATCAGATATGTTTGGACTAACACGCACACACACACACACTGGAGGAGAGAGAGGGGAGCTGTGGAAAATGGACACATGCTTAATAGCAAGTGACTTGATCTTAAATAATATATCCACATCTGCCACTGTTTGTTTGCAGATAATCCTGTTGAATTATACATTAAGCACGTCACCCTCTATAGAACATACAGTGGACCCTTCATGCGAGCCCGCAGACTATTTTATAACATTTTTATTCAAATGTAAAATCTTCATTTTAATGGCATGAATCAGATAAAGCGCGATTTTCTCTGTACGTACAGCCACGCGAGTTTTGTGGTCTGTGGGTCCAGATGTACCACATCTTTCATTTTTTCTGTTTCACACACAGAGGCGATGTTTAAAAGGCTAAGCAACACAGTATATCGTATGGGTCATGTTTTATGATTTGCTAACCAATCACAGGGTGATATTTTCACTTAAGTTTTCCCTGCTTGAACTTGAGAAATGGAAATATCTGTTAATTGGAATCCGCCTTACAGCCTCTTGTAAGTGTGTGGGTGCCTTTATATGAAATCTAATGTTCAGTAAATCAGTCCATCAAAAATCCCCCAGTGGACCCCTGCATGGCACAGTCCACTCCAACAATGCTGGATTGCTCTGTTTCATGTATTTGAGTAGTAGAACCATGATAATTCCCACGGTGCTGAATAAAGCCCAAACTGCGGTTCTCCTCTATGACTGTCTTACTGACACAAATTCACAATGTCTCATCCTATTTTTAGTGCAAACAGCACACACTTCCAGCCACAGTAACCTATTTTTTCTGTCTGTTATATGTTAATTGATTAAGAGTGTTGAGGAGGAAAACTAATTAGGACTAGTCTGGTGAGTTGGAGCAGTCTTTATTCCTGTTTGCTGTCCAGGACACCATGTCTTGGACACCTGAGTTATTGATTTTCTTGCAAATTTTTACTTGGAGATCTGGGGAAAAAGTATAAAAAAATAAAGGTTAATACATACATAAAACACACACACACACACACACACACACACACACACACACACACGCACACACACACACACACACACACACACACACACACAGCTACTCCACAGCAACAAAAGCAATACCATCTAGGTAAATAAAATAGTTGCCACACAAAAAGAGCTGACGCTGCCCTCTGCTGAGCAGTTTCCCCCCCCCCCCCCCCACTGTACTTCACACTGGGGTAAAATTTGTACTGGTTGTTGTTCTTTGCCATTGAAGTGTATGTGGTGTCTTCATACCAAAAATCATAGTTACATGTTCGTTCTTGTGTTACAAACTGAGCATTCGAAAGTCCTTAACTGTACGTGCAAAGTAATGCACACAGTAATCAGGTTAATTAGGGTAATCAAGAGATTTTTTTAAAGCTTTTCCAAGACAGAAGCACTAACTTGATGCTAAATGCAACAGAAATGTAGTCATTCATTACTTAGCTTACAAGACGTGTAGAAGACTCAAAGCCTTTCGTAGGTCAGCCACTTCATATCTACAGTATTACTGAGCCAGTCTAAAGCAGGCTCTTCTAATTAACTCGCTCCTGTTATGGCTAGTTAGCTTTGAGCAACTTCCTGCCAATCAGCAGGACTGGTTAGTAATAACATGTAAATTAATCAGTAGGTTTTCTTTCTTTTTTTTGCAGTGATTGTTCCAAACATGCTTAGCCTAGCCTATCACCAATACTTAAGGCAAAGTTGCCTTCCAAGTTATCAAAGTTATAACATGTACTTTTAAATACTGAAGTCTCTTGTAGTTAATGAGCAAATAGCAAGCTACATAGCATAGGGCTACTTTTTGACGTACAAAGCAGTTGCTGTAGTTTTCTTAGTAGGGACATTTTAAATGAAAAGAAGGCTAACTTCAAGCTTTTCTTTGGGTGGAAGCTAGCAGTTTTCACCTGCTCACAGTGTTGGTGCTAAGCTATGCTAGCAACCTCCCTGACCTCTCTCTACACAGAACACACAGAAACAATTGCAAATACTATTTTATGCCTCCAGGTAAGACATTCAAACAGCATCCAAAATATTAAGAATTTATTTACTTACCCTGCGACTGTTTAGCCGTACAAACTCCCCAAGACAAGAACTAACAGACTTAAAAACTCCTTTGTCCCACACGCCATCAAACTGTTTAACTCCTCTCTGGAGGGGAGAGGGAGGGGAAACAGGAGGACGAAGGAGGGGGGAACAACTAAGCTGTAGTGCCTCTTCACCTCACTGTACAACACCTTGTGCAATACTTTTTGTAAATAGTCAACAGTGCAATAGACTCAATACTTGAAATGTGCAATTCACTTGTATTTTTATTTTTTATTCCTATTTATTCTATTTATCCCCTTTGTATATTTTATTTATATTTGTCTCTGTATTTATATATGTGTGTGTGTATATATATATATATATATATATATATATATATATATATATAACAATTCTGTAACTGTAACTTCGGTCGTTGCTGTGCTTTTTGGAAGTCGAATTTCCCAGAGGAACCCACCCGAGGGATTAATAAAGTTCTATCTTATCTCTTATCTTATCTTAAACAGCTGAATGTGAGAGTTCATTTACATCAGAGGGAGCGTTTTTGATTGAAAACTCAGTTTTCATTGTGGAAAGTGCTGGGTGATTATGGATGGAAGGCCAAAGCTTTGAAAGAGGGAGGAAAAAAAATGTAAATGTGTTTTTGTCGAATTTATCTGCACAAGTGGCGACGCAGAGGGGAGAAAGACAAACATACACACACATAAACCAGGCACACCCACGTTTTTTTTTCCTACTCTTGTTCCTTCTGTCTTCTTCTATCCCCTTATTCACTCCATCACACACACACACACACACACACACACACACTCACACACACACACGCTTGGCTGGCATGCACTAATGGAAAGCTGTGGTCTGGCAGGACTCATCCCGCCACTTTCGACAGTAATTGGCCGTTTGCTGTCAGATGGACGGAACAACACACACGCACAGACACACACTCAGGCAAACAACACACACAAGGAAGCAGATTTGTGGATGTCATTTATCTTTCCTGACTGTCCCTGTTCCTGGTCTTTGTTTCCTCATACAGGCCTCTTTTATCAGGCTCTTTGCATCATGGCTAAACATGTGGAAAACACACTCTCGCTCTCTCTCTCCTGCCTATCCGCCTTAGTGCCTCTGACAGTATTGAGCCCATGGTCTGTGTGTAATTGCTGCATCTTTGCAGGTTTGGGATGATGTGATGGGCTTTGGGGATTTGTGAGTGTGTGCCGAGTGGCTCAAGGATCAAATAGCAAATGCAGGCTCCCCAATTAGATGTAATCCATTTATTTCAAAGCAAGGCTACTCCAAAATCTGATGAATGAGGGGGAAAATGGACACAGTGAGAAAAGAGGGACGACGAAACTGAACCCTGGAGCAGACGTTTAGGTTTCATGTGGTTGCTGTAAATCTGCGTTTACAGTCTAATACGCTATGTCGACAATCTTTGCAGGTGTTGAGCCTATTCCAACGCCCAACGGTGCTTTTAACTGGCCGACTCGCACGGTCTCTTTCTCATCTCATCCCTTAGTTTACATGCTCTGTGTGGCCATAATTCCTTTCAGGCTGATTGATTTATTTGCTGTGGTACCATTACAGCACTATGCTGGCCCAGCAAGCTCAGTGTCACTGAGATACAGTGTCTCCATTAGGCCAGCCTACAACCCTGTATCCTTTTCAGGAATGCTGTCTGCCAGTGTTGTGCCTATGTGTGTGTAGATTTAACCATGAAACAGCTCTGGCCAATCAGTCGGTGCCTTTTCAGAATGAATCCTCAGAAATCTAATCTTTCATATTGCTTGCCTTAATATGAAATAATAAAATTCAGAAGCAGAGATTCAAATCATAAAATGTATTAGCACTACTCGTGAACATCAAAACTCACGCCAGTAATAATTGACCGACTCGGCTCAAAAACTTGTCTTTCTCCTCATCTTCTTGGTAACCTGTTAATCTACTGCATGGACCATTACATGAACCCCTTTTTCTGTCTATGTCTCTTTCTCACTCCCATTTTTGTCTCTCTGTGTCTGCCCGTGGCTTGGGGCAGGCCCGGGGAAGTTTGACAAGATAATGAATTGCCATGCATGCTGCAGTTTTTCACATTTCACAGCCCAGTAACTCTGTATGTGGCGGTGGAGGAAAGAATGGAGGGGACGGAGGGGCAGCGAGACACGGAGTGAGAGGAAAGGATGAGAGAGACACCAGAAGACAGATAAAGTGAATAAAGGCAGATGAAAGTTAGTCAGAGAGAAGAGAAGATGTTTGTCCATCGCCTTTCTGCTCTCATCTTCTTTTTGCCCGTGTCATTTCCCGGCATGTGTTAATGCAGACACACTCACACACACACACACACACACACACACACACACACACACACACACACACACACACACACACACACACACACACACACACACACACACACACAGTTATGTAATTGTATGTGGAACACAGCTGCTTCCTCATGGTCGCAAAAAGAAGATGGGTGAGGAAAAAAAAACAAAGGAATGAAGAGAAAAAGAAAGAGACAGCAGAACAGAGAAATGTAGCCGTGGCTTGTGTAATGCCTGATTCAAATGTCGGAAAATCAACTTTTTAAACAAAGCCACTTAAAACTGAATTGATAAGTTCTATTCAATTCAGTTTTATTTATAAAGCGACAAATGACAAGAACAGTCACCGCAAGATGCTTTATATTGTAAGATAAAGACTTTAGAATAATACAGATACATTGATGAGCCCCTATGAGTAAGCACTTGGTGACAGTGGGAATGAAGAACTCCCGTTTAACAGGAAGAAGCCTCTAGCACAGGTTCAGGAAGAGACAGTCATCTCTAATAACCGGCTGGGGGAGTTAGAGGAGGGAGACACACTGGAAGAGTGCCAGAGATGAAGAATAAAAATTGTGATGTCTTGGTTTCAGCTTTTAATGCATAATATTAGTTAATGTTCTTTTATCCTTACAGTTCATCCCTTTCAGTTCTTTTTCTCTTTTTAGGCTATGCTTACTTATTAACACATCTTAACCGGACAGTGTTTTGCTGTTCATACAGCATCCATCCTTTAGTCTAGAGGGAAACAGATCAGACATTATGATCACGTGCCTAACATTGTGTTAGTCCCCCTTTTTGCTGCCAAAACACCTCAGACTCTGTAAGGCATGGACTCCACTAGACCAGTGAAGGTGTGCTGTGGTACACCAAAATGTTAGCAACAGATTCTTTAAGTCCTGTAATTTGTGAGGTGGAGGCTTCGTGAATCGGACTAGTTTGTCCAGCACATCCCACAGATGCTCGATTGGACTGAAATCTTGAAATTGCCAATTGAATGCCAAGTCAACACCTCAAAGTCATTCCTAAAACATTTCTGCTTTGTGGCAAGGTGCATTATCCAGGTACATTATAATTAGCTTTCAACAGTAGTCTTCATGGAATGAAAGGGGTACATGTAGGGCAGTGCGATATGACCAAAATCTCATATCCCAATATAAGAATTCTATCGTCCCGATAACGATATAAATCACAAAAATGTAACATTTTCTGTAAATTCTGTGAATCTCGGGCAGCTCGGAAGTGTTTCCAGCTGGGCGTCGTGTAGCTGGAGTCGAGTGTTTTAGCAGATGCATGAAACAATACATTTTTAGACATAAGTTGTAACGGCTGCCGTTTTCTTTGTGAGTATTTATTACACGGCGTGCTGCGGGGAAAAGCCTGTTCTAACGTTTGAGTCTAAGGTCTATTTTTTAGCACCTGGCGGCTCTTTTTTACTTCTCATCCGTAAATAATCTGGTCTTTCACGTGATTCAGTTTATTTTGAAAAGTCTCAACAGGATCTTGAGCTTTATTGTGAAAGGTTTATGTGGAACATAAACAAGCGGACACGCGATGGTTTTACCGTCGTTGTTGCTAACCACAACGCATAAAAACAGGCGCTTGTCTGTTAGTAGTGTGGTTATATAAAATATAAGAGAAAGAGAGAACTTTAAGAAATGAATATAGCCACTACAGTGACCATCAAAACCATGAAAAAATATTGCCGTAAACAGTTTATTTTGCGACACCACGAAACAAATGATAGCATAAAATGGAATGATAGACGTTTTTATATCGTCATCCGATATATATTGTTATATCGAACAGCCCTAGGTACATGGTCTGCAGAAATGCTTAGGTAGGTGGTACATATCAAAGTAACACCCACATGGATGGCAGGACCCAAGGGTTCCCAGCAGAATATTGCCCAAAGTATCACACTGCCTCTGCCTGCTTGCCTTCTTTCTATACTGTGTCCTGGTCCCAGGAAAGAAACACACTTGCTCTCGGCTTTCCATATGATGCAAAAGAAAACATGATTCATCAGATCACGCCGCCTTCTTTCATTGCTCCGTGGTCCAGTGTTGATGCTCAAGTGCCCAATGTTGGTGTTTTCAGTGGCCAGCTTGGGCATCATGACTGGTCTGTGACTATTCAACCCCATAAGCAACAAACTGTGATCCACTGTGTATTCTGATGCCTTTCTGTCAGAACCAGCATCACCTTTTTCGACAGCTTGAGCTACAGTAGCTCATCTATTGAATCGGTCGGTACAGCCTTCACTCCTCACGTGCACCAGTGAGCCTTGTGTCACCAGTAGGTCCAGGTGTACACTCTTCCAGTTCCAGTAGACCCGACCAGAATTCTTCTGTGATGGAAGATTGTGTTACTGGAAATTAAACCAAAAGCAGCTGTGTCTTCCACGATATATAAAACGCGATCGCTCCAGCTGAATTGTGTTAGTGCTTCTGTCAATTTTCATACATCTCTTACACTTCTTTTTTTGACACCTTTGCTGATATTGTAGCTGTCAGAAATATTTCACATCTGCAGCTACAACTTTTAGAAGCACCAGACTTCATCGTGTTAATGCGAGTGTTTCCATTCCTAACTGAAACTTGCCATGCTTAGACTGATTGGCAGAAGCCCTGTTTGTCTTCGTTTTTCATCCTGGCGATAGTCTAGGCTGACCTACTATTAGCCCTCTGCATGCTGGGTTGAACTACCCGGGAACTTTATGGTACAGCGGCTGTGTCTGTTTGCGTAGGTATTTGCCTATGCAGAAGAGTTGCTTGCAGTCCTCCAAAAAACCTACAGTGCGTAGCTCGGCATAGATGATGCTGTGCGTTTGGGTGAAGTGCTGATTGGGTGAAAAAGTGACACTTTTCAATGATTAAAATGAACCCCACTATGAAATTCTGACATATTCACAATTAGGAAGTAGTTGCAGATATTACAATCCAGTGACCGGCACAAATCAGAGAAGCATTTAAGGCTGTAACAGTAAACAGAGGCATTGAGACACAAGCACGCTGCTCCACTTCTTACAGTGTGGAAGCTGGTGCCAATTCTGCCTTCAATATGAGCCGCTCTAATCACTGCATTCATTCACTTTCTTTTTTATCGTGCTCCAAACACACACAGTTATTGTCTTTTCCTCATAATTTGAAATCACTCGAGTCAAACGCACACACACACACACACACACACATAGGCACTTGCCCGGGAACCCATAATTCAGTAAGTGAATAAGGCATTCAGTCTACGGTGGCAGAGATTAGATAAGAAAGTGAGCAGTCAGACTGCCGCGGCAGGAAAGCAGAACAAATGAACTGCACTCGTGATGGAGAGAGCTTATACTGTGAAAGCCATAGCCCTGATCTTTCAAGATGAGTGGTTTTCTATGGAGGGCAACTCTCCAGCAGTATTCACCATGGAGCGCGATTACTACAGTTTACAAGGAGATTTACCCATTCATATCTTCATGCTTCAAGCACACAGTGGGAATGTGCTATTGTGTAGTGAATCATCCTATTATATGTCATGTGTTGCATATATATCGATTTCCCACTTGCTTTTTTGTGGTATTTTAGGATCGGTTCTTGTCTGCCGCACTACCTGCCTTCAGATCTGAAGAGCTATCGGTTTCGTGTGGCTCTGGTGGAGAGAGCACTGGAAGCAGTGGGAGAATGGGTGCTAAGATGCTACAAAACGCTCTGCAGCACTGAAGGTGCTAAGCCTGGGAACAGCCTGCGATTTATAACCATTTAAATTCTATATAATTGTGTTCTGTAGGACATCAGAACTAAAAAGAAACAAAAAAAAAAAAACCAGAAGCTGTTTATTTAAATAGACCCCATCGAAATAACTGATGATGTTGTGTCTGGTTCCCATTGCCTTCTTTTAATTATAGCTTGATTTGACACCTGAAAAGTTTATGACTCCATCCTCAGTAACTGACAGCGCTGTTATCTTTCAATAAGCAGATTTTTACATTAGAAAAATATGTCAGTTTAATTGCAAAGCAGCTCTTTCTGTCAGATGTTTAAATGGATTACAGGATACAGTGTATCGCAATAATTACAGTAAGCAGGTCTGTTTTTTTTAGCTTTTAGAATGGAGTTTGTAGATAAATGCACTTGTATTCGGGACGTTATTGGAAAATAAAAAAACCCAGGCGTGTCTGATTTTATCCGCTTTTCTTAAGAGAAGTCCTCGTGGTGATCACAGGCTGAGCTCGGGTGAGACGCACTGTCATACGCACACACACACAGACACACACACACACACACACAGGTGTGTTGTATTGTGTATGTGTTTGTGTCTCCACATCCTGCTGAGCTAGTGTTTGCAGACCAATTGGCTCAGGGATAAAGACTTGTGACCTGGCATCCATCCAGGCCTCTTATTCTCTACTCAGCCATCTCTCTTTCTCTCTCTCTGCCCACCTCCCTCCTTTACTGCTCCCCCCGTTGTCTTCCAGACGCCTCTTTGTTTATGCACATTTTGAATTTGCACATTTAAAATGGAAGTGCGATGCTAGGAATTCGAGGAAATGCCTCACTTGCCTCGCTGGACCGAGGTGGAAAAGTTGATCAAGTTGTCATATAAAGGCAGACAGAAACCTATTTTTCCAAATAAACAATGACACTGTAGGGCCGGCTTCCTCTTCCCCCTTTGTTCTTCTGGGTTTTTTTTCTCATTTATTACTACAAAAGTGGAACATTGGTAGAAATCCCAAAAAGGGCAGCTAACAAAAACATGCCGTGTTTGGCCAGAAACATCTTTCGTGCACTGAAAGCAGCAGCACTGAAATGTCATGATGTTCCAGAAGTGCTGCTGCAGCTCTTTTATAATGTGATTTTCTGGGAGTCTCCCTTTTATTTTAGCCAATAAATGCACAAAATGTAAAATTTTACTTTTAACTGGATGGCACTATTTTCCAGATTTGTTAAGCTTTGCAAGCTTTTCATTTCTTTTTAGTTTCTAGCCTTTAGTTTGTACTTAACCATCAGCCACCTGGGTGCTCACATGCAGTGAGTGTGCGTTTGTGTTTGGGCAATGACATCATTCGTAGTGTGCAGAGGATGTTGACAGTGGCTGAGGAAATGAGTGTATGTGTGTGCTAGCTTGCCAAGGCCAACAGCTGGCAGTACACCATCCAGGAAGGACTTACACATGCATGCATCGCCATTGATTTCACAAAGATTTCATATAATAGAGTGAAGACCAAACTATGGCTTTTAAATGTGCCAGTAGATTTTTTATTAAATTGTAACTCAGTCTGTTAGTTAAAAAAAACCTAACAATTCATGAAGTTATGCAAGAAAAGAATTCTCACTTTGGGCCCAAAATGTTCCAAATGTTGGGCAACGATAAGAAAATGAAATATCGCGATAGAATATGGGTAAAACGCGCATGCGCAGTGCCTTTGTTTTTATACGCACATGGCGGAAAAAGCATGACGACGATGGAGAATAAGAAGGGCAAAAGCGGATCGTTGAATGAAACAGATGAACCAGAACTGGTTTGTAAAAATGCTGCAACTTCAGTGGTGTGGAACTGGTTTAGCTTTCGTCTGTCAAATACACAACAAAGCACATTTTTGGTAGAGCGTGCTAGCGGGCCGTCGTTATTACCGTGTTGTTTGGAAAATACGGCACACTTAAAATCAATCCTTTGATTTTTCTGAAAGTCGACAGAGCCCCTTATAATCCCGTGTGCCTTATGTATGAATTCTGGTTGTGTTTACTGACCTCGAAACGAGTTTATGTACACGGCGCTCAGCAATCTGTCAAATGTTTTAGTACGACTTTGCTAAGCTATGAAACCGCACCGCTTGATGGATTGTCGGAGCATTACGGCTATCGTAGGCAGGAGCCTCGCGGAGTGATACGTACTGTGCTTCAACATAATATTACCGTATTGTGTGTGTATAACCTCTTTTTAAGTTTTGTGGATATTATACATGGTTATGCTGAGGATATGTCGGCCAGTTTCCACTGGAAATGCCTTTTGGTTAAACTGTCAGCAAGGAATTTGCATTTGCACTGTTAATTTTTATATAACTTTAATGCACATAAAAAACAGCTGCTTGTTTAAGTGAAAATACATTGATGGTTTTTTTTTATTTCACTAATAAAGTTGTGGAGTTGTAAAGTATTTTGTCTAGTGTCAACTATATCGAAAGTTATATCGTTATCGCAAATTTTCAAATGTATATCGTGATAAATATTTTTGGTCACATCGCCCTGCTCTAGATGAGACCAGCAACACTTGTCTGAACCATTGATACACGACAGGATGGATCCATTATTTCAAGGCTCGTCAGGTTTTGTCCAGTTTTTGTTTTTAAGTTTTTAAGAATCGTAACCTCAGTTTCTTGTTCTTAGCTAACAGGAGTGGCACCTGGTGTGGTCTTTTGCTGCTATAGTCCATCTTCTTCAAAGTTTGACATGTTAAGTGTTGCTTGTAACAAGTTGCTATTTGAGTCGCTGTTGCCTTCCAAGCAGCTCGAAGAACTCTGGCATTGACAAGACGTTTTTACGCACTCTCAGTTACTCAAAAGATCATCAAAGATGGCCATTTGGCTCCAGCTTTGAGTATGTGTACTCCAGCAAGTTGAATTGTTTTATCTGACACTGAGGCATGAAACAGCTGGAACAATGGAGGAGCAATAACAGCAGAAGAAGAAGAAAGAAGAGTGTGCAGTCTTTTTATTTTACACAGAGACCACGAATTGCTGTTATTCCTATTGATTTTACTTCACTTCTCTGCACACCCCAAATCCCACCTACACCGGTGCATTGGTCTGACTACACATCAGTGTCTACTTATGGACCATATCAACACTTGTTTGCTTCTTTTCACAAGTGGACGGCTGCGATCCATGGCCATTTACACATTTGTCAGTCACGTGTCTTTAAGGTACCCAGCTGACCACTTATGTTCAAGGTCAAAGGGCACCATCCTCAGTTACTGTATGTGTCATATGTGTCATCAGTCAAGCTCTGAGACAGACTAGCAAAAAACTAAAAGTTTGAGAATAATGTACATGTGCAGGTTCATCCAGCTGTTGACATTTGAAGGAAAGTCCTTTGCAACAACCACCTTCGTTAAAGACAGATTATTCCCGACATCTTCTTGTTTGGGTTTCACCAGAACACATTAGAGTTCATCACATATCTCTTGAGTGATTGTGATAAACAACCATCCAACATTTGTTTGCTCCATATGAGGGTGGCTGGCAAAAATCACTAAAATAGTATATATGAATAGTAGAGCTGGGCGATATGAGATTTTTTCATATCACGATATGTTTTTTTCATTTCAGGCGATAACGATATCTATCACGATATAAGCCAAATAACTATATTTGTAAGATTTAAATGTGCCGTTGCTCACATGTAAAATGTGAAATAATCAGCAGCTTGTTTTTATTTAAATATTTATTTCCCATAATAAGTTCAACAGGGTAGATGTACTTAAGGAACATGAGACTTTTTCAGATAAATAAAGGCAAATATTGCAAACTACACAAAAGGCAGCCGCTAAAGCGTTTAAGTTTCAAAATAGAACAAACGAAACAGACTAAATTGTCAATTCCACTTAGAAACAAAATATTAATTCTAAAAATAAATCTTAGTTTGTTTTACAGAAGAACAGACAAAACTGACTAACTTTTGTCAATATCAAATAAACTGAGAACTAAAAGGAAATTCTCAATCTCTCCTTGTTGTATAGCTTAGCTTTTCAAACAGTTTTAACAGTTACTTTAGTCTGACAAAAGCCGAATGACGAATTAGCGCTTCCAGTCAGAGACTGAGGCTACGTCCACACGTACACGGGTATTTTTGAAAATGGAGATTTTCCGTTTTCGTTTTAAAAAATAATCCCGTCCACACATAAAGGCAGAAATGAAGGAAAACGCTGCTATGAACATGCCAAAGCAGCAGGTGGCGCTAGATTCCTAACCGTGCAGAAATGTTGGCCAATCAGAAGTCTAGAAGCCTCGGTGGGAAAAAGTAAACAAAGCTGGGGCATAGAAGCAGAACCGAGTCGTATGTGTGGAGGGACAGTAACTGTGTGTATATGTAAGCATTTAAACACTGCAGAGAGTAGAATTAACAGTATTGTAGAAATTCATTTCACCGAAACAATAACGTGGCGCACAGTGTGACGCATGCACCAGTTTATTGTATTTCCAGACTTTCTTTCGGCACAATTTACAGTGAGCGCTACTCTGTTTTTTGTCAGACTTGAAATAGCCGAAATACCTTCACACTACGGAACTTCTATGGCTCTTCCGTTCGACAATCTCTCTGGCATTGGAACCATCATCTGTTTTCTCTTCGGTCACGCTCGGTTGATTTTTCTAGTCGGCACACTCATTTCCTCCATTACCCGCTGGCTGCTTCCCAAACAAACACACGTGCGGCTTGGCACTTGTGCTGTACGTAACAAGTCACGCGACGTGACGCTGCGGCTGTGATTGGTTCGGCTCTGCACTACTTAGTTTGGATTGGCTGACCTTTTTTTTTTTTTAAATTTTAAATTTTATTTTAAGAGGACAAGAGCGGCGAGGTCTATCGCGATAGCTTAATTTCTCTATCGAGTAAAAGTTATATCGCGATACATATCGTTATCGTTCTATCGCCCAGCTCTAATGAATAGCACATTTATAGCAGGGCAACCTTTAGTCCAGATTAACAACATATATTTGAACATAATCTGAATAGAACTGTGATTTTTTTTAAACTAAATATTGAATAATTAGCGAACCCCACTTAAACCCACTGTTACAATGTGTATGTATGAGGTTTTTATTAAGGATTTCAGGCCATAATAAAGCATACCAGCACAACTCTGTCTGTGTGTGTGTGTGTGTGTGTGTGTGTGTGTAGGTATGACTGAGATGTCTGTGTTGAGGCTGAGACAGAGTTGAAGTGGGGACGGATCGTGCTGGGGTCTCAGTGCGCCTTTATGCATGCATGATTGGTGTGTGAGTGAGTGCGCAGAGCGGGACAGTAAATGGGTCAGATGCAGTGAGGGGGATGACCTTGGGAATTTGTCTTGTTTTTCTTCACGACTGTACTCTTTGTCTTGGGTTAGGGTTGGGGGTGTGGTGGGAGGTGAGACAACTCAGAAACAATAGATGCACCAGAGCCACGCAAAGCTGACTGAACTGTTTCCACAAAGCTGGAAACATGTCGACTGCGTAGAGCTGTGTGTTGTAGCATTGAGATTTCCTTTAACTTTGAGTACAGTGAAGAAGAGACACAGACCATCGTTTCACAAACTGAAGATGGGGTTTCTCATGTTGCCAGCAGTCTTGTTGTGCTGAAGTAAATCTAAACCCGGTCTCGTTCTCCCTCTACCTGCTTTGACTTTAAATTACAGCTAAATAAAACAAAATGAACTACTGAACATGAACAAAAATCCAGACTAATCCATGTAAAATGTGTGAGTCATTAAGTTGATCTACGTTTTATTGTTACCATGTAATCATGTTTTGAATGATAATGTTTCAGTTTGGGACTAAAATATAACTGACTGGTTCATTTAGCAAAGCTTAATCATAGACTATCATAGATTGCATATAAATGATGGGCAAAGACTCGGTGATGTCAGCCCATTTGTTTGTGAACTTTGTGTATTATCAACAAATGCAAGCATGCTTGAGTAACAAGGCACATCCATAGACTGAATGGATGCATTGTCTGATCTGCTAATTTGTGCTAACGTATAAATAATGCTAGAAGAGCAAAAAATTTAATATTTGCACATATAACTCAAATTAGCAGCTTGCTAGCAACCAAAGCAATCAAAAGGAGGGTTGCTTTTTCATGCACCACTCTAAACCTCCAACCAGTTTCATGCTAGTAACTGCTAGCACACTCCACACTGAAGTTACCAAGGTGTTACAGACCAGTCTCCACGTCTGTGTCTTTAAGGCCTAAATCTCCACATACCAACCAATGTCAATTCAGCAAATATCAAAAGTAAATCTATTCATAATAGTGTTCAAACAACACCATTTTCAGTGTTTGTTAAAAATAGCAGGCGTTGAATCGGACCAGCTGTGCTGCTTTAAGTGGACAAATACTTTGTTGTCTGTTGTCTGGTGAAACACTGCAATGCTTGCTATAAGGGGATATGTGGGTCGCCTGCTATTTTAATCCACAATGTTGCCAGGAATACCTGGGGGAATAGACAAGTGCTGCAGTGTGTGTGTGTGAGTACATGTGTACCCAATCCATATACGGTATACATGTGCATGTAGGGGGCCAAGGACAGAGGAGAGACAGGCAGTTTATGTCTGAGAAAAGGTGTGGAATTAGAGGAAAGTCTCTTCATTTCTTCATTTTTAAAATGTGTCAAATAAGTTTACAGATGTTTTGATGATGTGCGTACATACTGGGAGAGTACCAGTGGTAAGGTTTTGGAAAATGAGCTTATTTTCACTGTTTTATGTTAATATAAGCTTTTCAGTTTGGGGCTGTTGGTCTGATTAATCATCAAACACTGAAAGTTAAAAAATAAAAGCATACTTTTTCTTTGCTTTTTTGTATAGATCAGTTAATCAGTGAATATATTCATTAATCAATCAATCTTATTTTAAAAAACTGAGTCTCACCAGTGCAGACCAGTGTGGCAGTACTACAAGGAGTTAGAGAGAAAACAGCTTGGAGCCAAAATTATGACCCAAGATGGATTTCCGATTCATACATGACCTCTGTTTCCATCCAGATCAAAGGAAAATTAACTTTGATGCCAACTGAAGACATGATGTGTGTGAGTGGAAGTGGGGGAAAGAGGGAAGACATCTGAATTATTCAGGGATGAACTGCAGGACACAGGAAAGTGGAGAAACGGAGTGTTTCTCTTTTACCCCCAAGACTTTGTAATATAGAGAGGATTTTATCGGCCTGGTCTGTAAACCACACACACACACATACACACACAGGCATGTATGAGTCATGCGTACACCCGTCTGGCTTTTCCAGCAAGGCCAATGAGATCAGTGACTACCTCAAAATACAAAAACCTCTGGAGGTAAAAAACAGAGACCCCAGTGAAGAAAAGAAAAAGTGTGATGACAGTAGCAGCTTCCCTGGAGTCATAAATGCACACACACACTCCCAATCTCATACATGTATCCTCCCTGATGGCTTTCTAGTGAAAAACTTTCCTCTACTATTAAACCTGTAGCAATAACGTTTATTGTTAAAGTAGCTGCCATGTAAAAGGGAGAAACATGAAATCAGTGCAGTATGGATAAACTACGTTCAGGTGTTTTTATTACCATTAAAGGCTCAGCAAAACAGTATTAATGCATATTTTTAATGCCTTAATCTCATCTGTGTTAAAAGGCAAACACCCATATGTAAATGCAAAATTAAAAAAAATCTTAACAGGTGCTGAATGAACAAAAAAACAACAACAATCTATCAGAGCTCCAGCACTCCCAGTTACATATAAAATGTATTTAATATACTTTGGCAATAAGAAAGGATGTATTTACATGGACACATCTGTAGCAGGGATGCAAGTACTGCAGCATTAAGAAGGCTCTTCATTCTCCCAGGATGAGGTTTAAAATATCTTTTCAGTATCAGTGCAGAAAAGAAGGCTTCTCGTTCACAGTACCTGAACACAGAGGAGTAACGGGGGAAACTAAAAGCTGAGCGAAGAACCCTAACAAACCCCTGTGGGCACCAGGGCTTCCTGAATCGTTTGGGAAAATAATGTGAGTCACGATCTCAAAGGAACTCACCACCTGTGCCCTCCACACCCATCATTAAAACGCTTAATATGGAGTTGGTGTTTATGACACTTAACATCTGTGCTTTGTTTTATTCGAAAACCATCCCAAAGCAGAAATATTCAAGTTACAGCCAACGAGCAGAAGGCTGATACTGAAAACAACCCGAAAAGAGCTGAAAACAGTCATTCGCTACAACTGGTGCATTTAAAAAACGAAAGTAAAAACAGGAAAATGAAAAGTTTCCTCCGCCTGTCAGTGCAGTAAAAGCAGAATGGAAACACGCTGGATGTCTCGGCGTGGTAGGTGGTGGTTGCTCCGCTGTTGCAGCACTTTGGTGATTTTGGTTAATTTATGCGCTCTGGGATGAGAGTCTGATAAAAATCTGTTTGGAGCTTCTTGAAGTCGTAACAGTTTTATAAATGATTCAGTGTGATAAGATGTATTGTTTTTGAAGCTCGTGGTGCCTTTAATCTATCCAGTCTGTTACCCCCCCGCTCACAGTTTGTGCTGTAATAAAGCAAAAACAACATCACGCTTTATGAAATTGTTTGACATCATGTTGGTGATTACATATTCAGGTTCAGACCAACTCAGCTACTAATCCTGATATCCTAAAGCACTCTCTTTGATATATTTACATTTAGCGCAGACAATGAAATGAAACAAGCGGAAAATAAAGGAAGGGATCAGCTGCTGTTGCGTCTTAATGGATTGACCCTTTCTGTGTATGAGGGTGTGTGTGTGTGTGTATGAGGGTGTGTGTGTGGTTTGATGGGATGGAGGAGGGATGATGTGGGGGATGAGGTCATAGTGTAGTGTGAGCATGCGTGACTCTTTGTGTGTGTGAAATAAAGGCGTCTGAAAGTGTGTGTGTGTGTATAAATGATGACTTCATTCGTTATGCATTTATTTATGATCAGTGTTAGGTGTGTGTGTGTGTGTGTGTGTGTGTGTGTGTGTGTGTGTGTGTGTGTGTGTGTGTGTGTGTGTGTGTGTTTACCACTTTGAAGGCTAAGAAAAAAAAGAACAAAGAGAATTTTCTAGTCTTATCGCAGCGATTTTGGACGCTGAGGTCACAACTTTATCACATTTTTATTTTACTCTGCTCAAATCAGATACGGTTGCTTAGGACACTTCTCACAAAACTTCAAAACACAAGGAAGATACTGCATGATTCCTCGTCCAATAATATGATGCATCACCTATTTCTGTTGTTTGCTGTTAAACAAAGGAAGTCACGATCACACGTCGCTTATGATGCTTATTGTGAATATAACATCTACGTGCCTGAAAGAAAAACTTGAGCTTTTTTCAGTTTTGCTTGAGCTTCTGTGCGTGAATAAAGACGTGAGAAAGCCCAAAACTGCAGTGTTGTGTGTCCAGTGTTGTGTGTGTTTATTGATTTTGATCAGCTGTTCACCGTTTACATTTCTATAAACTCATTTCAAGCTGAGATGAATCTGATAATTTGGGGATTTTGATATTTTCATGTTGTGAGTGATGCAAATCTAATTGGAACAATCTAGATGGTGGAACTAGTTTCTCAATTATTTTACATCCTGAAGGATGTGTTCACTTTGAATGGACCATACATGTTTATATAATCCTTTCATTTTGTTTTTTCACGTTGCAGCGAGCCTTGTCTGTATCATCATATTTGATTGACTTTATGCTCTTTTTTAAGTTGTTGGCAGCAGTGCCACTATTAAAGTTTGCTTTTTCCATCAACAGTTCAGCATGTGAAAGCTAAGTGGGAACTCTGTTTTCCTCTGTTATCGAGCGTGAAGCGGCAGCATGTGTTTGCCAGGTGATGTCTGAGTCAGAGCACAGATGTGAACCCAGATGTGCTTTGCTTTATGAAAAGGACAGAAAGACAGTTTTGGATGAAAGACTTAACATTTTTGCAAACTAGAGGAGCGTTTGGAAGCGTGCTTAGGCTTCCATAACTTCGATTCTCAGAGTTTGGCTCTGGTTTTTCGATCAGAGTGTGCTGAAATCAGGGTAGCGACTTATGTCGAGATGGAGCGCTGCGTTACAAATACGCGCGCTCGGATTTTCCAGTCGGTTCGAGTGTTGACTTAAAGCTTCTCGCTCTCCTCCTCTTTCATCTGTAAACAGTTCAAACAGCATCATCGGCAGGTCAGTGGTGTTGTTGACTCGCTGGCGCTGATAGACATCAGCAATTCCTCTGCGCACTCCCCCTGTTAGCCTTGCTTTTATAAGTGCAAGGAAATGTGTGTCTAAGTAAACAGGGGAGCGGGTCTGTCTTCTCTACTTGTAGCAGTACTTCTAAACAGAACCCTCCTCCCTTTTCCCAGAAGATTAATTATAAAGGTTATAAAAGGGCAAACAATAGTCAGTCAGTCCTTTGAGATGATTGGCTCTTGGTGTCCAGCTCGGCCAGTCGATTTGTGGCCACACAGAACAATTTTCTCTTATCCAGCTTTCCTGCAAATAGATGCTTCCCGGCAGCTGACTTTCAGCTGTGATTCCCGTAGATTTGTTTACAATGCAAACTACTGTTGGACTGCAGCTCCCACTGAGGTGAGAGCACAGCACTAACGCACACGTCAGCAACTGCGGAACAAGCACAAGTTTTACCCATGTAACCATAGCTACATGAAATTGATATGAATACTGCTGATCTGTTTGTAAGATGGTTTATTTGTGTGTGTGTGTGTGTGTGTGTGTGTGTGTGTGTGTGTGTGTGTGTGTGTGTGTGTGTGTGTGTGTGTGTGTGTGTGTGTGTGTCTGAGGAATAAGCAGTCCTGTTAGGATCAAAGACTTTCTGTGAGGAGTGAGTTTAAAACTGTTCTTTTATAAGATGCAGACATGTTCAGTAGTGCAGGCATAAAGTAACAAAGTTATATGTTCTAATTCAGACATTGCAGAGCTGTTGATGTGACCTGGCTGAGTGCATCCAACTAATTTTCTGTGTGTGTGTTTTCTTTTGTTCTGCTCCCTCTCCTCCCATCTCTCGTCACGTCTTTGTTTCACTGATGTTCACCCTGCCGGCTGCTATTCTTTGGCCTTCACATCGCTCTGAGCAATGAAGATTAGCTTGACACATGGGACACGGACACACACACACACACACACACACACACACACACACACACACGATCGAGGGTCTTATAACAAGTTGTTAACCCCCATTTATAAGTGTGGCCTGCAAATCAGCTCAGTGAAAGGGAGTGTAATCCCTGCCGGACGATTTAATGGTAATCTCCATATCCTGAATAGATTACGTACACACACACACACACACACATGCACGTTTGCAACGAGATACCTCCTTTTCATCCCGCACTTCTGTACTTTATTTACTCTTCCCCTTGCTCGTCTCTGTCTGTGTTTCGGGTTATTAAGAGTTTGGGATGTTTCTTTCTTCTTCCAGGCTGCTTGTCGTTGTGACGGTGTTCATAGAGTTTCAAACGGCACTGATGTCTTTTTATAGCACTTTTATAACCAACAGTACAGAAATGACAAGAAGCGTGTAAAGTCTTTGCTGTCAGCAGTCATGCGGAGGGCATCGATGACTTTTATGCATTTGATTGATTCAGCTTTATTTTTAGAATTATTACCATCTGCAAACTGTGACACAGTTTGCACGATCTCTCCAAACTCGGGATGACGCCAAAATTATAGTTTCCACTTTTACACAAGGGGCCATGAGTGCCCAAATCAATGCTCCAGATACACAACTGTGGTACCTTGTGTCATCAACTGTGTGAACTCGTGAGTGTATGCAAACTTTTGTATAAACAGAACAGTGTTTATGCATTAGAAGACTTCCAACATCTCTGTGTATTTAGGCTGAAATCAGGTCAACAAAAGACCCCCCAAGAAAGATGATCAAATGCAGCCTCTCATTGCGTTGGCACACTGGCTGGACTAACAAGGTTTGCTAGAATTACATGTCTGTTGGCAAGCACAGGGTCCTGGAAATAGATAACTTTGTGATGTTTAGAAGTGCTTTTATGAATAATTCCTAATTTATGTCATGTGATGTAATATAAAGGCTGACAAACAGACACACAGTCTCACTTCCATTACTTGAAAATATAATTGTTTAAAGGGCTCCAGAAGCAAAATGTTAATTACAGAGTTCTTGCTGTTAGTTCATTCAGTTCAGTTTCCTCCATCTTTTTCAGTCGGATTTCTGTGCTCTGACCTTCACGCATGCTGTTCTGTCAGCAGTTAGGAGGCTGTTGTTGGCCCTGCTGATACACACATACACATACAGTATACACCCAGCAATCATTAAAGGAATGTATTCCTCAGACTGCAGGCTGTCAGCAATATACCAGGAATACATCAGGGGTAAAAGTCAGCATGTGTGCCTTAGTATATATGTGTATGTAAGGACACGCAAATACACGTGCGCGCCCACACACACCCACAGCACCACAATGCTGACATCATATATAAACACCATCATCATGAAGAACATCATTTAACAGCTTGTGGTGTCTGAGAGTGATGTGTGGGTGATAAAATCAGGCTTGTTGTTCAGAGTAGCAGCCATTTGAACTAAATGAGCATCAGCAACAATAACCTCATTTAACTGAGTGAGAAATGGGTGATGAGCGACAGCTCACCAAATAACTGCAGGGTGAGCTAATGAGCTCTCTGCCAGTGTGGCGTTTTTAAAAAGAAAGTTGGAGCTGCAGCTGGAAAAGAATGGATTTATAATTTTCTGTTTTATTTATGCATTAGTTTATAGCTCGCTCACTCCAGGGTGGGGATACAGTCGCGTCGCTGGTTTGTGCGAGCGCAGGGCCACGTCTGCAAGTTCATGTTAATAAACTGAAGAATTAGCAGGAGAAAAATAATAATCAGGAACTGAAACTTACTGTCTTGGAGTGGATGAATCTTTCTGTGAGTGCTTTTGATTGCTTATCCAAATATAGGTGAGGGGTCTTTTTTATAATATTAGCTGCCTGTCTTTGCAATCACTTTCACTTAATTTTGTGTCTTTTTAAAGTGTCAGAAGGTTCAATAAACACACCAGTTTTAATTTTTCTGGCAGTTATTTCATGGTTCATCAGTGTCTTCATTAAAGATACACAGATTAAAGTCGTCACTCTATGGTAACAGCACTTGAAGATACTCAGTTGTGGCTCATTTCCTTCTTTTTGAAGCTGTTCCTGCTGCTTGTGTAAAGTCACTTGTCCTTGGGAAAACAAGTGCTACAACCTCTCACCTCTCCAAATCCCCCAGCTTAGGGAACACTGTGGTATGGTCACGGATAGGTTTGCAGTCTTAGGCTTTGTTACATGTAACACTGGCCCTGCCCTTTGACAGCATCTGCAGGACTCAGGTGGCTCAGCCCGACGCTTTCGCTCCTTTTTCGTGACACCGACACGGCATAAAAAATGTCCGTGAACTCGGTCACGCAATGCAGATCGCCCTCCAGGACCCTCCTCAGTGGGACGGGAAAGTAAAGGGCACGATCAGGACAGCTTGACTGACCTTAAACAGGCGTGTATTTCACACACACACACACATACTCAGTTATAGATGGGTTGTCATATTGTCACACACCGTAGAAAATGCGGCAGTAATATCAGCATTTTCCAAAGCAGGGCTCAAAGCAGTGCTACCTGCTGACAGCAGCTGATAATGGACTCAAACTCACCGCAATCTACAAAGCACAAGTATAAAAGTTTCACATATAATTTGCATACTTATCATGATTGGGCCAGCTGCCATTCACATATTGCAGTGTGGTTTTCACACGCCTTAATAAACCTGATGTAGATGGGTGGAGAAGATATAATGTGCGAGTGTGTGTGGGTTGTTTTTTTTTTCCTTTTTTAGAGTCACATGCATGCAGTCTCGTCCCGAGCTAGTTGGCAGGAATTCAGGCTCATCCGTCAGCATTACCGCTCCACTCCGGAGGGTTCATTGGGTTCGTTGCAGCGTAGTTCAGAAAAGCTGGTGGATACACAAACGATCTTTGTGGGCCGCAGCCTCATTTTTTCATTGATTGTGATTCAGATTTTCTTTTATTTGATGGATCTATAGTATATGCTGTAATAATGAGGAGTTCTTTTGAAAAGATATATAATCATATGCATATATATGCAAAGGAGAGATTGTCTCTGATAAAGAGCGTTCATATATCATTCTGTACTGAAGCTTTTATGGAATTTTGAACCTCTTAGACGCCATTTATTAAGCCACATTTTATACACTTTGATGCAGGCATTGTGTACGTGTACGTGATTTATATTTACAGTGCACCAACTGTATGCACTGTATTACATGCAGTGTGACCTTTGAATAAAAGTTCAGTCAGTGGCGCTACAGTCAAAGGAAGATTGTGCAGTAATTCATATATGTCTTTTCTCAGGTTTTAACACGTCCATGGAAACCATGAGGCGTGGAAATTACACATTCCCGTTCTTCTATGTGCATTTATGGAAAGTCAGTGGTGGTTAAGTGGCATCAAGACTCTGGTACAGAGCAGAGGAGGCCACAATCACAATAATTATGACACTGATTGAGTTGGAGCTGGGGTGGAGGCAGGATGCAAAGCAGGGTGCATGTTTGCAGATGCGCAGTGACTGCGGGCAGGCTAAAGTGACTTAAACAGTGGCGCTTATATAAGATTTGCCAATTAGCTGCATTGAAGGCTCTCAGATGAGTCATCGGTTGATATGGGCCACCTGTTGCCATGCTCAAATTTTAAGGCTGTACTGCACACATCACACATTAAAGCATAATTGTACATAATTCAGTACAGTTGCCCACATAATTGTTCATAATTTCTTCTAAAGCGCTGTGAATTTAAGAAAAAAAGAACTAGAACACATCAAGTCTGACTGCAGGTCATTTTTCCTTTTGGTTGATAAAAAACAAAAGGAAAAATGTTCTTCCTGAATAGGCTTATTCAGTCATCATCACCGACATTATGCACGCACAAAATGCACTCGTGTGAAAATTAGTCCAGTATGTTGTTTTACACAGTTTCATAGATGTAATATTCATTTGAAACCAGATGACATCAGTGATTAAAAATGGCATAAATCCTTTTCTTTCTTTAATTATCATCAATTCAGCTTAAAAAAAACAGGCAATGTCACACAAAAAATGTCTCTTTTAATATTTCTCTCACCAGTATTCATCTGTGTAACATCTCCCAACTCGATACCGTTAAATCCTTTCACAAACAGCGGCATAGCACCAATTGATTTGGACCAGGGAAGAGCCAGGGGGCAGATTTCCGACCCGGTCCCAGAGTGTCTCGGCCTTGACAGACAGGGGAGGGGACAAATGAGACAGTGTCAATATTGAAACAGGCTAATGGGCTAATGAATGTGGAGAGTTCTGCCTAATGTTCCCAACAGAGCTTCTAGCAAAACCATTAAAGCACTTTTATATGAGTAGACAGGCACAATGCAGTAACTCGATTTATGGGGTACTTTCATGGTCAATTAGGATTGGAGAGAGAGGAGAAAGGCCTGATAGGGGAGGTTAGTGTGTGAGCGTGTGTGCATGTGTTCTTGTGTGCGATATGAGCTTATTAGCTTTAGACAGGGTTACGCCTGTTTTTGTCAATATTTTCCTGAGCTGCACTACTTGTGCCAGTGCGGTCATGCTGTTCACAAATGTGATCAGCAGATAGACTGAACACCCGCACAATAAATTTTCTGACAATCAAAGGTCATAATCCCTGTCATATAAAAGGTAGTCATGTGACGGGGCAGTTTTAAGGATTAATATCAGTAAAAATAGTCACCGGGGAATACTGCAGACCCGGTATGTCGGACTGGATAATAAAGCCTGACATTATTTTTATGAAATCTGATCTCCCCGTGGAACCATCTTATCACCTTCTTTATTACTTCTTGCACAGCTGGCTGCAGGTGTGACCAAATGTCCTTTAATCTTCAAATATGTCCGGATGATTCGGCCCTCGGGGGTCGTATATAAAATTTTAAAGATCTGACCTGGAGAGATGAGTTGGCCGATTAAATCTCAACGCCAGTAAAAACAAAAATGTGATTATGGATCTAAAAGAAAATGTGTTCTTCGCTCAAAAGTAATCCAGTGCAAGGAGAATAAGTAACAGATCCTATAAAATGCACTTAACAGAAACCATGACAACTGGTTTATAAATTTTCTTAGGGCCGTTGCTTGCAAAAGAAAACAGCAGTGAGGTCTTTCAGAGGAAGCTGCCTCAGCATAATGAAAAAAAAAAAGAAAACTAAAATTTGGGACACTTCATTTGTGGTGAAAACCTGACCTAAATCTGACTCAACTAAACCTAAACAGCTGCTGTTGGCAGGTGCTAACGTTATGCGGAGCAGCAAAATTAGTTGCCACCAGCTAGCCAGAGAAGTTTGGTAATCATGGACTAGAAATGGTAAATGGCCTGTATTTGTATAGCGCTTTACTAGTCCCTAAGGACCCCAAAGCACTTTACACAACAAATCATCCACACACAGGTGATGGCAGCTACATTGTAGCCACAGCCACCCTGGGGCGCACTGACAGAGGCGAGGCTGCCGGACACTGGCGCCACCGGGCACTCACACCACCACCAATAGGCAACGGGTGACGAGTGAAGTGTCTTGCCCAAGGACACAACAACCGAGACTGTCCAAGCCAGGACTCGAACCGGCAACCTTCCGATTACAACGCGAACTCCCAACTCTTGAGCCACGATTGCCTAGAAGCAACAAAGTATAAATTTAGACAAATATGTTGTACTGTAGGACCTTATTCCTCTTAGATTGCCCAAGGCACGGTGAACTGAGATAACGTTCTCAAGTGACTTCAGTCATTTACTACTATTCTCCTAAATTTTTGTATAAAAAGAAACAGAGAGTAGAGGAAGCTTGAAAAAAGAAAGTACTCAAATAGACGGTGGTGGTAGCTCAGTGACATGCTGACTGTGTGTGCCCTCAGGTGCTTACGGGACATTAGGTTAATGTGGTTGACTCACTGGAAGTACGCTTTTTGGAGCAGGGCATTGCGGGGGTTACCTAAAACTGGTGATAGTGAGACAGCTCAACAGTTTGCGGCTGGTCACAAAAGCGAACTTGTCACAGCTCGTGTCAAAACAAATCTGCCTGTAGCACAGGAGCTCTACAGTTGAACAGATTTTGAAAGAACACATTACAGCATAGGGCAGTTCTAGACTAAGAATGGGTGTGGTTTAATACTGCGATTGCTTCCATTAGACTAGGAAGCAATAGTAGCTCATGTTAATGCTCTACAGAATTCTGCAGGCAACACCAAGGTGGCTGTGGCGTTTGAGGTGAAGCTGGTACTAATTGGAAGGTTGGTGGTTCAATCATGGCTGCTCCAGTCTACATGCCAAGATGACATTGGGCAAGTTGCTGAAGCCAAAGGTTGGTCCTGACACATTTGTCAGAGTGTGACTCTTAGTTAGAAAGCACTGTCGTTTGGTGTTGTTTATTAGATCAAATGATTCAAGCCTGAATGGACCGTACATACCTGATTGTCAATACTTGGGGTACCAAAGCTCAAAACAAGCGTCAACAAAAGAGTAAGATCTTTGTCAAGTTTTCGTGAGCGCAACCCACATACTCAACTCTGCTGCTCAACTCACAAATGCATTTTCCTTACAGATGTGGCACCATTTAAGGGCTTTGCAACAGAATAAGATTTATTGACAAGTAAATGACCAAACATATATTTCCTTACTTCTTGTGTTAAGTTTAGTTTCTGTGTACACAGTTGGAATCACAGATTTAGCATATGCAAAACCAAAATTACAAGATCTTAAAATTGATGATTGTATATATTTTTTGTTAGTAGTAGTGACAGCTTCCGTCCCTAAATGTAAATGTATCATCAACATCAGCCCTGACAAATTATGGGAATGGCCAATTCATTAAACCTGAGTACATGGGCACACACCTTTCGGTATTCTGAGTCGTGCACATGCTGCTCTCTGTTTCACGCGCACACAAAGAAACTCTCAAACTATGCATCGTCTCTCTGTTGTGTTACTGCAGTTTTACCTCAGAGAGTTGTTGCAGCAGGCAGTCAGCGGAGGATATTTTTAGTTTGCTGAAAAAGAATCGAGTTGTACAGTTTCCCCCCGCCACCCTCTCTCGCCTTCTCACAATACATTCACAGAAAAAACGTTTGAATGAAACGGTTCATTGGTTTTAACAGCAGCTTAATGGGAAGCCCTAATGACTCAATGAACCCTGCAGGGTGAATCACAACATAGACCTCGGCAGGGGGTTATCGCTGTTCATGTGCCCATTTCAATTTAAAAGTTCATCAAATACAAGAGAAAAAACTGTCCGTATTATTAACGTAAATAATATTATATTGCAAGTTGCAGTCACATGCAACTCTGGATGTTAACAAGATGTCCTGTCTTGTAGCAAACACCAATTAATTGTAGAATATGGACAGAAAAACATGGCGCTGTTGTTAGCTTTTCAGAAAGACTGATGAAATACTTTTTCAGGCTAACAGCAAACATGCTAATGATGAAGCTTTACTGCACAGCCAGCATTGAACACATTACCATTGATTTAGGGTCATGTTTATATCCATATGATTAATTATTGTCCAATATTCATTGCCCTTAAGGTCTGTATATCTTCATTTTCTTAATTACCAGTTGCCGGACCTTCCTTCGATTAGCTATCCAGGATCATCCGTCATTTCATGCTAGGCAGTTAGCATACAGTTAGCATGTACAGTAAGCTGCTGCGTGATTACCTTTCAGTTAACTTCAGAGATTTCCTTGTGTGGGCTCATAGGTTTGGGCCCATGATGTTGCCGCAATCTCAGCAGCTGCAAGCTAATTTTTCAAGAATAACTTGTTGAGTTCAGAAAACATTTTAATGCCATGATGAGAAAAGTAGCTAACTCTTTCACTGACAAAGCTAATTTTCTCAATTGCTGTTAATTTGCAATGTAAATTTACACCAATTTACATTGATGTAAATTGGTGTAAGAAGTGGGGTAAAAGTCAGCAGCTTAAATGTAAATGAATACATTTGTGATGTCAAAACCATATAGTATTTAATCTAACCTTAAACATTATGTTCTTTATATTCACATCATTTTTTGTTCTCCACTAGGAGCTGCGTGAAGCTTCTATCAAAGCACTTTGCATAAGTGACTCTTTAGCTATCACATTTACTCTTTTTAAAGTTCTGGAGTCAATGGCTTTCCTAAAGTCAAGTGTTGCACAATCACTTTCAGGGTGTGGCTCTCAAACTGTAGTGTTAATCAAAGAGAACGACGGCCCTCGGAGAGAAAAACCACTCAGTGCTTCAAGTATCTCAGTTACTGTTTGGCTAATAAAAAGGGTATTTACATGAGAAAAAACATGGGTAAGCTTTATTCAGTGCTTTATTCTCAAATTAAATAGGAGCGGGCTTTAATGATCCCTGTGGGGGAAATCGAGTCACTGTAGCAGAATACTGGAATGAGATGCAGCAAAGACAATAGAATATAAATAAGAATGTCGTTAATGGGGGATTCAGGCATAAATATCTTTCAGTACACGTGCATAACAGAAAAGAGAAAATACTTGTTTAGGGGTTGTTTGAGTTTTTTGTTTTTAAACTTCAGATGCAAAAACACTGAAAGAAACGCGTGGGTTCTTTCAGCTGAACCCACGCCACTTAAAGGCTACACGGCTGTCTCAGTGTGCGTTTGTCTGTGTGTCTATGCATGCATGTGTGCGAATGTAACGTGTGGACAGCTACCCCATAATTTTTCCAGCCTGGACAAATGCCTCATGGTGGAGGACAGGCCGCCCGACATGAGTAATGACCTGCAGACACAGAGAGAGAGAGAGAGAGAGAGAGCAGCTTCATTAACAGAAAGCACAACAGACAGAGGAACAGATGATTCTGCCACAGATTTCAATCCCTCCATCTTAGCCAATTACTGAAATAGCTAGAACACACACACGCACGCACACACACACTGTCATATACAGACTGAGGGAGACAAAGGGAGACAAAGGCCATAAGCCTGGTTAAGCATTATTAAATTATTCCTCAAATTAAAAGGCTGTACCTGCCCTGTCCTTTTAGAGCTCCCTCTCTCCCTTTTTCCTCTCTCTTTCTGTGTGTGTGTGTGTGAGATTAAGCTGTTAATTAATTTTATGTCCTTGTATTTAATTACCACGGGCAGTGAAAATGGCGCGTGTGTGAGTGTGTGTGTATTTATTTGAAAGACAACGAGCTGATGAGTGTGTTCTGGTGAGCGTCTGTTATGACAGTTTGGAGTGCAAAAATCCCACACATGCATACATACACATACACACACACACACACACACTATATTCTGAGGGCTTTTTTTTAACTGTTTAACTTGTGTGTCCACGGCATCATTTTAAGTTACGTCACAACTCAGGTGATGCTGGTTACTGTTGTGAGCTAAACTGAAGGATAATGTGTTTTTTTTCCTCTCTTGTAAATAAGTGGAGCAATTGTGTAGCAGTGATATCGATGTTGGGGTATATTTGTTACTCTTAGTGTCTTAATGTCGAGCAGTGTGCAGATCTAGACTTAATAACTCAGAGATAACAGCGAGCAGACCACAGCCTAAAGTTACAGTCTTTAAATTGGAGTTGATTGGATATACGATCTGTTTTGGGGTTGTTGTTTTTTTTTGACACCTTCACTGCAGTAAAGCCCATAAATCTCTATAATTTTTATTTAAGTTCTATACAAAAATCCATAAGAGGCTTTTGGCTGTTTTGTTTTTTATTTATTTGTGACTCTGCAGCCAGAGTGCATATGGAAAAACTCAAAAAAAAAGCAATCATACTTAATAATTATCAGTTAAAGTTGAAGGCAGGATTTGCTTTAATGCTTGTAAGTTAAAAAAAAAAGAAGTAGAAGAAGAATAATGAGATTCTTCAAATGTTAAGAAATAGGCAGAGGGAGACATAAAGCGGGGGCGAGAACGAGAAACCGGAGAGGCTGAGACGACTAAAGAGAAGTGGAAGACAAGTGGAGCAGGTGACCTTTGCTTTGTGAATGAGAAAGGAAGGAGTGAAATGTGCACGATGAAGAGAGAGCGAGGGAGAGAGAAAGATGGAGTTTATAGAGGTGAGAAGGAGGAGAGGGAGGAGAGGGGGGAGGGACGGGCTGCTCAAAGGCATGAAAAGATGGAGAGAATAGAGGGAAGATGGAATTAGAGGGAGAGAGAGCAGTTACACAGCAGGAGAGTCTGAGTGCTCTCCTCCATCAGAGACCGTTGATTAAAATTTCATTGGCTGAGGCTGGAGGTCAGAGGTGATGCGGTGTGTGTGTGCGTGTGTGCATCTGTGTGTGAGCGCTAAAAGCTTCGAGCCTCCCGCCTTCATGCACTCGCTCACTCCAGCGCTCTCTCTCGCTCTCATTGGCTAATTACATTTCTTTGTCTCGTTCTTTGGAGCTCACTGCTTTTTAATTTCCTCTCAGCTGTTCGAGTCATCTCTTTCGATCTGTCTTATGTTAGATTAAACATGGCCGTTTGCATTACTTGTTTTTGCCACTAGTGACAATATATCTGCACAAACAACAACAGTTTGAAAGCTATAATTTAAACTCTGGCAATATAGAAATGATTTTTTTAAAGCATATTTGAAATTCTGCTCTAGTGGGGCTGTTGCAAATTTACAACTAAAAGATTAAAACCAAAAAAGACAATATACATTCATAGCAATCCCTGACTGACTGAGCCGTGTTTTTCTACCTTAACCTTCGCCCAGACTTTGATCCGAGCGATTTTCACTCATGTCGCCTTGTTCTTCCGTCGGGTCTCGTCTCTATTAACCTCTTTTGTTGAAGCCTCCTCCTGCTTTTCAAATCAGACCCCACAGGACTCTCTGTTTATCGTGCTGCGTTTTCAATCAAGGCGGAGTGAGAGGATAGCTGAATTCACTAACACCACACACAGGTGTTCGCACAAACACAGTCGGCTCTGTCACTGTAGCAGTATTCAGTGGTGTCTTTTTTTTTCTTTGCTCATTAGTGTGTGTGTGTGTGTGTGTGTGTGTGTGTGTGTGTGTGTGTGTGTGCACGCGCGTGTGCTTGGTAGGATGAACCTGAACCCTCTTTTGGACTTACTGCCAGTAATCAGTGGTGTTTGTGGATTTAATGGTGTCTTAAGATGTGAGAGCTGTGTGGGAGGAGCCTCGATCCTTTTTATTCACAGTTCCTAGGCAACTATGCTGCATTAGTATTACAAATTGTGAGATTGGTTATTAATTGATTTATGTGTTATGATTCTAATAAATATATGCAATAAATAAATAAGTTATATACAAAAAGATTCAAGTTGTGCTACCAGAATGAAAGTCTATCCTTCAGCTTTCCCTTTACCAGTAAAGGTAAAGGCTTTCTGCTGCTTTAGTTAAGTAAAAGTGTATGAAATCCCACCCACTGGTATTAAAATAAAGAAATGACTTCAGGTTTTTGTAAGACTTCTTAAAAGTCAGATGGCTTTTGTGTTCTAATATTTTACCTCTGCGGCGCACATGAGATATGTCAGAACGGCGACCTGGTCAATGAGGCTTCACTGCTATTGGAAACAGTTGCAGTGTTGTTATTGGAAGCAGAGGCGTGTGGGAATGGTCACCATCCAGCAGTTTTGGCTCATTACTGCAGCTGGCCAGTGCAGTGCAGGCATGAGGAAACTGGTGTCTCCAAAATGGCAGCTGTCTGTGTGCGTGCTGAGGTGCAGACTGCATTATTTATGCTGCTGTGTTACACTTCGTAGCGCAGTGGTTTGCAATGGTTTTGACCACCTCTGCTCATATAGATTTAGTCTGGGGTTTTTTTTTTTAGGAAATTATAAAATTATAAAATCAAACAGTACAAAGTGGCATGCCAGCAGATGTTGTGCTATCCTGACCTCAGCTACATCTGTGACACTGACTGTGAGCCAGGCCTTATCTCCCAGCATCAGTGTTGGACCTAGCTAATGCTCTTGTAACTGAATGGGATCAAATTTGCAGAGCCAGGCTCAGAAATCATGTGGCAGGAGTGAACCTAGAAGAGTTTTGGCTGTTACAGTAGCACGTGAATATGCATGGCATTGTAATTACATCTATGGCCACTTATGTGGGATGTTCAGGTGTCCACGTATTTGATTTATTTATTTATTTGGAGACTTGTATTAGCTGCATGATTAGCATAAAAATAACCAAAACCAGTCACGGCAGATGGCTAACCTCTGGGCCTGATTCTGCCTGAGGTTTCATCCTGTTAAAGGGGAGTTTTTCATTCCCATTGTCACCAAGAGCTTGCTTGCCATGCTTGTTGGGAGTTTCGCCGTAGGCTCTTTACAACCTAAAGGACCTTGAGCTGACTGTTGTTGTGATTTGGCGCTACATAAATAAAATAAAATAGCTGTTTTAGGTGTTCAGATGCACATCGTAACTGTAGCGTGAGGAAAATAGCTTGAAAAGTCAAGCTGTTCCATCCCTCGCCGTTCTCCCCCTCACCTGGGTAGTAATGCTCCTCGTTCAACAATCTTAGACTCCTTGTCGAAGTTTCACATTTTTAAGATTAAAGATTTACTAAATTGCCACACTAAATTAAAAGAAATGATTCTGGAAGGTTGTTGGATGATCTTTTTTGGCCACATCACCACCATCGCCTAGTTATAAACCGTAACTCCGTGCAGACACAGCTGAACGAGCGTCACATCGCTCAAGCTCGGCTTCAGTCTTCAACGAAACATCAAGCACGCATCTACTCTGCCGACACTGAAGCTTTGATATTGCGCACAAGCACTCTCAAGCACGAGGCGTCTCATATTCACACACATCAGTTAAAAGTCATTATGCTCCTCTCACTCTCACAAACATGCACATCCTCTGTGTACACAGTCACATCAGCAAATTAACTGAATAAAGAGCCTCTTTTTGCCTTTTCTTTTGAGTGGCTAATTAGCCATCAGAGCCCGCTGCGTGGAGAGACCGAGATCCATCAAGAGGTAGCGCTTCAAAGAGCAGTTTATGGGAGCCAAAGCACTTTAATTAGGACCTCTTTGTATGAGAAAGTAAAGAGAAAAACATAAATTGAAGCCAAAAGCTGTATAATGTGGAGGGGAATAAACATATTGGAATACACGCGCAGATAAAGAGAGACAGGAACCAACTGAAAGGATCAGACCGGAGAAAGTGTTTTACAGCAACATGAGAGGAAACTGATTCCACAATCCGGAGCGGCAGTAACAGTCTGTGGGGAGGTTTGCACAAGGGTAGCTGTCGCACCACTATATTTATGGTGACTAATGTGAGGAAGCACAGAAAACACTGGGCTATACTGAGACTGAGGCGAGAACAATCATGCAAACCCTGGGTTCTTTTGAACCAGAAGCATTAAAAAAAGAAAACACAGCAAACTTTAAAATGATCACATCACCCAGGTGGTTGCTTTGCATTCACGTACCTGAAGCAGACATTTGGAGTGGATATATTGGCTATACTCAACATGTTTTATATCATTGTGTTTAACTGGGAATTTGTGTGTAAGGATGTAAGAGCTACAAGCAAATACAAGATCCACGTTTCACTGGTGAATCCATCAGGTATGGACACGGTGCAGGAGCTGGAATGTGGACAACTAATATGGCTACTCAGCTTATCACAAGCAGTAATGCCTCTCTTTGACAAAAAGGCTGTTTTTTGTTGTTGTTTTTTAAATTTTTTTACCTAACCTCCACATTTGCGTCATGTGATTCGCAGCATGTTGATCCCCTGCTGACTGAGCTGCTGCTCTGCATTCTGTCTGTCATTAGACAGATGTCTTTACCCTCACAATGGGACCAAAAAAGAAATAAAAAAATACAAGGGTTTTTTAAGAGTTCGGTTGTTATTGCTGTAAGTCTGAGCTTTAAGGAGACTGCTGTCAAACCCTTTGTGTTTTTAGTGCCCCTGCTTTGCCTTAAAGAGCTTTTAACTGAGATTCCTTGTATAGCGTGTGTGTGTGTGTGTGTGTGTGTGTCGCCTGCTGACATCCGTGATAATAATGGTCACATCATGCCCTCTTTGCTCTCTACTGCTCCATCAAAAAATTTGTTTGGAAAATAAACCGGGCAGATTTGAGAATTTGCAAAACGATGCTTCACTTGACTCGACTAATAGATGATAGAGTGTGTAAAAGATTGTGTGGTCGTGTCACCCACCAACTAGTTAATGACTGGTTGGTACATGTTGTGTATCTTAATCAGTTTCAGTGCTTTATGAAATCTAAAGCCTCGCAGGGCAAAGAGCCTTTCGTATTTGTCGTGGCGTTCAGTCAGCCATTGACCACATGCGAGGCAGATCGTTGTTGGAAGTATCACTTTACAGAATAACATAAATGGCTGCATCTCGCCATTGTCCTAATGGAAATGTTGGTAATAGTCAGATAACCGTGCGCATGTAAACACAGACGGAGCATCTCCTGCTGAATCCACTTTAGTCTGTTTGTTGAGCTGCGTCCTCGATGATCCTTTGTCTGTCAAAAGCTCTTAGCGCTTCCATCCAAAGCCCTCTGCTTTCTGCATTCATTATTAATGGACCTCAGCAGGCTGAGGACACACACAGAGGCAGGACCTGCATATTAGTGCTAGCTTTTTTAGAAGAGATGTTCAATCAGGCACTCAGATACAAAGGGAAAATAGAGGATTCAAGGGGGACAAAGATTGAATTTTTATTTTTTTCCTGATTGTTTTTGTTTCATTCGATCACATGGAGCACATCCACTTGCTGATCTCACTCCAATGCACTGCAGTTGATTTTACAGATAAATAAATTGTAGAATCTCGGAATGGCTTTCAAATAAATTGGTCCGTGCTCACGGCAGCGGCGCCCCCCATATTTGCCCCTAACCTCGTTTGACTTGACTACTTTGAATCTTTCTTCATTTACTTCAATGAAGGAACACTAAAAAAAGCAAAATGAACAGCAGAGCTGCTGCTTCTGGAAGTATTTCTTCCAAATTCACAGAAATACCTGACGATCCTGAATCATTCAACAATGTTTGTAAATTATTGAGGCTCCTTTGCTAATGATAAGAAGCCAATCTGTAGCTCTGCTGTCACATTAGCACATTTACAGTGACGTTTATTACCTGTCGTACTTGTTTGCAAAGCCCTTGCTGCTTGCAGCTGTACTTAAGTAAAGCAATTTGACGTGTATTGTGCATCTTAATGGAATAACTGCTCGCAAGTCAAAATACCTTTGTTTCTCATTCATCTGCTCATTTTTTCTGGATGTTAGCTGCTGATCCGAAACTCCATCCTACAGTGAGTTTTTTTGGTTTTGTCCTGCAAAGGTTTGCTTGTTTTTAACCTTTTTTCTCAGTAAACGAGATTTTCTTCTGCTCCGTGTTGCATTGTTTGCACTGATGATTCAACAAGGAGAGTTTCGTTGTAAAATCCACGCTGTGCTTGTGTGTGTCTGTGTGTGTCTATGTGTGTGTGTGTGTTTGTATGTGTTATTCGATGTGACCTTTCTCCATATGGTGTGGGACTAAGCAGGGAAACAGGAGGTGAGCCCTGCACATGCTATCAGTCTGAGCTGTTAGCCAGCATCCACAGTCATACACACACACACACACACACACACACACTAATATGCTGCAGGCCCAACATGTCATTGTTACCTGATATTCATGGTGTGTAGGAGAGACAGATGAAGGAGAAGGTCATGTGTGTGATGTCAGAGGCGGCGCGTTCAATGCTGGCCGTGGGTTTGATTGCCGCTCGCTCTTCTTGCACAGCCTCGGGCTCCCTCTACCCTCTGTCCTCCCCACCCACCTCCCACTATCGTCAGCATCGGTCCAGCCCCCACCAGGAGACAAGCAGACCTTTCTATTTTTGATTTCTAGTCCAAGATAAAACAATAGTACAGCATGCTCTCAGAAATCACTGACAGAGGCTGTATTTACAGTATCAAAGCAAGCTAATATTAATGGCTCGGCGGCTGTGTTCCAGGATGATGAATTATGTATGTAACACATACAGTACAGCAGCCAAACTTTATTCTGCTGAGACCCGGAGAGGATAACAGTGTTTTAGTGAAAATCTTGCAAAACTTTTCTTTTTACCTCTAGTAATACTTTGCATGTACTCTGCAAGCTTTAAGAGCCTAATCCCTCAGGATGAAGGCATAATCTCCAATAATATTAACAAACACACAAACAAAGAAGCCCATAAATTCAGAGCTCCTCATTTAGATGACCTTTACAACTCGATATCGTCTTAAGCCCGTTGAGTTATAAAATGTTATTAAAATCAACTCAGACAGACTTGTTTTTAATAAAGAAGCAAAAGCACAGAAAAAAAAGGTTAAAAAGTAGGACCTGTCATGAAAATATGAAAATATTCTCTCTCCATTCAGTTTTTATCACATGCTGCGTTGTCACATTTGTCAAATCCATGTGGAGATGGAGGGAAAAGGTTTTTTTAAGCATTTCTAAACTCATTTCATACTGTTGAAAGTAAGTCATTGTTTCTTCCAGTTGCTCATGCCAGGATTAGGATTAAACCAGGATTGCACCAAGTTCTCCAGCACCTGCCAGATTCTGTTGTAAAACTTAAAATCTCAGCAACTAAATTCAATCAGAATCCAATCAGAACAACAAAAAACAAGAATGGTAAATTAAGTTTAAATTACCACATTTATTGGTTTGGTCTTTATTTAGAAATTGAAAAATTAAATCCTTTCTCAAAGATCCAAAGCCATCTCAAATAACCTCTTCCATTAAGTTTCAAATCATTGAAGGTGACTAATGTGTCATTTCATTATTTTTTTCTTGTAGAGCTTCCTATCGTTGTAATCATTATTCCAATATCCAAGCATGAGGCTCTTTTATCTCACCATAAAACAGTTGGCAGCCTGAGTTTCGATTTGCTTCCTGATCCATTAGCGGTACCTAATCTTTAAACGGAGATATAACAGACCCTTTAGCGTGCCCTGCTCTGTTGTGTTGCACACAGCAATGAATGAGTTGAACACAAACGCTAACAAAACAAAGCAACTGTCTGGACAAAAGGCTAACAAGAAGGTTTTTTCCTTGCAGCACTGGTAGCTTTACAAAAGTCATTGTTGCAAGATGTCGGTACAAACATGCTTATCATTTTCAAGTTTCTTTATGGAAGCCCCCCCCCCCCCCCCCAACCCCACCCCCTAAGAAATATCTTTGATTTTTATTCAGATGCAAATGTGCATCCTTAAGGGGGGAAAGGGCATTCTTTTAAACAGAAGGAAAAAAAGGGAAAAGAAAGACGGAGAGGAAGTTCAGCTTATCACCACTCAACAGATGTTGTGACTAAATGTGTTGGTTTGTCTCATCACTCAGGCTGAGCGAAGTAAAGCTCCAGAGCCGGCCCGTCTGAATGGACGGAGTCAACCAGCTGCAGCTAAAACACACACACACACACACATTTATCTAGTAGCTGTAATTTGCTTCAATGACAGAGGTGGAAGGAGCCAGAGGATCAGGATGAGAACTTTGAGGCTGCCAAAGGCCGTTGGCCAAACGCAGGAAATTCATTTTCCAAGAGGAGACATTAAATGCATCATGCAGCAGGACAGACAGTGCCACAGCCAGGTAGCTTTCAGAAAGTGCTGAGTGGACAGAGTGGGGGACTTTTGACATAAAGAAAAAAGATCAAAACATTTTGTTTAGTTCCTGTGAGACCGAACAGCAACACAGACATTGAAAACATATTTCTGTCTACTACATGGTTTGAAGCCAGGTTTTCCAAATGTATTTTCTATGAAACACATTGTGATGAGATACAAAAGTAGCTGCATTTATCATATCACAGTCTGGTCTTCTACATATACCAGCGTCCGGGCATCCAGTGTTTACTGTTTCCGAGATAAGCGTCCCATTTTGTGGATGGTGTTCGTAAACTTTTCACCGTTATTAGGAAAATCATTCCAATAGAAGTTAAAGAATAGAGACAAAGATGGAAAGACTAAAAGAAAAGCAAACTCATGACATGCAAATGCAAACCCCTCATGTCAAAGGTCTTTATAGAGAATAAAAGTCCTCCAAAATTATGCACATTAATTTAATTTAGTTAATTTACTGCTTGTTACCGCAGTATGATTGAGTCTGAGCTGAAGGGAAGCTACAATTTAGTCCAAATTAGCTTCTGTTGTTTAAAGTTGCGTATTGAAAGATGTGTCACCAATATGAAAAAGTAAAATACAGAGAGCAAAAACATTTGCTCATGAAAACAGGATCAGATTTGACTTTGAGCAGTCACGAAATCCATCCTTAAGTATTTTCAGGATTACATTTCCAAACCAAAAGTGCCTTATTATTGTAAACATGAAAGAATATGATAAGACATCATAAAAATGTAGCTGCTGCTTTGAACTCCTGTGGTCTAACATCTGGTTTGTATCCGTTTCTGTATTCAGTAACATGTACTTCTCAGTGTTTCTCCTTTTACCCTCTTTTTACTCTTTAATGAAGGCTGTTTTTTTTAGCTAACCCCCATATTAGCAGGTGTGTGAGCTTTACTTGTATCTCTTTAGATCATGCACCTCTATAGGTGGTACACATGTCTTTTTTTTCATGCCTGAACATGCAGGCGGGATTTCGGCAGTAAGCTGTGTTGTGGGTCGGAACGTTCAAAGCAACAACAAGATCAATCGAACAGCTTCTCTGAGACCTGAAAAGTGCAGTAGGTAGATTTTTAGCAGAGACAAAACAAGAATCACAGAAAGCATAAAAGTTTTCAAAGGAGAAGTGCAGCCTCGCAGTAGTAAAAGTAGGTTAGTGACTGGAAGGTTTTTGGCTCAGATCCCTTGAGATAATGTGGCAGGTGCCCTTGACCGAGGCACTGAAGGCTGGCAGACCAACAACTGTGGTGATGCTGCCAACAGCAAGTGAACAGTGGTTTTAAAAAAAGTGCAGATGTCTCTGTTGTTGCTTGATAAATAAAGAATTTTAGGATCACTCGCTTATTTTTCCTTATTTTTTCCCCTCCTTGTCTCCATTACTTCCTCTGTGTCATTCTTGGACTTGTCCTCTTGTCATCTGACTTCCCTTCTTTTCCCTGTCTTGCGATATAACGTCCATGGTTGGTTGATTTGGGTGAGCGGGGGTGGGAACAGGAAAGGCTTCCACAGTTCAGGGCTCCAGAGAGCTTGGCCGGGCAGCAGCAATCAATCACAGGCTAAATCCCTCCTCTCTCAGGACAGCCGTGTGCCAGGTAACATGGTCAACAGCTGCAGAGAAATATTAAGCCTACAGCAGGTACCTGAACTTAAACAGACTGGTAAACAAGGTCTCTGAAATGTCTGCAGTTTGGAGAAACGTACTGAGTATAGCAATGTACAAAAAAACAAACAAAAAAAATCACACCAGGCAGTGCGTTGGCTGTTTGTTCAAATATTTGATGCCAAACTTTTTCATGCATGAAAACAATAACTGTCCTTACTTTATGTCAGCAGTAAAAGTACCAGGATAGGCAAAAATCTCAAGGTGGTCAGTTGTGGACACGAGAAAATTTACTTTTTTAAACTCTTAATCACACAAGTGTCATAGAGGTCAGCAGGACTTATTTATGATTTTTCATCTTTAGGAAAGCATTTGAATTTCTTGCCCAGAGTGATTGAGGAGTCACAGTCATGTGAAGCGCACCTCGGAGGGGCTGATTTTTCTGTCTGCTTGTCCCTGTGTTGCTTTGGTACACCGTGAACCTCCGTAAAGCTCCTCTCTTCTTTCCAAAACCCTTTGAGTTTTAGCACTAACGGTAACAGTTACAGTCGTTTAAAGAGCGTTTGTAAAATAGGAAGCTTGTGTTATAATCCTGGATAAACTGTGATAGCCAACTGTTCTTTTTAAAGGTACACAAATATTGACCCTCGGTTTGTGCTTCTCTTGCAGACGTGTCTAGAGTTGGAGCGGTATCTACAGACCGAGCCCAAGCGACTCTCAGAGCTCTTTGACGATGAGCTGGACTGCCTCTTAACGCCAGCGTTTATGCAGGGGGGTGACAGTGATGAAGACCTGATGGACCCCCTCCTTCCCAGCCTCCCTGACCAGCCCAGTCCACCTTCGCTACTTGTGACCCTCCCCAAGGTGCAGGCCAAAATTCTACACGTTCCCAATCCCAACAAGAACCAGACATCAGCTGGGCCTGAAACCCTCACAGGCAAGGAGCAAGTCCTCGGAGGAGTCAGTGCAGCTCAGCTTAGTGCCGCTGTCACTTCCCTAACACCGCCATCATCACCGGAGCTTGGCCGACACCTTATTAAGCCCACACAGACGCTCACTGCAACAGCAGACGGCACATTAACGCTCAAACTGGTGGCAAAGAAGGTGGGATTAGGGGCGGCTAAGCTGGTAGCAGCGCGAGCGTTACCATCCCCACCAGGCCGAGGAGGAGCCCTCAGTGACAGCGAGCAGGGAGGGGTGGGAAGTCTGGCAGGAGACATACCAGAGAACAAGAAGAGAGTCCACCGGTGCCAGTTTAATGGTTGCAGGAAGGTTTACACCAAGAGCTCCCACCTGAAGGCACATCAGAGGACCCACACAGGTAAAACCTTAATTGCATTCCCAGGAATTCAATTCACGATGCCACTAGTGTTTCTGATGAACTTAAAGTTTTCCACGTGGCGTTTTTTCCTGCAGTTTGAAAGCATGCAAGAACTTGTAAAACACAACACTGAAAACATTTTGATCAGTGCACAGAGTGGGCTCAAAGTTGTCACTGTGAAATGCTCCCCATGATTTTAGTGCAGCACACAGACGTGGCAACTAAGAAGTTTCGGACAAACGTGCCTGACTATTTAACTGCCCTCAGTTAGTGAAGCGGAAGAAAAGTACAACTCTGACTGGCAAGGAGGGAAGAGGTGTTGTCTGATGATGTCTGCGGGTTAGAAGCTTCTGATTTTGAATTAAAGACTCTAGCCTGGAGCTGGAAGCTTTGAGTACAGCTTAGCGTGCTGTTTTATGATGTTTCACACTATGATTTGGTTGAGTTTCCGCAGAAATCTGCAAAGAAAACATCTGATGGATTTTTAAAAGAGATTAAAAGCTCTTTTCTTCTTCTTGTGCTTCTCAGATGATCCTCCAGAATTATTCATTTGCTTCTTGATATCACCTCAGTGCCAGAAAGGCCCTGCCTCAGTAATTGCCTGATGATTGATAGACTGGTAGTAAATTACTTTGCGAATTCAGCCGTGTCCAACTGGGTCTGACGTGCAGCTTTAGCTGCTTACTGCAGCTGCCCCATCTGTGACCCTCAAACAGAACACATGCCGGCTAATACGACCAGGAAGGGGCAGGGAGCTGTGAGTTTTCTGTAGTGAAAGCATGAGGAGACAGGCTTTGGCTTGTTGAAGTAGACTCATAATCAAAGATGGATTTGACTGATGTAGCCTAAGATGAATAAACTTTATATTCCTTGTATTTTACTCTGTAATAATCCATCTGTATAGGTCACAAAGTAAATTATGACAGAGAAGCAGATCCATGTTTCTGAAGGTTATTCAGATTTAAAAGATTTTACCAAGACATTTATCATTAGTCATAACAAATGACAGATAAATAACCGAAATATGGTATTTATGGCTTATAAATACCTGACTCATAACTGGATCATTAAGCTCCAGGGTAGAAACCCATTCAACAAAACTCTCCGCACCTCAGCATCCACTAACCCCACTCTGTGATTTTACATGGCCGAACACTTCATGGCGGAGTTGCTGGCGCTCCTGAGAGCCCCCCATTCTTTCAGAAATGTTTGGAAAAGCGGTCTGCATGCCCAGTTGCTTGATTTTATACACCTCCGGTCAGGGAAGTAATTGGAACACATGAATTCAATGATTTGGATGGGTGAGTGAATACTTTTGGCAGCATAGTGTATCTCTAGTTTTAGTGACAGGAACCAGTGCACAGTTGATTTTCACATTCTGACAAATCCACTCATCAGTTTCGAGGTAACAAAAAAAAGCCTCCTGGATTTAAAAACTTCTGCCTGAGTGACTCGGGCTGAACCCATCATTTATCTGCAGCATAGGGGATGTGCAGATTTGTACCACCTGAAGGTAGCATTATTCAACTTTAGCTTTAACCACACCATCATTTACTGTAGCGGTTTATGTCCTCCAGTTGTCATCATACAGTGTTAGCAGTTTCACCAGGATCACAGTACGTAGCCTGAAGACCTCGTCTGTATTAATACCGGCAACTTTGGCATCATAAATCCAGCATGTTACAGGCTTATATGATCCCCAGCAACCATTGCATGGCTTTAAGTATAGCATTACATTCCAGGGCAGCACCTGGCATAGCTGGGGGAACCCACCACTGTAGCTTTATTGTAGCTAATCCAGAGTGGAGCTGCTAGTTTTCTGGTGCCCTGACGCGAGCTCGGGTATCTTTAATCTTCTGATTATTCCACAGACGAGTCATGCTAACCAACGATGAGCTTTTAAAGGCAGAATCCTTCACTGTGGGGAAAAAAGACGAAGAGGACACCCTGAAGACACAGTAGCTTCCACACTCTGTATGTGTGTGTGCGCGCGCGTGTGTGTGGCATAAATGTGGGGGTGGTGTATTCCCTCCCGATGTGTTCATTACAAGCGCAGTGCTGTGGTTTAATTAGCTTAATCCTCTTTTTGGGTTATTATAACCATAAATCATTGAACATACATGTAGGGAGGGATTAGCATAGCAGAAACTACAGGGAGGAGCAGCAGTAGAAAGCCTGCACAGTGTCAATACACTTACTGTCACATAGTGCACACCAGAGGCCATTAGAAACATCATTATATTGAGGTCTGTCAGCGGCTATGCTGCACGTGTGCTTCATTTCCTTTTTTTGTAGAAAACGTATTAAAGCGTTCATACTGAAAACAATTTCTCCTTTTTTTCCTTTCTTATACGGAAATGTTCAATTAGGGGTGAACAGAAACATTAATAGATGCAACGGATAGACGCAAATGAATTCACTTAATCTCTAAAGTGCCCAGCCGGCGCTGTTCTGAGTCGCAGCCAGGGTTTGTCTAGTTCTCCACTGTTTTACTTTTCAGTTTCTTGGATGTGGTTGGATCTTTAAAAGCAGTACACAGCTAATTGTATCACTTTGCGCTTCAACACAATATACTTAACTACATATTTGGCAGCCAAGTTAGCGGGATAGTTGGCCAGTTTTGGAAAGAGGCTTTGCCTTTCAAAAGTCTTTGCTGCACATTTTTGAATGAGCACGAGCTCAGTGTGGAGGAGTTTTGTTCTACAGCCAAAAAAGTAAATGAATAAATACATAAGAGCAATAAAATATGAGGATTTGCATGCATCACTTTGCAGCTCGCTGGAATGCTGATTGTCATTATCATCTTATGCCTAGCTTCTGCAGGCAATCAGTCAAAATCCTTCCTAACTTAATTTAGTTACAATTATTAATGCATTGTTTGATTAAACAAAGTAATAAAAGATACATTGGCTGAACCAGTGTAAGCATATATCACTGGTGTCTTTTTTTGTTGTTGTATAAAATAGAGATGCAAACAGCAGTGATGTAGTCAAACTGCAGAAACGCCCGTTTGTCAGCCACAGGCCACATAAGTTCAGCAAGAGAGGAAGAGAAAAGAAAATGGTAGTTAAAGTGAAAATGAATTTCTCAGCAGTCTGCAGCACCTCACTCAGTGTGAGTGATTTAGTGCAAGTTAGCAGGTATGTTGCGCTAACTGAACCTTTCACGGTATCCGAGCGATGCAGCTGCAGCAACAGAAATAGTTAATGAAGCAAATGAATAGCAGCCTTGTTACAGCCATAAAGTGTACAGATAAACTCAGTGTGCAATAAAGTAGCTCCTGGAAGTATTTTTACTGAGGAGGAGAGGAGAACGACAAAAAAATGTAAAGTCGGTATGTAACCTTAAAAGGGGGGGAGTATATAACCAATTATTATAGAATGGTAAATAAATTAGGAATTATATAAATTGCATTTTACCTTTTCTATTATACCTGTGTAACCAGAGCACAGAATGTCACTGCCAACCAACCACCAGCCACAATATGCAACAAATACCTTTATAAGTGAGCTGTGTCAATAGTGGTGATCCTGAACTGTTTACAGTATTAGAATTTTATGCATTTTTACCAAGATAACATTTTTTATTTTGAAATAGTACAATAGTATAGTTCATGTCGTAAGATTCGGTAAGCATGTAGTTACCTGTGATTATTTGTTGTTTGTAGAATTAGTTATTTCTTGGAAACATTAAGCAATAGAATAAAAGTTTAAATAAAATAAAAATTCACCTCCATCAGTTTTTTATTTTTACAAAACAAAATTAACCAGGGTGACACTTCGGCTGGCCACGTTTCACCCAGACTGGGTCCTGAACTTGTCAACATTTTCAAGTTCATCACAGGCGGGTGTAGGTGACAGTGTGTAAATGCAGAGTCAGACACTCCTCAACAGTCCTATGTCACATGCAGCAGTTCCTCAACAACAAATCAGTAGGTTACAGTTTCATGTAGTGAAGGAGAGGCGTTATTTTCCACTCGGGTCTGTGTGGTTCGGAAACTTCTTTAGCATACTGTTGTAGCTTGCTTGAGTCACTGCATTCAAGAGCAGTGGGACCGCATTAACATTTGTGAAGCTTTCCATGGACATGAGGTGCATGTTCAATGAAATCTGCATAACCTCATAATGATGATGCTTGTATTGTGTGACTCAATATTACGTGATGTGAGGTGTATTCTGTCTGTGTTCTGTCATGCAGGTTAAAACACTGGTCACTCCGGTTTAAGTCGAGACCTCCACTTCCCCCCCCCCCCCCCCCCCCCCCACCTCCACCCCCATGAGGTGACACCACAACCTCATGTGGAGTCAGGAGAAGCCCTGCTGTAACCCCTCGACATCCCCATAGAATCAAAACTCCAACCTGTCTCTCTCTCTCACTCTCTCCCTTTTGCTTATTCAGTTTGGGTTGCCAAGCAACTGCATCACACTCTTCCATAATTGGTTGGTGGCTGGTGGATTGTCCATGCCTGTTAATCTCTCTCCGAGTCGCTCTCTCACTCTCTCTTTTTCTCTCTCTCTTTCTTTCACACACACACACACAGACACGCACACACACAGACACACCACTACCCCCCTCCTCTCTTCTCTCTTTCTCTCAGTTGCTAGGTGACTTTATCATGCATCCTTGCCTTGCCGTGCTATAATTGGCTGGCGTCATGGCTGCTGTGGCGTCAGGCCCAAGCTGGCCTTGCTTCATTCCTCTAACACTGTGTGCGTGATATGGTGTGTGTGCGCGTGATATGGTGTGTGTGTGTGTGTGTGTGTGTGTGTGTGTGTGTGTGTGTGTGTGTGTGTGTGTGTGTGTGTGTGTGTGTATTTGAGGGGGGTCCTATTGAAGGAAGACGAGGGGCTTGGGCCAATTACAGAAAACGAGTGTGAAACGACAGCCTGTCTGGCACCTGCGGCCCGCACTCATACCCCGTATCACACACACACACACTCAAGCACATACATGTAGGTTGAGATTGTAACATTTCTTCAACAGGCCTACAGGATAAGCTGCCAAGTGCTTTTCTATTCTATGTAGAAAATATTGGTCCCATAGTCAGACCACAGAGGACTCTGAGGAGTGAAGTAGAAGGATTCACACATTCAGATACTGCTGCTGAACATGGGTGGTATTTTGGTTCTTTGCAGAGCTTGAAGTGATCTGCATATATATATATATATATACACACCCAGCACGCCCCTGCGGGCGGTTTATCCTTCAAGCTCGGGTCCTCTACCAGAGGCCTGTGAGCTTGAGGGTCCTGCGCAGTATCTTAGCTACTGCGCTCTTCTGTACAGAGATCTCCGATGTTGTTCCCGGGATCTGCTGGAGCCACTCCCCTAGCTTGGGAGTAGGGCTGCTCAATTAATCGAATTTTAATCACGATTACGATCTGGGCTTTCAACGATCATTAAAAATGACTGAGCCGATTATTAGCCCCTCCCTCATTTATCCGCGACACCTTAAAGGCCGGTCCGTGAAAATATTGTCGGGCATAAACTGGTCCGTGGCGCAAAAAAGGTTGGAGACCGCTGATTAAGAGGACCCGAGGGAAGCTCGGAAAGCTAAGCAGAAGTTATTTGGAGAGTGACTGCCGTTGGTTGAAAAGAGAGGTTAAAAAAAACTTCAGTGGTGTTGCACACTATTTTATATTATTTTTTAAAGTCATTATTCAATACATTGTTATTGTTAACCCTTTAAAGCCGGTCAGAGCAGCACGCTCCGTTTTGTGTAACTATTTTTAAATCCCTGAAGAACCCTGAGCCGTGTAAGCTAGCGCAATAGTTTTTTTTTTGCATATGAAACCAGAGGAGTTGTACTTACAACTTATGCCATCAGCTTGTCCTCGGTCACGGTTTCCTTCCACATAAAGCTTTGCAAAAATTGCATAAAAAGCGCTTGCAGCAACAAAAACATAATATTCCAGAAACATGCTTTGCCGATCCGATCAGCTGTTCATAACACTTCGCACAGTGAAACAGACGTCAGCGTGAATTATCGCATGTCCGCCATTTCCTGCCCGAAACCGGAAATGACGTCATTTTCGCGGAAATGTAGTTTTTTTTTACTTGTAGGCCTTAAAAGCCTATACTGGTCATGTTTGACTTTTCTGAATAGTTTCTGGGATGCTTAGAACTCAAATTGCACTGCTGGAAATAGTTTATTTTGATGCACCTGCTGTTTTCTTTGCAAATTTGCATCATAGGATTGTTTTTTCGTTTTTCCTGCAGTATATAAAAATTGGTGTATCTCCAAAATAAAACTATGAAGACACTCAAAATAAATTTCCTGTTGTTGTAAACTATTTTTTGCAACTTTTTTGTATTTAAAGTTTTGAGGGATAAACCTCTTAAATTTCTCCAAGTAGAAATATATGTAAAAAAAACAAAAATGATTTTCAATTTTTTTGTAGTTTATTGCACTTTTTTGCAATTAATGTAGTTACTATGGACTTAATGCATACATATTATTAAAATATGGGCTATAATAGTTGTATAGCAACTTGAAATGCTCCCACAAATGGCACTACAGCATGTAAAAAAAATAATATAAGCTCTGGCGGACTTGGTTCTATAGTAGGTCGTAAGGGTTAAATAAATGTCGTCAAATAATCGAGATCTCAATTTCAGTGAAAATAATCGTGATTATCATTTTTGCCATAATCGAGCAGCCCTACTTGGGACTCACCGCACCTAGTGCTCCGATTACCACGGGGACCACTGTCACCTTCACCCTCCACATCCTCTCGAGCTCTTCTCTGAGGAACCGCTACATCGATCACTACGGCCGTCTTATTCTGTTTGTCTACCACCACTATGTCCGGTTGGTTAGCGACCACCATTTTGTCCGTCTGTATCTGGAAGTCCCACAGGATCTTAGCTCAGTCATTCTCCACCACCCTTGGGGGTGTCTCCCATTTTGACCTCGGGACTTCCAGGTTATACTCGGCACAGATGTTCCTGTACACTATGCCTGTCATGATCCTGGGTTCTTTTGACCCAGCGTTTTGTGTTTTCTCTTCGAGATTTTGGTTCTGTTCACCTCTAATTGGTGTTTACCCTGTTCCCCCCCGTGTGTTCCTGTTTTATTGTGAAGGTCTGCGTCTTATGTGAGTGTTTTCAGTTTGCCTCCCTGGTCTCGTCATGTTAATCACTCCCAGCTGTGTCTCCCACCTGTGTGTAATCTCCCTGTGTTCTGAGTGTATTTAAGTTGTATTTTCTGTCTTAGTAATCGCTGGTTCGTCTGTGTTGTTTCCCCTCGGTCTCCCTGCGTCTCCCCGTATGTATTTCTCCGGACCTCCCTGCATCCTCATTCTGGTTTGTCTTATTAGTTTACCCAGTTTAGGTTTCCGGTTTCATGTTTTGTCGCCACCGCTGTTTGTACTTACACCCCTGTCAATAAACACTCACCTGCACCAGAGCTGCCGCCTTTTGGGTCCTTTTCTACATTCCACACGGCTTGCCCCGGCAATCCGTGACAGTACGAACCAGCCACCATGGACCCAGCGGCAGTAAATCCGTCCGAGGAGCTCCAGGACGACGTTACGTACAATGTGGAGATTCTCCTCGGGCTATGGCTAGAGAACCCTCCAGAGGAGCTCCGTCGTGCCGTGGAAGGTCGGCTACAACGGCTCTTTTCTGGCCTGCCATGGCTTCTGCAGTCGCTCCCTCCGACCATGCAGGCTTTTCTCCGGCTCACACCGCACCTTCTCTCAGCCACTACTGCCTCGCTGCCCGACTCGCCGGATGTGATCTTGCCCGGCCCGTCGGAGCCGTCTGCGGGGAGGAGACGCCGATCGCGCCGCAAGCGCGCCACCCCACAGCCGGACGTTCGGGCTTCTAAATCGCCGGCTGTGGTGAGTGAGGACTCTTTTTCATTTTCGGACTGTATGACTGTTCATTCAGGGGCGATGTTCTGTGCAGCATATGATATTGTGAACAGCATATCACCTGCTCAGTTAGCTCCCCCGCAGCCACTCCCAGCTCAGTTAGCTCCCCCGCAGCCACTCCCAGCTCAGTTAGCTCCCCCGCAGCCACTCTCAGCTCAGTTAGCTCCCCCGCAGCCACTCCCAGCTCAGTTAGCTCCCCGGCAGCCATTCTCAGCTCAGTTAGCTCCCCCGCAGCCAGTGCTCCTCTCAGCTCAGTCTCCTGTGCCTCCTTCAGTTCAGTCTCCTGTGCCTCCTTCAGTTCAGTCTCCAGTGCCCCCTTCAATTCAGTCTCCAGTGCCCCCTTCAGTTCAGTCTCCAGTGCCCCCTTCAGTTCAGTCTCCAGTGCCGCCTGTAGCGCAGGCCCCAGTAGCTCCAGTGCCGCCTGTAGCGCAGGCCCCAGTAGCTCCAGTGCCGCCTGTAGCGCAGGCCCCAGTGGCTCCAGTGCCGCCTGTAGCGCAGGCCCCAGTAGCTCCAGTGCCGCCTGTAGCGCAGGCCCCAGTAGCTCCAGTGCCCCCGCTACCCGTAGCTCTGGCTCCAGTATCACCGGTTTCACTCATTCACTCCATGCAGGGAGAAAGTCTAATTTCACCTCGAGGTGCTTTTCATGGTTCAGCCGCCATTGGCACAGTTTGCCGCTCCAGGGCTTCCCCAGAGGCTAGGTCTCAGTCCCCGGCTGATTCTGGACCCCTGAAGTTTATGCAGCCACCTGAGAACTGCACCATGTCAGCGTTGCCTGGGCAGAGCCAGTGCTCAGTGCATCGCCAGTTGCCTTCGTGTTTGCCAGAGGACTCCATGACTGCTGGCTTAGTGGTGACTTCTGCTGGAGGGTCCGTAGGACCGCTCCGGCCTTCGTCTCCTGTCTCCGCTGGAGGGTCCGAGGGACCGCTCCGGCCTTCATCTCCTGTCTCCGCTGGAGGGTCCGAGGGGCCCGTTCAGCCTCCTGCCTCCGCTGGAGGGTCCGAGGGGCCCGTTCAGCCTCCTGCCTCCGCTGGAGGGTCCGAGGGGCCCGTTCAGCCCGTCCAGCCGCCTGCTGTAGCTCCATCATCATCCTCGCCTGCTGCAGCTCCAGGGCCTTCAGCCTCGCCTGGTCCAGCCTCCGTGTCTTCAGCCTCGCCTGGCCCAGCCTCCGTGTCTTCAGCCTCGCCTGGCCCAGCCTCCGTGTCTTCAGCCTCGTCTGGCCCGGCCTCAGAGCCTTCAGCCTCGCCTGGCCCGGCCTCAGAGCCTTCAGCCTCGCCTGGTCCGGCCTCTGCCTGTGCTTCGCCTGGTCCGGCCTCTGCCTGTGCTTCGCCTGGTCCGGCTTCAGCCTGTGCTTCGCCTAGTCCAGCCTCTGCAGCCTCGCCTGGTCCGGATCGCCATCGCCTGAGTCGCCGCTGTTGCCTTCCGCGCGGTCGGCCCCCTGAACTGCTCCGTCGTCTCCCTCGTCGCCGCCGTTGCCTTCCGGACGGCCGGCCCCCGGACCGCCATCGCCTGAGTGGCCGCCGATGCCTTCCGCACGGCCGGCCCCCGGACCGCCATCGCCTGAGTGGCCACCATTGCCTTCCGCACGGCCAGCCCCCGGACCACCATCGCCTGAGTGGCCGCCGTTGCATTCCGCACGGCCGGCCCCCCGAACTGTGTCCACGTCGCCGCCGTTGCCGTCCGCACGGTCGGCCCCCTGAACTGTTTTGGACTCCTGTGCTGTCGGCCCCCTGAACTCTTCTGTTTTGGACTCTGTTTTTTCCTGTGTTCTGGTGTGCTTCGTTTCTTTTGGTTTTGGACTCGTTTTTTGTTTTTGTCTTTTGGCCTTCTGGTGCTCCGGTTTTGTTTCTGGTTTGTCTTATTAGTTTACCCAGTTTAGGTTTCCGGTTTCATGTTTTGTCGCCACCGCTGTTTGTACTTACACCCCTGTCAATAAACACTCACCTGCACCAGAGCTGCCGCCTTTTGGGTCCTTTTCTACATTCCACACGGCTTGCCCCGGCAATCCGTGACAATGCCGACCACTTGGTTATGGCGTTCCATGTATGCCTTGCTTGCTAGCATATTGCACCCTGCTGTTATGTGCTGGATAGTCTCTGGGGCATCTTTACACAGCCTGCACCTGGGGTCTTGCCTGGTGTGATAGACCCCAGCCTCTATGGATCTTGTACTCAGAGCTTGTTCTTGTGCTGCCATGATTAGTGCCTCTGTGCTGTCTTTCAGTCCAGCTTTGTCCAGCCACTGGTAGGATTTCTGGGTATCAGCCACCTCCTCTATCTGCCGGTGGTACATACCGTGCAGGGGCCTGTCCTTCCATGATGGTTCCTCGTCTCCCTCCTCTTTCTTGGGTTTCTGCTGCCTGAGGTATTCACTGAGCACTCAGTCAGTTGGGGCCATCTTCCCAATGTATTCTTGGATGTTCGTTGTCTCATCCTGGACTGTGGTGCTGACATTCACCAGTCCCCGGCCCCCTTCCTTCCACTTAGCGTACAGCCTCAGGGTGCTGGACTTGGGGTGAAACCCTCCATGCATGGTAAGGAGCTTTCTTGTCTTTATGTCAGTGGCTTCTATCTCCTCCTTTGGCCAGCCTATTACCCCAGCAGGGTACCTGATAACGGGCAGGGCGTAGGTGTTGATGGCCCGGATCTTGTTCTTACCATTCAGCTGACTCCTCAGGACTTGCCTGACCCTCTGCAGGTACTTGGTGGTTGCAGCCTTTCTAGCGGCCTCTTCATAGTTCCCATTTGCCTGCGGAATCCCCAGGTACTTGTAACTGTCCTCTATGTCTGCAATGTTGCCTTCTGGTAGTTCAATCCCCTCACTTCTGACTACCTTCCCTCTCTTTGTTACCATTCGACTACACTTCTCCAGTCCGAACGACATTCCAATGTCATTGCTGTATAGCCTGGTAGTGTGGATCAGTGAATCGATGTCTCGTTCACTCTTGGCATACAGCTTGATGTCATCCATGTACAGGAGGTGGCTGACAACTGCTCCGTTCCGTAGTCGGTATCCGTAGCCAGTCTTGTTAATGATCTCACTGAGGGGGTTCAGGCCTATGCAGAACAGCAGTGGGGACAGAGCATCTCCTTGGTAGCTTGATGGTGACTTGTGCTATGGGCTTGGAGTTGGCCTCTAGTGTTGTACGCCACATCCCCATTGAGTTCCTGATGAAGGCTCTTAGGTTCCTGTTGATCTTGTAGAATTCTAGGCATTCCAGTATCCAGCTGTGGGGCATTGAGTCATAGGCCTTCTTGTAATCAATCCAGGCAGTGCACAGGTTGGTCAGTCTGGTCTTGCAGTCTCAGCTGACTGTTCTGTCTACCAGTAGCTGGTGTTTTACGCCTCTGGTATTCTTGCCAATCCCTTTCTGTGCCCCACTCATGTATTGACCCATGTGCCTGTTCATCTTAGCCGATATGATGCCTGACAGGAGCTTCCATGTAGTACTGAGGCAGGTTATTGGTCGGTAGTTGGATGGGACCAGTCCCTTCTTGAGGTCCTTGGGGATCAGGACCGTTCGACCTTTGGTTAGCCATTCCGGGTGTCTCTTGTTAACTAGCGTGGAGTGCAGTCAGCTTCTTCAGCCAGTAGGCGTGAACCATGTCGGGCCCTGGTGCTGTCCAACTCTTCATACTAGAGACCCTTGCTTGGATGTCTGGTTACTGGACCCTGTTCTAGGTTGCTATGGTCTGCCCTCAGATCCACTAGCCACTGAGCATTGCCGTTATGGGTTGCGTCCTTCTCCCATATGCTCTTCCAGTATTGCTCCGTCTCCAGCCTTGGTGGTGCTGTTCTCTTATTGTTCCCTTGCCACTGAGAGTACACCTTTGCTGGTTCTGTGGAGAACAGCTGGTTTATTCTCCTGCCTTCTATCTCTCTGGTGTACCTCTGCAAGCGGCTGGCCAAGGCTGTGAGTCTTTGCTTGGCAGTTTCCAAGGCCTCAGGTATGGACAGCTTATATAAATATAAATATATATATAAATATATATATATATATATATATATATATATAGACACAGTGCTATGCAAAAACATTGAGAAACCCATTATTTCTTTATTATTTGCTAGGAAACACTATTGAAATGTATTTAAACCTGTTACACATATATTATAGAAATAAAGCATATAACACAAAAACAGAGTTTGTAGACTTCAAACATTAAATATGATTGTTTAAGACCACCGTTACTCTTCAACAAAGCATTAGGCAGCTTTCTTGTAATTTCTGTAAGTAGTCTTCAGGAATATGTTGGGTTTTTTTGTTCTGTTCTCAGTCAAGATTATCCCATACTCCTTGTTGAGATCAATCGACTTCTGGTAGAGTGAAGAATGGAGTAGGCGCGTATATTGTGCTTTTCCGCCCTGACCTGAAACCCATCGTGGGGTTTTTTCGTCCCAACTTGATCGGCTTCTAATTTAAATGAATAGTATTTCTTTGAAAAGCTACATGGCCTCTGGAACCAGACTGACGAAATAAAAAGACAACAAAAGAAATGACTCGCCTTCCTCAGCTAGCCAGATGAGCATGCCCGCCTTGGCCAGCTTACTGGAGGAGCACCAACAGTCCATATCAAGGACCGTGTCCTCCGACATTAAAGCAGTGCTTGCCTCTCTTAAAGCTAAACTGGACACGGACAAGCTACACTGACTGACCTGAAGACCAAAGCCAGCTCGACAGAAGAACGCATCCAGGCCTCGAAGCATCATTCAAGCTTGTGCTAAACTCAAGAACAAGAATATTGACTTAGATGGACGTACTCACTGGAACAACATCAGGATTATTGGCCTGTCAGAGTTCATCGAGGGACCCTGACCCTCAACTTTTTTCTCTAAAGTCCCAATGAAGATATTTGGGGAACAAGTGGAACTCCGCCAGAGCTGAATCGCGCCCAGTGCACCCTCGTTCCCAAACCACGACAGGGGGACAAGACCGGGGCCAATGATCATGTTTTCATCGACACCAAACTAAAGAGTTGGCCTGTAAATGGAGGAATGACTTGAAGCACAGAGTCAGTGTTGGGTTGAGGAGCAGAATGAGAGAGTTGGTTTATCCATTCATTTATTTCCAGAGAGATGCGGCGGGCAGAAGGGCAGGGAGGTGAGGTGAACGCGGCTGAAGCATGTAGCCTGAATGGATGAGTTGTGACGGACAGCCAGCGAAGGTTATGCAGCCTGAGCAGGTGAGTAGTGGCAAAGTAGAGACACAAGGAAACTGCAGTTAAAATACGAAGATGCAAATAACAAGAGAAGAGCTGAGTTACCACGATAGGAGTAGCTGACGGACTGGCGATGAGTAGAAGGCTGCAGTGGCCTGCTGATTGCCTCTGATGGAATCACAGATGGGTGATGCAGGTCTGGAAACAAGCCAGCACGAAAAACATCTAAAAACAGCAGACACTCACTCAGAACATGACACATCTGCCATAGATTTCTTTCTTCTTTCTTTTTTTTTAGTTCCTCCACTGCTTCTTTTGTCCTACACTTGTCCAGCTCCCTCAAATCTTTTAAGGACACACTGCACACCATGGAAAGATATGCCATGTTTTCAGCTAATAGCCCTTTGATTTTTACCTTGTTGGTACAAAGTCTTTTTTATGTGTTACTCACATATTTTAAAGTACCTGTCCAGTTTAGGTGGCATTTTGAATCAGATAGTCAAACGCGCTAAATCTATTCAAAGCTATGATCCAGTCCTGGTTTTACTTTTGGCATCTGACATAACTGGTCTGGAAATGTTCAGCGTGTTTTTGTTTCATCACAGATCATGGGCTGCTTTCCTGTGATATATGTGCTTGTGCATTTATTCAAGTGCCCTGGTGAGAGTTTAATTTACAAGGAGTGAAATGCAGTAGCTTGTATTTTAAATGAGCTGCTCTTACGTTTTTTAGTCAAACCTCCTTCTACCATTTATGCTACCTTCAGTCATCGCCACTTCTCAGACTAAATGATCAAATGAATTTTACACCAAAGCCATCAGCATAGTTTCTAAATCAGAAACTTCACTGATTCATTCATAAAAAACTTTAAATCTTCATATAGACCAGTTATAGCAGTACCATTGATAGATGTGCTATGTGAAGCCTACTAGGTCCAGCCAACAAGCTGTACTGTCTCAAGACATGTGGTGTCACTTATGGAAACAAACCTCAGCATTATAGTTGACTCTTAATGATAAAACACAATGAAATACAGATGGCAGCTGCAGAAGTTTGGAGAGATGAGATTACCCTGCTCTGAGCCCCCCGAGACACTCTGTCCACAGTGATCCACAACACATCAGAAACTACGGTGGTTAAGAAGAGCTGTCGCTAAAAATTTACAGCAGAGAGACGGGAACGAAACCCAGATCCCTGTTGTGGGAATCTGCGTCAGGCTGCATGAGATTTGACTGGAAAATTTGAATATGCAAATCCTGGAGAGCAGAGCTCGTGATCTGGAATTAATTTAGTCCAACTGAAACTGCAGTGATGTTGTGTCTACGGAGAAAACACGCAGCCGATCAAAGAGACGCACTAACTGTGGGGAAATAAAGGGGAAGAAGGGCATCATTCACAGTCGGATGTTCCTGTAGCACATCATCTTTTACTTCTCGTTGCATCACCTTGCTGTCAGAGCGGCTCGCCACCTCACATCATGGTCCGCATGAAGGTGTACTTTCTTGTAGCTGTACTATACTGCTGCAATGATTCAAGGTGATGAATTGAGACAATTAAACTTCATAAAAAAATTATAAGACAGAGACGTTATGGCCTGCAGTAATACTGCGGACATAAAAAGCAAAAAAAGATAAATAACCTGAGAGAAAGGAAGGAAGCTGTATATGTAAAAATGTCTGAAATGTTCATGTTTCTTTCAACTACTCAGACTTAATTTTCAAACCAGATTGCCATTTCAACTCACGCAGTTCTGTGCTAGGCACCTAAAATGGTACCTTAGTGGGCAGCCTGGTGAACCAACCATTTAGTCGTCTTTCATGCTGCACGCATTCTTCATCCCTCGGCCCGTCAGAAGCGAGCAACTTAGCGTCTCACCAACATCATTTCAGTTAAGGCAGAATCTGTTGTTCCTCCAGCAGTTACTTTGTCTCAACCTTGCTCAAGCTTTTCATCATTTTTCTGGCTCTGACACAAGAGGATGATGATGATTAAAGTGAATCCCGCCAACAAAATTCTGATTGGTTTTATTTTTTTATTTTTTTTTGTAACACCAGACTTGTTTGAATCACTGACAAAGCCAAGTTGTGGGTGGGTCTGGCACCAGGTTTTTTTCTTTTTCTTTTAAATATATGCCTGAGACTAGTTTGTCCATCTTGGCTTGGTGTATTTCTAGTCTGATTTTCCAGGTTGAAAATTCTAAATTTTGATGGCAGTGACGGCTGACTTTCAGGTCCATGTTGTGTACCGCTCGGGCTCCACGTTAGTTCCACTTAGCTCTGAATTGGTGCGTGTTTGTGTTTGTCTCCTTAAGAAGATTGGTGTGTGCTGTGATGAGAGTAGAGGGGCTGCAGGGACATCTGGCTAACTGACTGTAAGCTGCTGTATTACTTCCCATTAAGAGTCATTAAGACCCCAATTATAGTTACCACCCCACAGTTCACACGCACACACACCGGGGGTCTGCAATTACATTCAGACAGTCTTTTTTTCCTCTTCTGCACAGGGTGCAGTAGAGAAAACCCAGGTTTGGTTTATATTTAAAAGCATTGTCCCGCATTTCTTTAAATACTGGACTGAAGCAAGAGGAGCGCTGAAACAAAAGAAAAGTTCAAGGTCATCTGCAAAAATAATGAGCCTCGCTGAGCTTTTATCACAAGCCAAAATCCTCCAACAAAACACAGCATATGGACATTAGATAACTAGTAAGCAGCTATCAAACTACTTTAGTTTTTAAACCAGCACCGCTACAGGTCCAAGGCACTGATGAAATGAAAGAGCAATCCGTGCAAACTGAACTCACGGTTTGGGTAATGCCAGAAGAAAACTTCTGAGTTCAGCCTGCATAAGATACAGAACAGAGACACAAAGATACTAAAACAACATTTACTGCAATCCAGAACCGGTCGTTAGCACTGATGCTATTAGGAGCCTAAGTATGAATTCATGTCCAAAGGAGATAAATAAAGGAGATATTCATGTGCACTTCTGAAACTCTGTTGTAACATAGCTAAATACTCATTTTATTATTAGTTGTGGTATTTATTTATTTATTTTTGTGGAAGTGTGCAGGGGGGTTTTGTCAGAAGGCCCAGATTCGCTGCTTTATCTGCTCATCCCGCACAGACGCACAGAGAGAGAGAAATCTCATACAAGCATGTACACAGTCGGACATCTTCAGGTCCCATCTGAAGACAGTCTGCTCCTGCACACCACACACACACCTCTCAGCGTAATACACACATGCACAGCTGGAAGGCTTTCTATCATGGAGAGATAACTACAGGCTGAGAACAATAGACCATCTCTTCTCCCATCTGGTGAACCGGGGGATGAAACTTCATTTACATTTCAGACCCACCCCAACCCACCTCAGGGTGTGCGTGTGTGTGTGTGTGTGTGTGTGTGTGTGTGTGTGTGTGTGTGTGTGTGTGTGTGTGTGTATGGTGGGATGGAGGTGGTGAGTTTGTGGGGTAATAGAGGGAACAAAACGAGATTCATTTCAGGGTGAATTTGGGATTATGAATTAACATGCCGCTGTGCTGAAAGACTTCATTTACAGCTAATTGAGTGTGTTGGCTCATTGAAATGGCTGTTGTGTTAAAACTTGTCTGCCTGGCTGGTCTCTGGGCTGTCTGGGTGTGTGTGTGTGTGTGTGTGTGTGTGTGTGTGTGTGTGTGTGTGTGTGTGTGTTTGGAAAAAGCCAGGGGTGGTAACCTGTACATTAGCGAACAGCTGTAGTTTAGACGTGTGAAATTAGATGTAAAAATGATTATAAAATGTGACACCTTCCCCCTCTCTCTTCCTCCCTGTCTCTCCTTTGCAGGTGAAAAGCCCTACAAGTGCTCATGGGAGGGCTGCGAATGGCGCTTTGCCCGCAGTGACGAGTTGACACGACACTACCGCAAACACACCGGAGCGAAGCCATTCAAGTGCAACCACTGCGACAGGTAAACGGATAGGCGGCACAAACACAGCAAACACGCAGTGCAGTTTACATTTGGAGGACTTTGACGTCCTTTATCTGGCCAGGATAAAAAATAGTTTTTAATATACAAGCCAAAGAGTTGTGTATCTGTAAGGTTTTGTTTGCAGCTAATTATTTCCAGTTTGTTTTTGGTCACTGTGACACATTTCTATGTATAATTAGCAGGTATCTCTTCCTGTGCGAACCACCCATACAGTCAATTGATGCACCCTGCAAAACAAATTAGCTTCCTTAGTTGACTGCACACTACTGTCTTATCCAAATATGGTCTCTTCTGCCTCCATAAAGCCAAATCAGAGATGGTGATTCCATCGAGCTGCTTCACTGTTTCAGTGTAATTCCTGCCATTCTTGAAGGCTTCTTCTGCCGGGACAAGTCAAGATGCCTAGTGAAAAAAAAAGACTATTTCCCTCATTAGGTTCCACCAAAAACCTCTAAATCCATTGATTGTTAGTCGTACTTTCACTTACTTAGAACTTCCACCTATGCTGAGCGGTGCATTGGGCAGCTAACAATCTCCATCGTCAGTCAGCGGCGACTGCTTCGGCTTCATCCCAGGCGATGTCGACAGTTTTCAGATCATCCATAAACGTTCGAAGCCATGTGATCTTTGGTCAGCCTCGCTTTCGCTTGCCAGTGTTGGGAACCATGTAATGGCAATCTTGGCCAGGCGATAAGGGGGTAGATGTAGAATATGGCACGCAAAGTGGAAGCGCGTTTCTGCGACAACATCGGCTAAAGGGCGGGTGCCTGCTCTTTGAAAGACCTCTTTGTTCGTTATCCCGGTAGGAAGTTCTCAGTTCGCCATAGGCCTCGTTGCATATTCAAGCAGTCCAAAACTTAGATGAAGAGCTATTCATTTGCAGAGTTGCAAATGAATAGCTCTTTGTTACACCCCGGCCTAGGCAACCGGGGTGCAACGCAGGAAAATAAAAATAAGGCAAAAACACACGAGAAAAAACTAATACGGGCTTCCACAAAAATAATCCCAAAACGAGATTTAAAGCAAGATACGACATTTATTTACATCACCAAACACAAGACGTCAAACTATTTACAATGGGGGGGAAGATCGCGACCATGACATACTGAAACACAAGGCTTAAATACATAGAAGGAGCAATCAGGGAATGGACCACAGGAGGGAAACACAGCTGGGGCAAAGTAGACCTGACGAGACAGGGAAACGTAAACCGAAAACACTAAGATAACACAGACTTTCAAAGTGAAACAGGAAACACATAACAGTCACGCAAAAAAACAAAAAACTGACAACACCGAAACGTAACATTTCCCCCCCACCCAAAAATCAAACATGTAACCCCAAGTGAAAAGTTTGATCCAGACAGATGAAGCCGATGAAGGCTGGAGCGGTCCCACGGACCCTCCAGCAGACGATGAAGGCTGGAGCGGCCCCTCGGACCCTCCAGCGAAGGCGGATGAAGGCTGGAGCGGTCCCTCGGACCCTCCAGCGGAGACGGACGGCGGAAGCGAAGGCAGACGAAGATGATGAAGGCTGGAGCGGTCCCACTGACCCTCCAGCAGACGACGAAGGCTGGAGCGGTCCCTCGGACCCTCCTGCGAAGGCGGATGAAGGCTGGACCGGCCCTCGGACCCTCCAGCGAAGACAGACGGCTGAAGCGGTCCCTCCCTCGGACCCTCCAGCGACGGCGGACGGCTGAAGCGGTCCCCTCAGCGATCCCGGACGAGCCCCCATATGTTACACCCCGGCCTAGGCAACCGGGGTGCAACGCAGGAAAATAAAAATAAGGCAAAAACACACGAGAAAAAACTAATACGGGCTTCCACAAAAATAATCCCAAAACGAGATTTAAAGCAAGATACGACATTTATTTACATCACCAAACACAAGACGTCAAACTATTTACAACGGGGGGGAAGATCGCGACCATGACATACTGAAACACAAGGCTTAAATACATAGAAGGAGCAATCAGGGAATGGACCACAGGAGGGAAACACAGCTGGGGCAAATTAGACCTGACGAGACAGGGAAACGTAAACTGAAAACACTAAGATAACACAGACTTTCAAAGTAAAACAGGAAACACATAACAGTCACGCCAAAACAAAACGCCTAAAACAATACACTGCCAACGCCGAACCGTAACACTCTTCAAGTTGAAGCACAGCTTTATCAGTTTGAGTCAGAGCCATCTAGTACACATCCATCAACATTGGGAAAATGGCACTATAAACCTTCTCGCAGAAGAGGTGAGATCACTGATGTAAGTGTATGAAAACTAAGATAATGTATTAGTCTTTCACTAGTAGGTTAAAGGTTTAGTACTAATACTCTACTAAGCTAGGCTTGGACCTTGACTCTTGAGATCCATTTTTCCCAGCCTCAACAGTTTGCTAGCCAACCATATTTGCTGGTACCTAAGGGCATGTTTAAGGTCTGAGCATTAGCCTGTGATGGAACCATTTATATTAGTTCTTCCTGTCAGCTTTTGTTGTTGTTGTTGTTTGTTTGTTTTTTTAATTGCTATAGTTTCCAAAAAAGATGTTTCCAGTATGTAAAGTCCATTTTGGGCACAGACACAGATAGCTGGAGATATGACAGCTGAGCGATTATTCCTGTTATGCTTCTGTGAAGTTCGCTTAAAATCCTCCACAGAGGGCGGATGAGTACTTGGTGCATTGTATATATAGAAAACAGACCCTCACGTCTGATGATGAAATTTACATCATTTGGACATGAGTGGACCTCGGTGGATTCACGTATTCGAAAAGTATAACTGAGACCATTTGGCACATTGAATGTAGGCTAAATATATCACAGAGATATCTTATCAGAATCACTGAAAATGATCAAAGTTGCATCTGGTAAGACAAGAGCTGCTAATGAGTTTTCTACTTTTCATGCTCGCTGTCAAATGCAGGAAAGGTTGGCTACAGTATCACAGTGCTTTAGTAAAATGACCTCTGAACATTGCTGACTGTTACATCCAAAATAGCAGGAAGTCAGGTCATTTTTTAAAAAGTTAATAAATAAATTACATGTTTTTCCTACATTTACTGTAGATCTAAACTTTAACAAATTTTACCTTCTTTTATTACAAACAAGGGGGTAAATAAGCACAAATATTAAATGCGAGAAGAGATTTTAAAGGAACGTGAGCAGCTGTGTGCAAGAGGAGTTCAGGATAAAGTGTCAGGATGAAGAGTCACGACTTTATTTTAGAGTATCGTCAATTTAATGGTGAAATATGCTATAATGCTAAATTAAATCAGTTCCCAGAGGAATACATGTTAATACTAACGTGTAGATCATGTTATGTATTAAATTGTATTTTTTGTGTGTGTGTTGCTCCTGCTTTACCAACTCATGTCTGATGTGGACAGAGGAAAACAAAAGAGAAGCAGATGAAGGGGCGTACGCTCTAAACTAAAGTCTAAGTCTCCTGCTAGAAAACAACCAGGGATGTGTTTGTGAGTCTGTTGAGAGTCATCTTGTCACTGTTTTGTGTTTGCTTCTTAGAGGAGAGAGAGTGTGTGTTTGAAAGTGTGTGTGCTTACTCATGCTTCTGTGCTGGCAGTTAAATGGATTCTGGCTATTGGCAAGCAGGCTACAGCTAATTGAGTGGCACCAGATGCCAGCTCCACTTTAACATTCACTCTCTCTGAATGTGTATGCGCCTGTAATACCTTTCGAATGAAAGAAACACACGCACACACGCAAACTTTTGCCCTAGAGACAGTGTAATTGGCTGTTGTGGGTTCTCTCTAGTTAGGATTTTAGACATAAACCCCCCAGAAACCTGCTGGAAAGCTTCATAATCCAGACTGAGAGCTGGGACTGTATTAGCTCTTTCCTGGCACATGCATAAATGCACAAACACAGTATGCAGACACCTCACACTCGCATGCATATTGAGCGCAAAGATGTTTAGATGCAAAGTCATATCGACTTGCATGAATAATTAAATGTCCGGGCGTATAAACGCAACACTTTTGACACACAATGGCGCAGACGTAAGCCGATTCAGTCGTAAGCACAGCTGAGGCTCTACCTGAAGCAGGGCTTTCAGTGCGTGAGGTAAGGGCGCCGTTCATCCGCACAGACGCAGATGTTTGCTGAGGCTCTCCAAAGTGAGTCATCAATGCAAAGCATGAACGGCGACATCGAAAAAATAGCAGCTGCTTTGATTAAAAGTCCTTGCCTTTAAATATAACTACAGACATGGATTCAGACTCTTTGTGCAGCAGGCGCATTTTTTCCATCTTTAGGTAAAAGTTTGAATTTGTCCAACACTTTCCTCTTTTCTTTTTGTTAATCTTAAACAACGTCACTGCCTTTCAGAACAACTCGTCTTAATCGTGTTTTCACGTCTCCCTTTTTGGCTTTTTAGTGTTCAAATTACAAGGTTAACATAGCGAGGGCGCACGCTGATTTGTACAGTAGTGGACAAATGCACACACAGACACACACATCTGTGGTGGGTGGAGTCAGGCAAATATTACCATGAGAATGGCAAGAAGTGGCAGGCATGGAGAGGTTAACATTAGCTAGAATGTTCAATCTGACACAATTTCTCCTGGGGAAACAGACACACAGACACACGGCGGTCTGTTATTAATCTCGCCTAATCAAGCGGGGACCCCCCGATGGTTCCTTGGAGCTGGACAGAGGAGGTGCGGGGGGAGAGAAAGGGAGAAAGCAGAGTTTTGAGGAGGAAACAAGGGAGTGGGGGGTTACCAGCTGGTCCTGAGACTCCGCCCCCCCAACATTGACAAAGTAACTTACATGGCCATCTGTCCAGCCACACACACACAGACTGGTGCAGGTGTACAGTAGGTACCACACGGCGAGCTTAGAGCTGAGGGGAAACACTAGACCACAAAGCAACAAGGAGCAAAGTTCAGCTGCACCCTCACTCCACGCTAGATTTTAGGTGAATTAACAGCTGGTCCACGTATACAGAAAACCTACAGCAAAGACAAAAAACCAAAGAAAAGAAAAAAATACAAGAAGTCGTCTTCTTCTGGCATGAGTTTAAAAGCTGACTTTTCTTTTCTTTTTTTAGACGTACATGTTTTGTTTCAACAGCATCCCAGCAACCTTGACTAAATGCGCACTGGTGCGTTGGTAAAGTCTGCAAGCAAAATTGAATCCTGTGGACTGAAGGGCCAAAACTAGAGAGAGAGAGAAAATGACTTTTATTAAAATCAGCTTAGAAGGATCTCACACAGGAGCAGAGATGAAAAAGCAAAAGTGGCTGACAGATGGTGTGACTCAAAACAATCGTCAGAGGGATTTAATGACACCCAGTAGGAAGCGGCACGTTTACGATTCTAGCGAATGCGGCTGGCATCTTATCCTAGTCAACCTGTTGTTGGCGTCTCTCTGCATCAAACACTGTTGCTTCATGGAACAGTGTTTCTCTTATTTTCTTATTTTTTTGTTGTTTTTACTGTCAAACCTTGAAGTAGAGATTATTATTTTATTAGCGCTGGGGAGCAGAGGTTTGTATGAGCAAACAGTAATATATGTATCAGAGCCCATCACTCGCCCCTTAGTGAAAGTGTCTGATCACTTATTTTGCTTTGAGCTGATTGGCTTTCACTTCATATTGGGATCTTCTTTTTTTTTTTGCTATTTTCATCTGGCTTTCTAGCAGCTTGCCCAGCTCAAGGCAGCACACAACTTAGCGTCCTTCAAATGAGGTTTTCTGTAGAATCGAAAGGCTGAAATTCAGAGAATAAATCTCAGCAGAAGCAGGTCGTGCTGCAGTTTAACGATTTGGGTGTTTGGCTGTGTCTGGTTGTCTCTATCTGGAACGAACAACAACCTACCTATACACACAACACACGCGTGCACACGCTCGCACAAAGAATAGGCTTGACTAATTAATAATGAATAAAGCCTCTGGCAAATTGAATTTTTAATTTTCTCATTTAAGTCTCGCCCACATTTTGTTTTGCCTTTCCTTTAGTCATATCGTTTGTGATTTGTTTTATACTGGATGTTCAACTTTAATGTCCTCGCAATTAATAAAGTACTGGCAATAAAATGAAAATACTTGTGACGCTGTCAGTTTAATATTATGTATCACCAGCACCTGGTTTTGTGTCCCTCTCTTGCATCAGGTGCAGCCAGTACTGAGTTAAATGGTCCGGCATCAGAAAGCACTGCCAGCCTGTCTGCATTAGTGTCCATGTTCACGGTGCATATCTAATTAGTTTCTACAGTACTGTTTTACTCTGAGCTGGAGGACTGACTTGGGGGTCTGGCTGTGATTTATGGCGGTGTTTGAGTCGCATTTAGGAAATCACCGAGGCTGGCTTGGCCTCTATTCATCTTTACATCACGGTTTCACTGGTGTGACCCGGTGAAGCGAGAGCACTTAAATTCACCGTGGTGTTGAAATGAACTACTGTGCTTCTCTACTTGTAGATAATCTAGCTCTCTTTCTTCTTCTCTTAGTCTGTCTCTCTCTGGTTGCATGTTGGAATCTTACTCTTACCTCTAACTCAGATGTGACTCTCTACAAAGAGCTTTTGGAGGTGTCAAAACCATGTTTTAAGAAAGTATTTACTTGAATTTATCCTATAGACTGCAAAATGAATAGTTTGAAATTCAGTGTTTAGAACTGTACATGAAACCAATATTCATTCATTCCTCTTATCCAGTTCAGGGTCATTGGGACTGGGGCCTGTTCCAGAGGTAATTCCTTCTTGGGTACATGTTTCTCCATCACCTTAAACAGACTTGGATAAACTGCAATAACACTGGTCAAGAGTATTGTAAGTGTTAAATGCTAACATTTGCACAACAGTTGGTAAAGAAAAGAAAAGAAGAAATGATTACTTCAATGTCGGAGAAAGCTGATGCTGATTTGTTGTTGAAAAAAAAAAGAAAAGGTCGAGAATTTTACAACTTAGAATAAAGGAAAATTCACGTATTTTGAAATAAAAATTATGTGTGATCATCATAGTTGTTCTACTGATAAAATTATTTCCCTCAGTGGTGGAACACTGATAACTAATTCCATTGCTATTGTATATTCATACATCTGAAAAAGTGCCGCAGGCCTGGCTAGTCATAGTAATAAAGGTAACTTGGTACTTTGCATCATTGGTCACGTAGGACTGAAGTTCTAATACTGCACAGTAGAAAAACACAGGATAACACAGTAGAGGCTGGGCAGTTCTGCCAGTTTGGGTTTCAAGTATTCCTTGTAAATACACAGAAAAGTATTTTAGTGGATTTTGAGGTCTGTAGACTTGATGCTTTTCATTTGATGTCCTCACATCCCCTCTGCCATCATTGAAACTTCCAAACTCTTAAATGCATGTCATGGAGACAAGCAGCACAGAGGCGTCTTAGAGAACAGAAATAAGTGTGTCCTTCCTCCCCCCTCTCTCTCTCCCCTCCTTATCCTTTTTGGGAGAAGCTGTAACCTAAGGAGGAGAAGCTAGCAGAGACATTAGCATAGTGGGGGTTATCATCAGGGTGCGAAAAGTGTGGAGAGTTTCCAGCAAGTACACATTGCCGGTGGGAAGTTCAAGGAGCCTGTGATTATAGGGATTTTCCAAAAATTACACAGAGCCAGTGGGTATTTCAGGGCCCTGGGACTGTGGCTTATTCTCAGATAATAAACAGAGCCGGTGGCATCAATTAGCAACACTTGCCAACCTGATGCATTGTGCTTATTTTAGTGCGAATATACAACGAAAGAGGGCTAATTGAGCCTTTGCAGAGCTGCACATTTGTCATTTATATAACTCTTTTTTTAAATTCATTTTTAAAAATTCATCTCCTGCTTTGCCCAAGCTCTCATTTCACATGCATATTTCATGCTTTTCTTTGGATAATAAAAGGAACATTTCTATGTTTCTCCACAGGTGTTTCTCCAGGTCGGACCACCTGGCCTTGCACATGAAGAGGCACATCTGAAGGACAAGAAGAAAAGAAAAGGAGCAGGAGGAGCACGAGGAGGAAGAGGAGGAGCAGAAGGAGAAATAGGAGGAGAGATAGGAGGACAGAAGGATGGGCAGCCATGCTATCGACTGCCTGCGTCATATCCCCCCCGCCGCCCCTCCCCCAATCCAAACACCAGTAGGCTCAAACAGCCATCGGGGGGAAAGTTGGGCAGGAGGAAAAAGCGAGGAGTAGCTAGATTGTTGTTTTTCTTTAAAATTACACATCACGTTTGCAATAGTAAACACTTCACACACACCTGTCTTTGAATGCATCACCCCGGTGAACCCCGGACACTCTCATGCAGCTCTGGGGGCTTGGACACTGCCAGATCAACATGTACTCAACTTGCTTGACAAAACATTTTCTCGCCTTCTTTCTTTTTTTCTTTTTTTTGAAACTTTCTCCGTAGTCAGTGTGTTAAACTTATCGAGTCACTTTGGATGAGCAGAAACTTTTAAATATCCATGTAGTCAGCTGTTAGTGCTTTACCGGCTTTTGAAATCAGATATTCGACTGTTTTTTCTTTTTCAGCTTTCTTGCTCTTTTCTTATCGACGTTTCTCATACACGGAACACACAAACCGTCACCTGCCGCAGTCAGCTCCAGTACTCATTGTGAAGAAAACAACAATGCCAAATCTGCAGGAGAGAGACTGTACGGATTGACTCCCAGCACGGGTGACAATCGAACCCACGGCCCGGGACACCGCTGGTGTGCCCACGGGGCCTCGGTCAGCGGGTGCCGCTGCAGCTCTCAGGCTCTCCTCCAGTGGGTGTTTTGCATCTCTCACCTTCACCGAGATGCCTGCCGCCTCCGCAGGCCATCTGACAGAAATGCGCAGCGACACTTTCTTCCCTTTTTTCTACTTAGAGGACGATAATTCTTCTTCTTATTGTTATTTAAAAAAAAAAAAAAAAGAATGACACATTTTTTCTCTCTGTGAGGAAAAGATGTCTTAAAACTCACAGCAATGTGTTTGAGAAGAAAAAAACTACAAAAAAAAAACTAAAAAAAAAATCTAAGAAGACTTTAACAGAATGTGTGGGATGAGAAGGAGAGCGTTGTTGGTCTTTATAATCTCCATGTGCACCGACTGCATCTGCAGACTGCAAGAAATCAGTGGATGAACAAACAACAGAATCACACAGACTCTCAGAAAAGGGGTTTGTGTCTGTGCTTTTTTTTTTGGACTAAAATAAAAAACAGAAAGTAGAGAGGTCTTCATTTGTGTGCTGCTCTTTCTGCCCTGTGACTCCCTGCAGCTGAAAAACAAAACCTTGTTATGACCTCTGTGGTCTCGTACTCTACAGCAGCCGGGCAGAGGATTGCTTAAAAACTGGGAATATGTTTCTTGGTTATTTGTTTTTCTTTTGTTTTGTTTTTTATTTTCTTTTTCATTCTGATTCTGAAAGTCATCCTCGAGCGCTTTCACAGACTCTGAGATCTCATCTCCCTGGCAGCACTGCGGGGCGAGAATGGAAGCTCAAGAGCTGCTTTTTGGTTATTCACGTGGAACTAAAGATGCCAGCCGACCTTTGTGTGGTGGCTCTGAATAGACACGGTCACATCGACCTGTCAATTTTGCTTGTTTCATATCCACTGACTGCACTGACTTTTCTTTTTAATTCTTTCCAATGTTATCTGTGCTTTTTCCTTTTTCTACGGCGAAAAAATAAGGATAAAAGGAACACAAAGGAAAAAAAAATCATAAAAGACTTGGAAAAAAAACAACACAAAAACAATTCTGTCTCACTCTACACGCTGCATACAGAACAAGCACACATGCTCCGTCAACACACACACACACACACACTTACACTGCAGTTCTTACGCTCACGGCTCCTCTTGAGATAAGACTAATAAGATTTAGGAAAATAATTATTAAACTAATGAACAGAGTTGGGGGAAACAACACACACTGCATGGCAGGCTTTGTTGCAAACGCACACACTTGCTCATGAACACACATGCACGCACGCACACTCTTCCTGGAATTATATGTTCTGCTCCCAAATCTTTTTTCACAGTAGGAATTTAGCAACTGTTGTTTAGCAGAAGAGTATCTTAGCTCTCGGCTGGAGGTAACAAATGATTCCAAATCCTTTGAAGTGAGAAATCAGCTTGTTCTCAGTTCCAACAATCACCCACATATCCCTCACTACAGCTTGTGCCTCTCATTTAATCAGCGTTTTTTCTGGTTTTTGGTTGTTGTTTTTTTACTTCAGAGACTTTGGTTACGTTGTTGGTTACAGTTGAGTCAGTGGTCAATGTTTTCATCTGAAATAATCATAAGAAAGCAGCTGCGGCAGATCTGAAACATTAAACCAGCAGCAGGCGTGTAGTATTATTATTAAAGATGGTTTATGCTCGTGGGAAAAAGTGCTTCAAGATGACAAAATTGCCTGAAACGTTCAGGATAACCCCTGATGTAGCCTGAAAATTGAAGCTGTTAGCTAGACTGATGGGGGATGTCAAAGCTTGCTGTGTAGAAATTCCAGCTCTGGTTTTGATCTGGCAAATCAAATGTATTTTCCAACTTGATGGTGCTGTGTAAAAACTATGTTATTTTTGACAAAATACTCAGCACCCACAACCATATAGATGCGTCCTTTTCATGACTGATTTAACACACGTAAGGTTGAATCACCTGAGGTTCATAATGTGCAATGAAAACACTGACTTTTATCTGTGCCCTGAAAGTAATCAGCAACAATTTTAATGTAAAAAAACAGAAAAGAAAAAAAGATGGATCTGAGAAAACTGAGGTAAACGTGTGTCCACACTGCCTGCTTTCTTTGCTCAACAGTTGATGGGGAAAAAAAATTAAATTAAAAAAAAAATGCACTCGCCTTGCATTCGGGGCACTCGGCACCAACAGACGCTACCGCTGCATCCGCCCACCACCACCCACTGTATATGCCCCGCAGCACGTGCAAACAGTCCATTATTCACTGCTACTGACTGGGTGCAGTTGGGGTGAGGGTGCAGGTTCCTGAAGCTCGCAGGAGGTTTTCACATCCCAGTGTACCCAGTCATCGTGCCAGTTGGCTTCGCCAGCCTTCATTAGGTGAAGCAGCGAAAACATTCCCCTCCGATGGGGAATGTTGGGGGGGGTTATGGTGCAGCTTCGAACAATCGATACCAAAAACCTCCAGCGTGGAACTGCCCTTCAGCCACGGGCAGAGTCTCACCACTCAGGAGAGATCAGTGGGAGACCGCCTCCGTATGAATTCAGTGTATCTAGTGGCAGCTTTCACTATTAACTCTCTCTCTTTCTAAATATGACAAAGCAGCCCGTGTGGGAGGCGAATCCAGTGTTTCACTTTTGATTTCATTTGCCCCGTTTGCTGGTTTCCGTTACAGAAGCTGTGTCGATGGTCGTGTTCGTCGTTATTGGATAATGCAAAGTCATGCCGTCGGCGTCGAGGCATGCAAAGAGGCCCTCCCATACAACGTACAATCATAGAGGGATCAGGATTGTAGCACTTTTGTGAGGCTTTTGATGGCATGAATGTGTTTATGTGTGCATGTATGTGTCCCTGTTAGGCATACTGTGATGGGAAGCAGTCATTCAGCAAAGAGGTTTATAACTGACTTTTTAAACTGGTAAACAAGTGTGCGGCTGTGTGAGGGAAGAACTGGTCAATGCATTTGCTGTTGGATTTTTTTCTTTGGTCAAAGCAATGGCTGACAATGTGTTTATTAGGGTTTTTTTTCTTTTTCTTTCCTTTTGACCCTCCAATTATTCATTCATCCATGCATACAAGTCATTGAGCTTGATGACTTGCATCGCATTAAAGAGATGCTAATTCATGCCTTGCACTACACAGGTTTATCTTAAACCATGTAAAATCAGACTGCCTGACAGATTAGTTGGCATTCGGTTCAAATTATTTGGAAGACGGCTGTCGTTTATATGTTTATATGTAACTATAAAAAAACGTAAAAAAAAAAAAAAATCAATTAGTGGTTTTTGTGCCTATTTATAAAAAATAGGAAGCAGCATTTTGCATTCATGCTAATTTAAACTTGACTTAAATTAATCTTTCACAAACTTTGAATTAAAGAATGCTAAAAAGCAAAAACATTGTGCTTAAAGGATTCTCTAAGAAGATTTGTCGCTTTGAGCACATTTCTGTGTTGGTTTTGAGCAGTTGTGCCACTCGCCACACGGGCAAAAAAGCTAAATTGTTTGTTACAAAAACAAAATTAAAGATTGTAGTGCTTGCCAGCATGAAGCGATTGCAACTCACAGTTCATCTCCTCGTAAATGATAACCCCTCTTGACATTCGACAGATCGCAAAGTCACTTCAGATACAAATTCACATTTCATTCCCTTCACGTCTGAGCCTGTCAAAGCAGGTTTTCTGTCACAGTGTTGCCCGGGTCTCCTGTCGTCTCTCAGGCTCCTCCAGGCCCGGCTAGCTGCCGTCCCACAGCTCTGATTAGCATTAACTCTCGGTCCTCTTCTCAAGTTGCAGTTCAGCTAATGAGATAGCTCTGGGTCACAGGGAAATTTAGTGGTCTGGAGAAAGAGAAAAAAAAAAAAAACAACAACAGGGACCTTGAGCCCGACTTACACCCAGTGGACACATTTGATGTAGAACAAACAGAAAGTCCTGTTAGCGCAGAGAAATATCAGGAGACGGTGAGATACTCACTGAAGAGGCTGAACTTTCATGGAAAAAAAACAAATAAAAAAAATCATTTACCTACATGAATATCCAGATCATTAAATCAGCCATTGCATTTTATCTCATGGATTACAGATAAAATAAATTACCATTTATCTGCAAAGTCCCAACAGATATTTAATCCACTCCACGTCCCCCGATCCTCCCCCGTGGTTCACAGTTAGTGCCATTCTAATTTTCCTCTCTCCCTCCATCCTCACCCCATCTCTCCCTTTCTGTCCACAGCAGTTGTCCATGCACTATCAGCTGCGGGAATGCTGAATGCACACTTTACACGTTTTGCCCAAAGATTTGCATATCTGCAAGTTAACTGCTGTGAATGTAGTAGATGTAGTGGAAAGAGCTGAGATGCAGAGGTGCAGAAAAGGAGTGGTGGATGGACGGTGGGAGGAGAGGGACTGTTGATCTTACATAACCGTTCCTGTTAAAGCGTAATTACTGGTATGCTCCAACGCTTCATGCTTCATAACATTCTCGGTCCTCTCGTCTACTGTCAGCTGGAGCCGAACTCATTGTTCACAAATGTAAAATAACGTTTTCATGGTCTTATAGGGTGCCTGGTATAGTGGCGCTAGCAGCTTAAGCAGGAGTGAAGTAGCTTTAGTTTAAGTTAGCTTCTTAGCACACTGCAGATAGCACTGTCAAGTCTCATTTCAAAGTCAAGGTGGGCTTGAGTCTTTGGGAATGTTTAACCATTATATAAGCAACTTCAGACAGGTTTTCCATTCCCTTTCATTAAATGGATAGAGTTTAGGGAGAATCTGGAGAATTTGCTGAAGGTGGTTTCACACTGAAGGAAGAGTCTGAATCTTGTTAGCTCTCTAAAAGCCTTGGTTATGTTAATGGGAATAAACCTTTTCTCTGACAAAGAAAACTTACTAATTCTAAATTTAGTGACCTGAAATTCAGTTTTAGATGATTAGCCTGTTAATGCTGTTTAAATTAAGTGTAAGCTTTTTCAGTAAGAGAGCAATAGCTATGTATATAGCTAGTATTCGCTGGCTAAATAGCTAGCTAGCACTAGCTATGTATAATAGTAGTGCTTTTACACCAAAAAGCACTAGCTATATAAAAACATATGTAGCTAGAGAACTAGCTTGCGAGCACTGATTATGTACAAGTGTAAAAGCATAAAAGCACACCCAGTGTGAAAACGACCTTCAGACATTCTCTGTGGCCACAGTTAGTTGTTTAGACACAGTCCTTTGATGGATAAGGCTTCAGTTTTCACAGTTTTCCACCATATCGTCCTGATGAAGGATTGTCACTTCTGGCAGCTTTTGTAAATAGCGTGAGATCTTTCATGCAGACCGCTCTGTCTGTAATTAACCATATGTGGCGAACAGCATCGCTCAGACATTTCAGCGTTTCTATAGATCTGCTTTAGTTCTTGCAAACATTGCACTACATGATCATACTTAGCTATTGCACTCTTCATGTGCGCGCACTGCTAGCATAGTCTGTTGGAGCACTCTGTCAAATATCCACTTAACATTTGTTACATGACCAGGATGCACATGGCCACCAAGAACTATTTTCCACAGGTCACCTTGCAGCAGATCAGACTGACATATCTGCTTAAAACTCCAGTTAAATGCCTTTTTCATCACTCTTTCTCTGGAGGAATATGTCGTACTCTGAAAACACTCAGTCATGCTGTGACTTGGTTGAACTTTCTTGGTATCAGTGGCATCCCAGAGTGACGCTGTCTGTAACTACTGTGTTTGTCCATGCTTGATGTGTCAGTATATAAGAGATTCACAGATCTTAACCCTTCTCCTTGTGTCTGTATGTTTCACTTCACCTACACCAAACCCTCTCTACCAAAACCACGACCATCAGAGCCCTCTGGGACCCAACACGCTCATAGATATCCAGCTGTTCTGAGAAGTATTCTCAAGAGCTATGCAGCTTGGGATCCCCAAGCAGTTCTTTGGTGAGACTGCAATAACTTTTCAACTTTACCAGCTTAATGTCCTCACTGGGTACAGTTTTTTTTTTTTTTTCAAATGACTCATCCTTGTAGGTGCTTTACACACTCTGTCAGTTAATCTGCTCAGTTGGCCTGATGCCTGATGCTTTTAGTTAACAGACTCCTTCTTGGAGTCTATCCTGTTCTGTCAGTATGTATGTGGCAAAAGGATTGGTACCAAAGAATTAGGTTTCTCTGTGCTATATTGTTATGGGAAATAGTGCCCTGTCACAGCCAAGGTAATATTTGTTTCACTGACTAACAAGTTTGCGTTGAAATATTTGATTTTTGGCACATTATTTTTTTAGGGTATCAAAATGTTCAGTCCAGAATGGCTATTGTCTGTTTAAACATTTTTTTTACGTGTGATTTTATGACAATTTTATGCAATCATATGCAATCTATACAATTTTTATTTTAGTTACAGTCACTTTTGAAGACTTCCCATCAACATTTCAGTCTACAAAAGTCTATAGCTTTAGCAGGCTATCAACCGTATTCCTTAGAGATTACATTTCTGAAATAGTACAGCAAAATGATTTTGAAGGAAATATAACGTAACTGTTAAAATGATGCAATCATGCTGCCAGGCAACCTCAAATCTTTCAGACAGAACACTTATGTAATTTAGGTTTAACCTTAGCTTTCAGAAAAGATCTTACTTGTTCAAAGTGACTGTGTATTTATATGCCTTTTGTTGTAAGTAACATGGTAGAAATGACATGCACTTTTCAAGTATTACCGTCCACGCTAACAGAAAGTTTATTTGGTTCCAATCCTTATGCCACATATCGTGTGGCCAATCCAATATTTGTATTAACTGTGAGTGGTATTTCAGCACCTTTGTATGGCCCACTGTGTGTACTCAAACCACAGCTGTTGAGGGATCCCACTTATATATTTTCTGGGATGAATGGACATGTAGAAAAGTGAATTAAGACAAGCAGATGTGTTTTCACCATCACGACATCCTTCTCACCTGCCCTGCAAGGGCTCTGTAACTCCGTTCATATCAACCTTGGATCCATGACCCTTCACTCCACCCCGCCCTCCTCTCTTCTCTCACTGTCACCTCTGTTGAGTTGAGTTTCTTTTCCGTTCTCTTGTTTTACTTACGATTTTTTGCTGTACAAAGTGTTTAAAATATTATTTGTATTATATGATGTTAGTATGGTAATGTTCTTTATTAAGGAAGAAGAAAATTTATTTTTGTTACTGGTCTGTTTCATAATTCTTTTCTAAATTGGTATTGTAAGATATCTATGCAAGAACTGTTAAGTGGAGCATTTTTATTTAAGAATGTAATATGTGTAATAAATGGTAGAATCTGCTTTTGGCTCTTTTCGGTTTTGTTCAGTCAAACCTCACATAAGCGTTTAACATTAATGAAGACGATTCAAAGCACAAAGTGATCCCATCTGGTGAAGTTCAAATTAAAATGAAAAATACGGTAACTAAAATTTATCACGTTATTTGCATGCTGTTACCGCTGCCTGGAAATGTTTGGTCATCTCCCAACACACTAGGTTAGAAGACAAACACAGTGATACACAGTGATTCAGCATGAATACACATTAATGTTGCTGTTTAATTACAGTGGTTATTATTGTTGTAATGACAAATGTACTGAACAATCTTTTCTTTAATATTCTTTTGGTTGTTCCTATTAAAAGCTGAACATTGTGACCCAAACTGAATCACCAATGACATCAACATAAAATTCCAGTTTTTTATTTAGTTTTTTATTTTGCACAATCTGATACTGATATGGTACTGAAAACAGGAATGCATTTATGTGCTGAAGGACAGATGGTGTTATGAGCTGATAATTCAGTCCTAACTCCTGGAATGAAAAGTTTGTTTTACAACTTTTTATTTCTAAGCAATTAATGCCACGATTAAATTTCTTGAATAAATTGGTTGGGTGACCAAACAAAAAAGTAGTGATTGGCCTTTTTACTGATGGCCTTTTTACTCCTTACAGAGGCTAAATGGTTTAGGTTAACCCACACTCTGTGAAAACAGCCTGAGGGCTAATGAAATACAGTCAAAAATGAAAGGAAAGAAAGGGCAACAAGGGGAAGTAAACTGAGGGAAGCCAAATGTTAACAACACAACTTAGCACCATGAAATGCCTTAATTTCAGTAACAGCCAGAGAGAGCTAGCAGCAGCAGGTGATGTGCCAGCAGGCTCAGTTCAGTTCAGTTTTATTTGTATAGCACCAAATCACAACAGCAGTCACCTTAAGACGCTTTATATTACAAGGTATAATTGAGTTGTTGGTTCAATTATTTGTTCAAAAGCAGTCTAACGATGTGTGAGAGATCGAGAAAGTAAGGGGGCCCGCAGAGACTGCTTATGTATGGGGCCCCGAATTCTGGACTGTGCCCCTGTCTCTGCATATAACGCACACATTTTGCTTGCTGTGGGTGTCAAAATGACATTTTTACTGTGCACTTTGTGATTCACACACACAAAAAGGGATTTATGTTAGGCTAGTGTAGCTGAGAGAAGAAGAAAAAGCGAATAAAAGATTTGTCTCAACAACAAACAGCAGGACTTATTTTTCCTGTTGAGATACAAGAAAAAAACTATTGTTTGTTTACATTACAGATTTATCTTCCGATTTCATTTTAGGATCCATGAAATGGGAGAAAACAAAAAAATATTTCATCACAGTTTAAACTTCGTTTTTCCCGATCAGTTGAAGGAAAATCCAACACAATGTACCAGAGTGCAGAAAAGCTGTTCCTTGATCATGTCAGAAACGTTTGTGAATAATAATTTTTCTCTCCGGAAACACTTTCAGTCTGTGACTTTTCAGCGGCAGATTACAACGAACCGACCGAGGAAACAACAGCCATCCATCCATCCTTAAGAGAATCAAAGAGATGTTTCCCGCTCTGGGTCTGTTTGATTTCAGTCACCTTTTTTCAGAGTCTGAATCTGGCTTTCACATTTACAGTGCAGGTGTGGGACGATTTCCTTTTGCTTTGAATTTCTACATAAACATCACCTCTCCAATATAACTCTTGAGATTTCCATATTATGTACCCCATAAAGCTCAATGCAGCTGTAAAAACCAGCGAAATCTTCTTCTGTTAAAGGGTTTGGTTCCAGAGCACTTTGACAAGACAGGCAAAAAAGAAAAAATCTTCTACAGAATTACTGAAATCACCCCGGTGTGGCCAGCCAGATGTAATTATGAGTAACATGGTAGCACATTACTCCTGCGTAATGGCCATTTAAGGCAGATGGACACATCCTGTCAGGCCGCAGGCGAGAGCACAGACGTATGGAGGGACAATGGCACGTAGCTGCGACAGAACAGCTCATAGTCTCAACACTGGTGATAATTTCGCTCTTTATTACAAATTAAAACAATCTCATGAATATCTATTGCGCCCCTCCTGGTAAATGGCTTCATGGTTTTTAATTAGAGCTAAGTTGTCAGTGACTGAGCTGACACAAACCCATGTCATGCGGACTAAATGAGGTAATCAAATAATTAATGGCTAACTGGGGATCAATTAAGCAGAAGATACGGTGCTCATAGAAAGCATATCTGCTCTGTTAGTTTGTCCTCTTACATAGAAAATGCCAGTTAACTAATTAAAAGGGACCAAAGTGTGATTGTATTTTCCTGGCAAGACAGACTTGACGCTCATTCCTTGGATTTAAATCATCTTAACAGGTCTTTTACTGTAAATACAGACTTGGCACTTCTACATTTGCCCATGTTTTCTTTGCTTACAGAGCACTGACGATGAAGACATCTCAGCGGAGCCAACACGGAGGATTATTATCATTTCTCAGCAGTGGGCTGTGTTGGCTAGAAAATGGGAATTCACAATGCTGATTAGTGTGGGCATTTTGAAGTTTTGCAAGCTTATTCACTTCTTGTCAGAGGTGGGGAAGGGAGGCGAGCGAGCTGTTTATAATCTTATTCAGCAGCATTAGCCCGTGTAGTGTTGGTGTAGTGTTTACAGAAACAGCAACCATCAGCCTTTCTTAACAGCAGAAATAAACAGAAATGTGGTGAATTGCCCCATAGCACGCTCTATACTTATCTCCCAGAAGGACCGTGTCAGCTCATTTAAGTGACTCTTAGACCCAACTGCCCACCAGCAGCCACCCAGTATAATGCTGCTCTGTACTAAAAGAGGAAATCATCACAACAGCTCTGCACAGAACAACAGCAGCAGATTTAAAATTATTCATGATGGTGGGAAAACAAGCTGAAATAGTATGAATGCTAGTGCATTTTTTATTTAAAAAAAAAAGCATGGTGAGTTTAAGTAACTCAACATGCTTAGGAACGTCACTCAGTATTGCACAATTATCCAAGACCTTCAGTTTACTTTCAATGTTGTGTTTCACCACTGCTCAAATGCTAACTTTATACACTGTCTAGTACTGACAGACCAGCTATTGCTGTCCAACTTCTGGCCACTTTAGTGCAACAGAAAGAAGATCTGGCAAGCAACACTGCTATGTAAGTATTTAGATTGAAAATGAGAGGTTCAGCAACAAGGAGTAGCTGTTATTACTGTTATACTGTGAGGACGAGGCAACTGAAACACTTTAGAGAATGTGGAAGAAACACTACACCATCTGCAGCCTTAGATAGCCACACCCTTCTTTTTAGCTCCCACTTCAAGTAAAATCAGTGTGTCATCACTTCCTGTAATGACACATAACTTAAATCATAACAGGCAGAAATATCTGATGTATATGTGTTTTTTTGTTCTTTATATAAAGAGCCAGTGTAATTAGACCAGGTCCCACCCTGTTCCAAAACATGTTAAATCTGCAACATTACGCCAGGTTGTATGAAAGCACTGCCTACTGACCTGCCAGGGTTTTGCTGTTTGTTTGGTTGTTTGATTTTTTTGGAAAAAGGCACCATAATTCACAAAGATCCAAGGATTGTGGTGTAATTGTGGTGTGCACACACCTTTGGCTTTACTTCACAACTAACTGTAGGGAGTAGGAGATCTAGCAACATTTCAAAGCATGTTTTGAACTTTGAACATACAGTGGGGCAAAAAAGTATTTAGTCAGCCACCGATTGTGCAAGTTCCCCCACTTAAAATGATGACAGGGGTCAGTAATTTGCACCAGAGGTACACTTCAACTGTGAGAGACAGAATGTGAAAAAAAAATCCATGAATCCACATGGTAGGATTTGTAAAGAATTTATTCGTAAATTAGGGTGGAAAATAAGTATTTGGTCACCTCAAACAAGGAAAATCTCTGGCTCTCACAGACCTGTAACGTCTTCTGTAAGAAGCTTTTCTGTCCCCCACTCGTTACCTGTATGAATGGCATCTGTTTGAACTCATCATCTGTATAAAAGACACCTGTCCACAGCCTCAAACAGTCAGACTCCAAACTCCGCCATGGCCAAGACCAAAGAGCTTTCGAAGGACACCAGGAAAAGTATTGTAGACCTGCACCAGACTGGGAAGAGTGAATCTACAATAGGCAAGCAGCTTGGTGTGAAAAAATCAACTGTGGGAGCAATCATCAGAAAATGGAAGACATACAAGACCACTGATAATCTCCCTCGATCTGGGGCTCCACGCAAGATCTCATCCCGTGGGGTCAAAATGATCATGAGAACGGTGAGCAAAGATCCCAGAACCACACGGGGGGACCTGGTGAATGACCTGCAGAGAGCTGGGACCAAAGTAACAAAGGTCACCATCAGTAACACACTACAACGGCAGGGAATCAAATCCCGCAGTGCCAGACGTGTTCCGCTGCTGAAGCCAGTGCATGTCCAGGCCCGTCTGAAGTTTGCCAGAGAGCACATGGATGATACAGCAGAGGATTGGGAGAATGTCATGTGGTCAGATGAAACCAAAGTAGAACTTTTTGGTATAAACTCAACTCGTCGTGTTTGGAGGAAGACGAATACTGAGTTGCATCCCAAGAACACCATACCTACTGTGAAGCATGGGGGTGGAAACATCATGCTATGGGGCTGTTTTTCTGCCAAGGGGACAGGACGACTGATCCGTGTTAAGGACAGAATGAATGGGGCCATGTATCGTGAGATTTTGAGCCAAAACCTCCTTCCATCAGTGAGAACTTTGAAGATGAAACGAGGCTGGGTCTTCCAACATGACAATGATCCAAAACACACCGCCCGGGCAACAAAGGAGTGGCTCCGTAAGAAGCATTTGAAAGTCCTGGAGTGGCCTAGCCAGTCTCCAGACCTCAACCCCATAGAAAATCTGTGGCGGGAGTTGAAAGTCCGTGTTGCTCTGCGACAGCCCCAAAACATCACTGCTCTCGAGAAGATCTGCATGGAGGAATGGGCCAAAATACCAGCTACTGTGTGTGCAAACCTGGTAAAGACCTATAGTAAACGTTTGACCTCTGTTATTGCCAACAAAGGTTATGTTACAAAGTATTGAGTTGTGTTTTTGTTATTGACCAAATACTTATTTTCCACCCTGATTTACGAATAAATTCTTTACAAATCCTACCATGTGGATTCATGGATTTTTTTTTCACATTCTGTCTCTCACAGTTGAAGTGTACCTCTGGTGCAAATTACTGACCTCTGTCATCATTTTAGGTGGGGGAACTTGCACAATCGGTGGCTGACTAAATACTTTTTTGCCCCACTGTACGTTTTTTTCCTTACTTACGAATGTGAATCACTATTTTTTATTTACTTTTACTTTCTTTTACTTGATTTACTGTTTATAACTCTTAGACCGATGAATGTTGCCTGGCTTGCAAGTGAAAGTATGAACTGTCTCACTGTCAAACAGACTGGTAATTATGATGATAATGTTAGGGCAGAGATATTGAAATGACTATGAACCACTCTGTATATATGGTATTTAATTATTGTCATTTGCTCGCACTGATGTGGGACAATACCCCAGCTTCTGATGTACAGTGTGACTGTGCAATGATAGTAAAGAATGAAGAGAGATGAAGCATGTACGCTTGTCAGCCTTTATGATTGGTCATATAGACCCAATGTGTTTTTTTACATGATTTAGAAACCCTTCATTTTCTTAATGACTTGATAAAGACCGCCATGACACCACTTAGAGTGATTGCAGTTGTTCGGATTAGTGAAGTTAGGTAATGGAAAGATACGAGTCTACTGAACTTGCACGAATCCTTTAGTCAACCTCAAAATGTGCCGTCTTCTTGCACCTCATATCTGCTCCATTCCAACTAAGCAATGACTGAGATGCAGGAAATTTATAATATTTATTTCAATAATATTAATATAATAAAGTTCAATTTAATTTGTAGCCATGATGGGCATCTAACTGGTTCAAAGGTCAAAACTGTGTCTCGAAGACTGTGGCTGTGATTTCAAAGATGTTCATACAGTTAATGTTTGCAAATTGAGTTAATTATGGACTTTTAGTGACAGACAGTAGTTACAGTTCTCTACCACGCTGCATGCTTGTCTTCTTAAATAATATGTTAGCACTGAAGCTTTGCAGCGTTTCTCAGCTCTTTGTCTCAGAGCTGGAGTCTAATAGAAAGGAGTCAGCCTGCTGTGAAATTTGACAGAGTAAGTGTGTTAGTGCATATTATGGGCGCTGCAGTAAGAAGCACGACATTCGTTATAATTTGTTTATACAGAAACCGGCCTTGGTGACACGAGAAAGTGAATTCTGATTGCTCAACAAAAAGGAAACATGCTGTAAATTTTTGAAGTAAGCTTTTCCTACGAGTTTGATGAAAATATATCAGCACAAATGTCATTTCTGTGTGCTCGGCTCACAGGTCCGAGACTTGTTAGCCTAGCTTGTAGCATAAAAAGAAAGCACACAAAGGGACTGCTGTAATGAATGTACCCTCAACCGATCATCTTTTTTTCACGTGGCATGTCAGAGTAACTGCCTATGCCAAAAACTGTAGCGCAAATGACATAAGTCTGCAAGTCAGTCCATATCGAACTTCATATTATAAAGCATGTTTACAACCTGGGGGGGTTGACTTGATTGGAAGGTGTCCCAGCACATTCAGCTGTAGCCTGTTGGCGTCTACTAGGCCCCACTTCCACTAATTGGAGTCTCTGAAGCTGTTTGTGCTGTCGGTGCCTTTGGAGCATTTTAATAGGCTTATCTGACAAATACTGGGGCTTATTTCAAGGTACCATCAGCCCAAGAAGTTTCTGCTGCAGTTCAAAAGA